>NC_134687.1:509214693-509518675 GCF_050947455.1 Rhinoderma darwinii
CGCTTGATTGGAACCAATTTCATCCTACAACAGGACTATGACCCAAAGCACACCTCCAAATTATGCAAGAACTATTTAGGGAAGAAGCAGGCAGCTGGTATTCTATCTGTAATGGAGTGGCCAGCGCAGTCACCAGATCTCAACCCCATAGAGCTGTTGTGGGAGCAGCTTGACCGTATGGTACGCAAGAAGTACCCATCAAGCCAATCCAACTTGTGGGAGGGGCTTCTGGAAGCATGGGGTGAAATTTCTCCCGATTACCTCAGCAAATTAACAGCTAGAATGCCAAAGGTCTGCAATGCTGTAATTGCTGCAAATGGAGCATTCTTTGACGAAAGCAAAGTTTGAAGGAGAAAATTATTATTTCAAATAAAAATAATTATTTCTAACCTTGTCAATGTCTTGACTAGATTTTCGAGTCATTTTGCAACTCACTTGATAAATATAAGTGTGAGTTTTCATGAAAACACACAAAATTGTCTGAGTGACTGCAAACTTTTGAACGGTACTGCAACTTTTATTTTTACACTTTAAAATATTGTTATCTTTTTTTTTTTTTACTTGTCCCACTAGGGGACATTTAGACTTGCAGCTCTGATCGCTGCTGGAATACAGAACACTACCCACGTAGTGTAATGCATTCCAACTGTCCTTGTGACGTGACAGTCACTCTGACAGGAAGCCTAGGGGGACCAGCTTCCGGCTGGTCCTCATAGGCTTCCATACATGGCAGCACGGAGGCCATTGTCTGGCCTCCGGTTGCCATGACAAGGATAGCCGGCCCCCGCAAATGGGGGCTGCCGATCTGCTCTAAACATCTCAAATGCGGCGATCGCAATTGAACATCGCATTTGAGGGGTTAAATGCCTAAATCAGCGCCGCGGTTAACTGTTAAAGCGCGGACGCGCGAAGTTACTGCTCACCTGGACGTGCATTTACGCCAAGATGCGGGAAGGGGTTAAAGGACAGAACGATAATGAGTACTGCCCTGCTAAGAGCTTTAACAGGTTCCCGACCGCTGGCCGTATTTATACGGCCAGCGGTCAGGGTCTCTGAAGTCAGCCGTATAGACTAATTACGGCGGCACTTCAGAGACTGTGCACGCGCGATCGCGTGCACACAGCTCTATGCCCTGGCTGTTGCTAACAGCCATGGGCACTGGGCAGAATGTCAGGGGCCAATATTTTGGCCCCTGAACATGTGATCGCTGTGACAACCAATCACAGCGATCACATGCATTTCTGCGTATAAAACAGTGTGCACGCGATCGCGTGCACACAGCCCTGTGGCCACGCTGTTACCAACAGCTCTGGGCACTGGGCAGAGTATCAGGGACCAATCTGATGGTCCCTGAACATGTGGTCGCTGTGAAAACCTATCACAGCGACCACATTTGTTTTATTTTGACTTTTCTGGCAGTAAATCTCCTGCCTCTTTTCTTCTCCTCAAACATTGTTTCAGTTTGAGGAGAAGAAGAGACTCGAGAGCATTGCTGCCAGAAGATTACAGTTACAAAAAAATACAGTTACACTATAAAACATTCTCTGTATAGATAGTAATCTATCTATCTATCTATACAATCTATCTATCCATCTATCTATCTACCTTTCTTTGATTCTATTAGAATAGGCAGGGAGTATATATATATATATATAATATATATAGCAATAGCAGTTTATTTTTTTGTTAGCGGTAGTGTAGATATATATACCAGTTAGTTTGTGCGTTTTATAAAAAAAAAAAAAAAAAAAAATTTAGTTTAGTGTTAGTGTTAGTTACGTTATGGCGAGGAAGTTGTTTAGCGCCGAGGAGGCATACGCCATGCTGTGGTCTGAGTCGGAGACCGCATCAGAGATGGAACCTGTTTTGGGAAGTGACGATGACAGCGTCACTTCAGGTTCATCTTCAGGGGACTTTGTCCCTGATGCAGTTGAAACTGCAGAACATGAAAGCGCAGGGCCAAGTAGCGCTGTAGCACGGGACAGCCTGGTCCCTCCTGTCCAGGCACATGTATGGGCACCTGCCCGATCTTTTGGGCCTAGAATCCACGGATTTACTGCCACTCCTGGCATAACCGTGGACAATACAAATTTTGTCCAAATGGATTACTTCCATTTATTTATAAAAACGGACGACATCCTAAATCAGATTGTCCACGAAACAAATTTATATGCCACTCAATATATAAGGCAGAAACCTTCATCCACCCATGCCAGAGATTGGACGCCCACCAATTTGCAGGAATTTCAAAAAAAATTTGGGGCTCACCCTAAATATGGGTATTGTCAAAAAGCCCTCCATTAGGTCTTACTGGTCAACAAGACCCGCCCAAGCCACCCCAGTATATTCTGCAGTAATGCCCAGGTCTCGTTATGAGACAATAATGAGGTTTCTCCACTTCAATGACAACGCACAGGCGCCCCCAAGTACCGATGCAAACCGGGATCGGTTGTTCAAAATAAGACCGCTAATAAATTCCCTGAATAATTTATTTCTGCAACTCTACACCCCTGAGGAGAATGTAAGTGTGGACGAATCCCTCCTCAACTTCCATGGCAGACTTAGCTTTCGCCAATATCTACCTTCCAAAAGGGCAAGATATGGCGTTAAGCTTTATAAACTGTGCGAAAGCGGGTCAGGATATACCACCGCCTTCAGGATTTATGAAGGGCGGGACCGCACAATAAATGTTCCTGGATGCCCCCCTGATCTTTCCACCAGCAGCAAAATTGTGTGGGAGATAATGCAGCCTCTGCTTCACAAGGGGTACCACCTGTACTGCGACAATTTTTATTCCAGTGTGCCCCTGTTTAGGCATTTGCATGATACAAGGACTGGGGCATGTGGTACCATGAGCAAAAACCGAATTGGTTTTCCACAGCAATTAGTGGGGAAGCGCATGGTAAAGGGGGACTCCTGTGCTTATGCATCTGAAGAATTGCTGGCGGTCAAGTTCAGGGATCGCAAAGACGTGTATGTGCTAAGCACGATTCATACCGCAGGAACAGTGGCAGTGAGGGAAAGGGGGGCAACATCGGACAAGCACAAACCAGTGAGCGTGTCCGAATATAACAAGTACATGGGGGGGGGGGGTGGATTTAAGCGACCAGGTTTTACAGCCCTATTTAGTAAAACGCAAAACTAAAACCTGGTACAAAAAAGTGGCCATTTATTTGTTACAGGTGGCCATCCAAAACTCATTCGTGCTCTACAAAAAAAACAGAGGCAGACACACATACCTGGATTTCCAGGAGAAAATTATTGAAGGCCTCATTTTTGATGTTCAGGACACCCGAGAATGCCCCCAGTCTGAGGATGTCACACGACTAACTGAAAGACACTTCATCAGTCGGATTCCCCCAACACCAACCAGAAGCAAACCCCAGAAAAAGTGTCGCGTCTGCAGAAAAGACGGGCACCGCAAAGATTCCCGATATTTGTCCCTCATGTCCCTCGCAACCAGGCCTGTGCATTGAGCCATGTTTTAAAAAATACCACACTGTTCTGAATTATTAGATTTGAGTTAATTAGTTGAAAATATATTTGCCCTACATTACATTATTATTTTTCCCCTGATTTTACTCCAAGGGTGAGGGAGGGAATGGGTGGGGGTGGATGTCATGTTTGCATGTTTTCTAAAGTTCATCTGCTGGAGAGCTCCATTTGCATAAACCTGCAATTTCTTATTTTAGAAAACCCCAAAAAATAAATTCCCATTATACCCCTAGATGAATATTTTGGGATTTCTGCTTCAAGAGCAGATATTTTGGAAGTGTTATAGAAACTCTGTTGAGTTTTGTAAAACCAGCTTTGAAAAAAAGTGATTTGTGAAATAAGCTTCTTCTATCGTCCGCCCTCCTACATCTCTATGTGATAATAAGGCCCACATATTTGGTATCCCCATGCACAGGAGAAGTGGCAGAATGTGAAAGGAGATGAATTTTGTCCGTGGTCTATACCGTGTGTGAAAAATGCTGGTATAAACTGACGCATTTGATAAAAAATTGCTAATTTTATTTTCTTCCACCTTATTCAAGAAACTTTCAGAAGAAAACTGGACTGTCTAAAAATATGATAAACCCCTTGAAGGAAACCTTGTGGGGTCTACTTGTGTGAATGAAGTCATTTATGGGGTGTTTCTAATGTTTCAGCAGCATTAGGCCCCCCAGAAAACAGTATGCGGCTATAAAATCAAATGCAATTCCTGGACCGAAAAGGCCAAAAAGCCTCCTTTTATGCCAAGCCCTGGCACATGCCCGCACAGTGAATAAGGCACACATATTTGGTATCCCCATGCACGGGAGAAGTGGAAGAATGTGAAAGGAGATTAATTTTGTCCGTGGTCCATACCGTGTGTGAAAAATGCTAGCATAAACTGACGCAATTGCTAAATTCTTGCATTTTTTTCCAATTTTGCCCACTTTAGAGAAAAAAATAAAAATGATATATACTGACAAATGCCACTAAAACAAAGCCCTATCTGTCCTTTAAAAAGAGTGTAAAACTCAAAGATGAACTTTATTCACCTGTAGAGTTATAGTCATGTAAAGAAGCGCATAGCAAAATTGTAAAATTTGCTTTGGTCATTTAGCTGTAAAACAGCCTAGTCCTTAACCGGTTAAGTATAGATAGTTTGGTGGAGAGGAGGGTGTAAAGATTGCTCTTGCAATTCATATCACTCTCCTGTTCAGCTTCGGCCAGCATTAGAAGCAAAGGTCCAGCTTCGTCTGCAACCTTAAACTGTATGTTCCTCAGAGTTTGGTCTGTGGAATCCGTGGAACTAGAAGCGTCTAAAATAGACAGGAGCGCTGGTTCAATCTCAGGTGAAATGAACGTCTGGATATCAGGGATGCCAATCTAAGGACCAAATCATCCTTTTTAACAAGAGTTGTCCTAGAGGCCAACTGAGCAAATGCTCTTCCTTCTGCTATGATTCTGTGATGGCCCATCCTTGTGAAAGTAACTTAGTAGGGGGTGTCTTGCCCACTAAGGCCACACGGGCCCTCTGCTTATCACTCTGCTTGCCCCGCTCAGCTGATGCAGCAGACCTGGTGACTCTATCCGACGCCCAGTCCACTTCCAAGTGGGGTGAGGGAAATACCTCTGCGGACCGGTCAGGTGAAGCAAACACCTCGCAGGGATTTTTCCCTCATGTGTTGCTCAACCAAGCAGAGTATACAGAAGCAGTGTCTGTTAACCCTCCTAAAAATGCCCGTAATTGGTGTGTCTGCAACTTTCACATGACCACACTGCTACAAGGTAGGAGCGCGGACACTATAGTTTCAGCTGCAATTTCAGGAGGCACCCGCCGGCACCTAGTAGATGGTGCTAAGTGGCTGCCTCCCGAATAACAAAAGCCAATTACAGACCTATGCAGCTGTGTTGTCATACAGTTGCATTTGTTCCTTTGCTTACTATTGACCATGCATTTTTTTTGGGAAGAAAAATAAAGATGTATTCTGTCCCTCTGCAAAGAAAACATAGAAGGGGCTGTGGTCACTTTGTTCTAATGATCAGTGGGGATACAAGCATTTGCACCCATATATCACATGACCTGTAGTTATGAAAGAAGGTTGCTTTTTTCAATCGAAGTCAATAGCAACAGCTGAATCTGCATATTAATGGGGCCATCAGCAATTTTAACTGCCAGAGAAATAACTTCAGGCTGACAGCTATCTTATGTCTATGACCTGCTAATAATAATTTAGAGATTCAGAAAATTCCATGATGCCACAGATTGCAGCGCCAGCATGGTTTAATAATGCAGCCACGTACAACTTTTACCTATATTGCAGTTCTAAAATGCCCACTGATGTCTATGAAGAGTCTTAAAGTGTAACTGTAGTGTGAATAAAACTTAGTGACATGTCAGAAGTTAACTGTTTGGGGTCCGGGTCCTATAGATTTTTTTTTTGTTTTTTTTTTTAAAACGACTGCCTTTTTAATAATATGAATGCATCTTTTTTTGTGTGTGTGTTACATAAGACAGCGCTTGAAATACGGATGCAATTCCTGTTCATCAATAAAAGGACAACTGTTCAGTACTATGATCCAAAACAGATGCTATATGTTCTGTAATTATGGATGTATTGCTAGGCATATGCTTGCGTGAGTGGCCTTACAATGCAAAATGGCAAAAAAAACAACCAGTGGAGAGACCAAGAGAACTCAGAAATGGTTAAATATAAAAGCCCCATCCTGTATTTTGTCTGAATGACGTCTCAGAAATAGTGTACTGTACAACAGTGACAATACATTGCCTTGTTTATACAAATAAAACACTATTGCACATGGGTGGCAGAACATGTCTTACATACACCACCCAATCCCGTAACATTTACAAACAGACATTCCATTCTTACACATTGGGTCATTTCCTCCTTCCTAAATAAATACTGAAAAGTCAGAACAATTACCCCACAGTCTGAACTGCTCAGATACTTTATGTTAATATACCCAAATCACGACCATCACAGGGATGGAGTATCTAATGTAGTAAACAAATCACCAGCCGCCAGGAAACATCATGAAATCAGGCGCACTCTAGAAACACTTCCTCACTTGAACGAATCCAGAGGAGTTTAGGAAAAAAAAAAAAAAAAGAAACCGAGTGAGGTTTTTAGGTTAGGTGTTCTTTACATCTGGCTCCCATCCAAGAGAGAAGGGAAAACTAAGAACAAGGCTTTTCAGTCTTCTAGTGAGTCTTGTGCCCATATGAAAGGTCAAAAAGTAACTTCTACACTGATCAGAACTTTTTATTTTTTTTGTTTCATACTTTTTATCAGTAAGAGTCTGACAATTTTTCAACGCACTTTAAAAGTTGTAGTACTCCGCTTTCTACAAGCACGCAAGGAAATATTATAACACCTACTTAAAAGTTAACCAGACGTTTGTTTTATATTTACCATGATTTTCTGAATAATTTATATTTTATTTTGTATTACAAGGAAATGGACTGTAAAAAAAATATTTAAGAGGGTAAAGACCAACCTCATTTACATCACACAGTCCCCCAGTGGGATGTTTCCTGCCGGGAGACACCATGCAATACAGAAAAACAACACACCAGCACAAGGTCCACCAAATTCACCAAGTGTCCATCCACTGAGTTTACAAATGCCTGCTGTATTCTACAACCAAAACCCTCTCTGGATGTTGCCCTCTAACAAAAGCGGGTCTCATGCAGGAACCCCGTAATAGTAAAATGTGCCATATAGAACAGATAGAAAGAGGTTTTCAGAACTAAACATTGCCTTTACAATTTGGGATAGATGGGAACTTTGACTTTCATGAGACTTGCATGCAAATTTAAGTGCACCGCAACGTCTACCATTATCAACATTTTACGATAGTGGCAAGTTCACATGCAACTTTTTGCCAATAAAGAATAACAGAAATTGCATTGAGAGTAGACAATGGCTTGCTTGTGACTTTAAAGGGGTTGTGAAGTCTCTCTATTCCACCCGATCCATTAATGTCTGGTGAATAGCTAGGATATGCCAACACATTATGATCAGTGGGCTCCAACCTCTGGGACCGCCACAGATCCTGAGACTAGGAGATGCAGTGCTGAGTTAGCATTGTGTCCCATTCACTGTTTTTCCCTGCACAGTGGCAAAACTGCAGCATGACCCATTCACGTAAGTGGGGCCGGCTGCAATTCCCTGCACAGTCAGGTGCCCAGAAGAGGCATGGTGTGGGGTAAATTTAGAATGGGATGCAGCACTAAATTAGCATTGTGGCTCCTTCATTCTCATGATCGGTGGAGGTCATAAGAATATGCCATCGCTTTGATTAAAGGGTTATTCCCATTTATAAACAGATCTGCAACAAAATAAGGTTGTAATAATGGCAGGTTCTGCCAAACCTCCAATAAAATTCAGTCTGGTAGCAACTCAGTATGAGTCAGCTGTATTTAGAGGTCATGCCAGGTCAGATAGACATTCTAAAAAAAACATTATGAGCTACTGAAGTTAGAGTGTGCTTGAAGGCGGTGTAGGATAGTGGGGAGAGAGCGGCAGGGTTGGCCACAGTGAACAAGAACAATTGGTCGATGCAATCAGGCGGCGTGCGGTTATGTAGCATGGTCAACAAGAAACGCTCGGGGCGCAAGAGAATGGCAGTGCAGGAACTGCAGAGAATTGGTAATCATATTAAAAAATTCTAGCCACCTTTCAGCTGTTCGTAGGACTAGGTCTGTACAAATCTGTATAACCATACAGCAAGCAAAAAGCATTTTGTAGTCCGATAACTTTTCATTATAAAATGTTTAAGTGATATTTGCATAAAATCCATTTAAATGTATGCAACGGGTCCTCAACATTAATGTGTATTCAGTCAAATAAGCGCTAGCTGTAGAGGATCATAGAAAAATTATACACCAATGAAGACGTACCACTAAATAAATGCTTCGAATTCAGATATAACCTCAATTACTGACAACGATAGACAATAGAAATACTGATGTGATCTATGAAGTTGTAATCAGAACTGACCATTCAGTCGAATTATTGCATCACATAAACCTAAAGACACACTAATAAAAGGGACGTATGGCACATGTAACAATAGCCTGAGAGTCTCCTGTACACAACATAATGCAAATTTAGATTAAACAGAAACATAAATGTTATAACAACCTGATGTGAAATGTCACTTCTAGTTAATACAAATAAACAAAAGTAATTAAAGTATCCCCCTTACAGTAAGTTCAAAGCAACCATGTGTTTTCAGTAAAAAAAAAAAAAAAAGTTGTAAGGCCTCATGTACACGACCGCATTGGTTTTTCGGTCTGCAAGACCACAGGTCCTTCGCTTTTCTTCGGACCGCAAAAAAACTTTTTTGGGCATTCATGTGTCATCAGGATTCACTGACCCACAACAATTTCACCAGTGGTGTGAGCCCGCGAATCCAGACCGTAAAATGACATGTCCTGAGTTTTTGCGGTCCGGTTTCCCAGCCCCAGCACAGATTCGTAAAAAACCACGGTCGTGTGCATGGGGCTATTGAAATTAATGGGTCCGCATTTTATCCGCAAAAATGTGGATAAATCGCGGCCGCAAAAGTATAGTTGTGTGCATGAGGCCTAAGACTACGGCAATATCCACACGTCGCTTTAAAATCCGACGTGGATTTCTGAGGCGAATGGGATGCGGTTGTGCGGCAGATCTATACGAAGATTAGTCCCAATGTCATTCAACTGGGCTAATCCTACGATTTTCTGTGTAAAATCAACAGAAGTAGAATGCTAAATTTGCGTGAAAATTTGGAATATGTGAACGGAGTTGCAGAAACCCCATTGTGTACGACGCAGATTGTGGTTGGATTAGCAACGGATTTCATAGGGGGGGGATCCTGAGTGGGCCCCCCCTATGATGTACATATGCTTTTAACCCCTTCCTGACATTTGTCATCTGGCTACGTCATGGAAAGCTAGTGCTTCCCGCATTTTGCCATACCCATACGACAAATGGTGGACACCAGTTCAGAAGCTGAGTCGGTGCCACCATCCCCGGGTGTCAGCTGTATGTTACAGCTGACACCCTGGGGTAAAGGCAGGGACCGAAGTTTGCTCCGATCCCTGCCATTAACCCCATAAATGCAGTGATCAAAAGCGATCGCTGCATTTAAGGGGTTTGCAGCTCATCAGCACCCAGGCAATGAAATTGCGAGGGTGCCGGTGGCTGCAAAGGCAACCGGAGGCCTAACACTAGCCTCCCGGTATGCCTAGTACGGAAGCCTAAAAAGGCAAGATGGCGAAGGATCAGGAGCTGAGCCGGCGTCATCAGCGGTGGATGTCAGCTGTATGTTACAGCTGACATCCACCTATAACGGCAGGAACCGGAGCTAGCTCAGATTCCTGCCATTAACACCTTAGATGCAGCGAGCGAAAGCGATTGCTGCATTTTAGAGGTTGGTAGCAGATCGGCAGCCCTGCCATGCAATCACAGGGCTGCCGACTGCTGCTATGGCAACAGGAGGAGCATATTAGGCTTCGCCTCCAGGCGGGGCCTAATCGGCTTGCGGTCAGTCAATGACGAACAGATCTAATACATATTGCACTACCTATGTAGTACAATATATTAGTAAAAAAAAATCAGACAGTTGAACCTTCAAGTCCAGTGGGACTAAAGAAAAGTGTCAAAAAAGTTGTAAAAAAAATATAATAAAAGTAATAAAATAAAACAGTATCAAGTCCTTTATGCTTGAAAATAAATAGACCATACATATTTCGTATCGCCGCATCCATAACGGCCTGAACTATAAAAAATAATCCAACGCGGTGTACGGCGTAAAAAACAATGCCAGAATTTCTGTTTTTTGGTCACTTTGCCCTACAAAAATTGGAATAAAAAGTGATCAAAAAGTCTCATGTATCCAAAAATGGTACCTATAAAAACTATAGCTCGTCTCGCAAAAAACAAGCCCTCAAACAGCTCCGTCGCCGACTATATTAAAAAGTTATGGTTCTCACAACATGGTGACAGAAAAAATAAATTCTTTGTACAAAAGTGATTTTATTGTGCAAAAAGTTGTAAAACATAAAAAAAGTGCTATAAATTTGGGTCGCATGTACCCAAAAATGGTACCAATAATAACTACAGCTCGTCCTGCAAAAAGATAACAGCCCTCATGCCACTACGTCTAGGAATTTTTTTTTAATTATTTAAGGCTCCAATAAGTCAGGAAACAAAAAAATTTGCATTCCGAGGGGAACATATCTTCTGTTTCAAGAGGCGATTTATCAAGGCCCTAAAATTAGGGAACCAGGAAGGAGAGGGTCCAAAACATATCTGCTTGAAGTGAAGGTGCCCGTATTATACCAGAACAACACTTCCCAGCAAAATTCCACAAACTACAAAAGGTGAAGAGTGTGTACCAAAAGGGGGATAAGTAAGGACATCATTTATCAGTGCGACTGTCACGGCGCGGAATGTGAACCCACTGGGCCGTACCGCATAGCGGAATAGCAGCTGGCCAAACAGGTACAATACAAAGCCTATAGTCCAGGAAGGGTAACTGAGGCAATGTAGACAGTAGCAGTGATTCAGGCTGAAGATAAGGCTCCGGCAGTAGACAGACACCCGGCGGGGTGTGACGCAGTAGAGGCAGTGGAAGACACAACTCGACTTCAACTCTAGATGACACAGAGGCACGGGATACAGGGTACAGGCAGCAGGAATGGGTAACACTGGGAACTGGAAAGCACTAGGAGACCATTTGCAAGACAAACTTTATGTACACAACGCTCAGGCGAAGATCAAGAGGGCAGAGCCCTTTTTATAGTCCAGCAGCATTCTGGACGGATTGCAGATTTCCTGCAATTATGCGCGCACTGGCCCTTTAAGGCCATGCGAGCGCCCTGCGGGAGCCAGTCACAGAACCAGGAAGTGAGTGCCGGCGTCTCTCAGGAGGGAGATGCCGCCGAGCACTCACACATCCATGGCCGTCAGAGCGTAAGTCAGAACGACGGGCCGCGGCCATAGACGTTACAGCGACACTGGCCTGTGCAGAAAGGATTGCTTCACAGCGTAACTATGGATTTATTGTTTTTTTTTTACCCCATTATTATACCACCTGACTATGCCCCTGATCTACTCCGCACAGATTACATATGCCCCCACATTATAAACTGAAGTACTAGTAATACTCCAAACAAAAAAACTACTACCAAGCTAAATCCACACTCCAAAAGCAAAATGGTGCTCCCTCCCTTCTGAGCCCAAACAGCTCTTTACTTCCACGAGCGTGGCATTGCCATACCCGGAAGAACCCTTTTAACAATTTTTAGGGGGTTGTTTCCAGTGGCACAAACTGGGCAGGACATATTTGCCACTGAAACGCCATATCTAGAGAAAAATTTAAAATTTTCTTTGCACCATCTGCAGTGCAATTATTTATGGAAAAGACCCGTGGGGTGAAAATGCTCACTACACCCCTTAATAAATGGCTTGAGGGGTGTAGTTTCCAAAATGGTGTCACTTCTCAGGGGTTTCTTTTATTATTTCACATCAGAGCCTCTGGAATTGTGAACCAATACTTTGTAAATTGTCAAATTAGGCCCAAACTTCGCATGGTACTCTTTCACTCCTGAGCCTGGTCGAGCGTCCAGGCAAAAGATTAGGGCCACATGTAGGGTAATTCTAAAACTGGGCACACAGCATAATAATTAGAGAGTGTCTTGTTATGGTGGCACAAACTGGGCACCACATATTGGAATATCTATGGAAAAAATACAATTTTCACTCTGCAACATCGAGTGCACACTAATTTCTAAAAAAAAAACACCTGCGTGGTTAACATGCCCACTACACCCCTAGATGAATACCTTGAGGGGTGTAGTTTCCAAAATGGGGTCACTTCAGGGGGGGGTTCCACTATTTTAGTCCCACAGGGGTTTTGCAAACACAACATAGCGACCAGAAACCAATCCAGCAAAATCTAAATCCAAAAGCAAAATGGCACTCCTTCCAATCTGAGCCCTACCTTGTGCCCAAACAGCAGTTTATGACCACATATGGGGTATTGCCGTACTCGGGAGAAATTGCTTTACAAATGTTGGGGTTCTCTTTTTCTTTTATTTGTTGAGAAAATGAAAAATGTTGAGCTAAAGCTACATCTTTTTGAAGAAAAAGGATTGTTTTTATTTTCACTGCCCAATTCTAAGAAAATCTATGAAACACCTGGGGTCAAAATGCTCACTAAACCCCTAGATGAATTCTTCAAGGGGTGTAGTTTCATGAATGGAGTCACTATTGGGTAGTTTCTACTGTACTGGTACCTTAGGGGCTTTGCAAAAGCAACATGGTGTCAAGAAACCAATCCTGAAAACCTGTGTTCCAAAAGTCAAATGGCACTCCTTCTCTTCTGATCTTTGCCGTTTGCCCAAACAGCAGTTTATGACCACATATGGGGTATTTCCGTACTCCAGAGAAGTTGCTTTACAAATGTTGGGGGTTCTTTTATTTGTTGAGAAAATGAAAAATTTTGAGCTAAAGCTACGTCTTATTGAGAAAATTACTGTTTTTATTTTCACTGCCCAATTCTAATAAAATCTATGAAACACCTGTGGGGGTCGAAATGCTCACTACACACCTAGATGAATTCTTCAAGGGGTCTAGTTTCCTAAATGGAGTCACTTTTTGAGAGTTTTCACTGTATTGTCCCCTCAGGGGCTTTGCAAATGCGACATGGCCTCCGCAAACCAGTCCTGCTAAATTTTAACTCCAAAAGCCAAATGGCGCTCTTTCCCTTCTAAGCCCTGCCGTGTGTGCAAACAGCCGTTTATGATCACATGTGGGGTATTGTTTTACTTGGGAGAAATTGCTTTACAAATTTTGCGGTGCTTTTTCTCCTTTAGACCTTGTGGAAATGAGAAAAAATTAGCTAAACCTACAATTTGAAAAAATATTTAGATTTTCATGGCCTACTTTCAATAATTTCTGCAAAAGACCTGTGGGTTCAAAAAGCTCACTATACCCCTAGATAATTTGCTCAAGGGGTAAATGGGATCACTTTGGGGGGGGGGGGGGGGATTTCCACTGATTTAGCACTGCAAGAGCCCTTCAAACCGGACATGGTGCCTAAAATATATACTAATAAAAAGGAGGCCCAAAAGGTGTTGCTTTGCTTCATAGGCCTGTGCTTAGGCACACTAGGGCCACATGTGGGATATTTCCTAAAACTGTATAACCTGGGCAACAAATATTGAGTTGTGTTTCTCTGGTAAAACTTTCTGTGTAACAAAAAAAAAGGATTACAAAATGCATTTCTGAAAAGAAAGAAACAAACTAAAATTTGTACATTTCACCTCTACATTTCTTTAATTCCAGTGAAACGTCTAAAGGGTTAAGAAACTTTCTAAATACTGTTTTAATTAATTTGAGGGGTGAAGTTTTTAAAATGGGGTGACCTATTGGGGATTTCTAGTATAGAAGGCCTTAAAAACCACTTCAAAACTGAACTGACCCCTGTAAAAATAGCCTTTTGAAATTTTCTTTAAAACGTTAGAAATTGGTGCTAAAGTTCTAAGGCTATGTTCACACAGTTTTTTTGCAGGCGGAATTTCTGCCTCAAAATTCAGTTTGGAAGTTTGAGGCAGATTTTCCTCTCCCTGCACGCCGATTTTCACTGCGTTTTTCACCCATTGAAGTCAAAGGGGGGGGGGGTCAGAGGTGTAAACGCCCAAACATAGGGCATGTCCCTACTTTCTCCCGCGAGATGGTTTTCCCGCTTGCGGGAAAAAGATACCTCCGCCTCCCATTGAAATCAATGGGAGGCATTTTAGGGCCATTTTTGACAAGTTTTGCGGCGCGGTTTCCGCGTCAAAAAACTCAGTGTGAACATAGCCTAAGCCTTGTAACGTCCTAGAAAAATAAAACGATGTTCAAAAAAACGATGCAAATATAAGGCAGACATATGGGGGATGGTAAAAAGCAACAATTTTGTGTGGTATAACTGCCTGTCTTGCAAGCCGATACATTTAAATTTAGAAAAGTGCTAATTTTTTGCTAAATTTTGGTGTTTTTCACAATTATATACTGAAAGTATCGAGCTAATTTTGCCAAGAACAAAAAGTCCAACGTGTCACAAGAATCTCAGAATCGCTTGGGTAGGTAAAAGCATTCCCAAGTTATTACCACATAAAGTGAAACGTCAGATTTTTAAAATGAGGGTCGGTTGTCGGGAAGGTCAAAAGTGGCCAAAGCGGGAAGGTGTTAAAGGGGCACATGGAGAGGGGGTGCTCGGCTTTCTCCTTTAGTTCCAAAGAAAAAAAATGGTATTGAAAAAAAGTGTCCTAAACGCTCTCTTCACACAAGGGACTCTGGAACCCGCGTTCTCCCAGCGACGCATTCCAAAACACATAACTTTTTTATCTTTCCGTCAACGTGGCCACATGAGGGTTCGTTATTTGCAGA
Source organism: Rhinoderma darwinii (assembly GCF_050947455.1). Lineage (NCBI taxonomy): Eukaryota > Metazoa > Chordata > Amphibia > Anura > Rhinodermatidae > Rhinoderma > Rhinoderma darwinii. Next base: position 509,229,612 of record NC_134687.1, read on the forward strand.
ATGAGTTGGATATTATTTTCTTTTAATGGCACCATTTTGGGGCACATATCACGTACTGATTACCTTTTATACAATTCTGACATTGTTTTTTAAGGCGTACACTGTATGTTATAAATATGTTAACTTTATTCTGCGGGCCATTACGATTACGCAGTTTCCAAATTTATAGGATTTTTTACGCTTTACCACTTTTGCACAATAAAAACAGCTTTACAAAATAATAAATTTTTGTATCGCCATATTCCAAGATGTATAACATTTGTATTTTTCTGCCGACTAAGCTTTGTGGAGACTTGTTTTTTGCGTGATGACTTACAGTTTTCATTGGCACCATTTGGGGGTATAAACTACTTTTGGTAAATTTGTGTACCTGTTTTCGGGACGCTGGGTGAACAAAAAAAAACATCTGTCTGGACTTGACCTTGCAATCTCTTGATCGCTCATATAGTACACTGCAATACTTCTGTACTGCAGTGTATTCTGCCTGTCAGCGTTTCACAGACAGGTAGCCTATTAGGCGTAATCCTGCCACAGTCCCTCCCTCTGTAAAACCACTTAGGTTAGGCACCGCGGTCAGTATCTGAGGGGTTAAACTCCGATACCAGCCACTGCTACATGGCATCAGTATGTTACAGATGACGCCCGCGCTGCAATAGTATGGCATGGTGCATGAACTCAGCTACAGTTATGTGTATTCTAACAAAACCAGCACCTGTGTGTTCATCACATGACCACGGACAGAATTTTATCCACTGGACGTAAACATTGAATATTCCTATGGAACAACAACAAGCAGAGATCTTGAAAAACCATGAGGTATTAATATGGAAAGTGAAAAATTAACATTAATTTGCTGAAAGTGGACAACCCCTCTAATACACAAAATAACGGTCTCCCCAACACAAACACGCTTGTTCTGCCAAGTGTGCAGGTTTATTTCAATGGGGCGAGAGAAGTAAACCGCTGACAGAAATCTTTGGTACCGGATTATCTCCCGCAAGAACAACGTCTGCCATCAGGGGAAATGAGGATCAGACAAGTTGAAGTCCAAGCTGCCCAATCCTATAGTTTCCTCCGAGATCAGCGGCACAATAGGTATCGGGTGGCCACATTTCTCTGAAATTTATGACCAAGGTTTCCACTGATGATTACAATACAGAATCTTTGGCGCTGCACCATTAAGCATTTTTTGGCAGAATATTCGTCCAAATTGAGCATTGACTGCACTTAAAATAATGCAAACGGTTGAAATAGAAACATTTCTATGGAACGGCTGTCCTCTCCATACATTTCTATACCCATCACATAAGGCTTTCTATTGTTGGTGGCTATTTCTTATTGCATATTATTGGAACACGAGATCAATCACAAAGTAAAAAAGAAAACACACAAATCGCTGTATAAATAAAAGTCATCATGTAACAATACTTTACACCATCCCCATCACTGAAGAAACAATTGCATTATCAGAAGCCTGCTCAGTCATGTGTTATACACTATAAAAGTTTTCCACAGACTACACAAGTTACTAGAGCAGGGCACACAAGCCAGGTAGGGGTGGCACCTACTTCACTCCTTACCCATTGCACAAAGGTAACCTTGCGCCTAAAGGCATGACTACTGACTACACTGGTTTATACAGCAACAGGGAAACAAACCACCCAGCGGCCGTTACTTACTGAGAGTGCGGAGAACACGGCAGAGTGTGATGGTTGCCACGTCCAGGATATAATAATCACCACAACCACCACCGGGTGATGCCAAGCGAGCAGCCGAGAGCACAAGCGCGCAGAGCTCCGGAGAAGTGCGGGACTGTGAGTGAGTGAGTGAACTTGGTGCTGGGGGCGGGGCTGAGCAATGGTGGCGGGGCGGACGCTGAGGGGAGCAGAGCTCTGTACGTACATATAGCACATAGCATGGCGTGTAGCGGCGTGTCCGTACGGCAGCGAGAATGTTATGTATGTGGTGAACGGGAGGCTGTACAATATGTCTGTACACAGCAGACAGCGAGATGTGTCCTGAATTCCATAGCCCTGATCAGCGGCCTCACCAATCTCCGTTTATAAAAAAAATTGCTGCAACATTGGTTCACACAGAGTGTTTTCGTTCGTTTTTCAGGCCGTAAACGCCCGAAAAACGGCCGAAAAATCGGAAACAAATATCTGCCCATTGAAATCAATGGGAAAAACGGCATTCTGTTCCGATGGGCCGGTTTTTTACGCGGCCGTTTTGAAAAACGGCCGTGAAAAAGAAGTGCAGGACACTTCTTGGGACGTTTTTAGGGCTCTTCTTCAGGGTATGTTCACACGGCCTATTTACGGACGTAAATCGGGCGTTTTTGCCCCGAATTACGCCCGAAAATAGCGCCTCAATAGCGCTGACAAACATCTGCCCATTGAAAGCAATGGGCAGACGTTTGTCTGTTCACACGAGGCGTATATTTACGCGCCGCTGTCAAAAGACGGCGCGTAAATAGACGCCCGCGTCAAAGAAGTGACCTGTCACTTCTTTGGCCGTAATTAGAGCTGTTATTCATTGACTCCAATGAATAGCAGCGCTAATTACGGCCGTAATTGACGCGGCGTTCAAGCGCCTGCACATGCCGGTACGGCTGAAATTACGGGGATGTTTTCAGGCTGAAACATCCCCGTAATTTCAGCCGTTACGGACCCCCGCCGTGTGAACATACCCTCAGGCTGGGTTCACACGACCACATTAACGTCCGTAATGGACAGACGTATTTCGGCCGGAAGTCCCGGACCGAACTCAGTGCAGGGAGCCGGGCTCCTAGCATTATAGTTATGTACGATGCTAGGAGTCCCTGTCTCGCTGCCGGACAACTGTCCCGTACTGTAATCATGTTTTCAGTACGGGACAGTAGTTCCACGGAGAGGCAGGGACTCCTAGCATCATACATAACTATGATGCGAGGAGCCCGGCTCCCTGCAGTGTGTTCGGTCCGGGATTAGCGGCCGAAATACGTTCCGTCCATTACGGACGCAATGTGCTCGTGTGAACCCAGCCTTAGGCTGGGTTCACACAACCTATTTTCAGGCGTAAATGAGGCGTTTTACACCTCGAATTACGCCTGAAAACACGGCTCAAATACGTAGGCAAACATCTGCCCATTCATTTCAATGGGTTTGCCGATGTACTGTGCCGACGACCTGTAATTTTACGCGTCGCTGTCAAAAGACGGCACGTAAAATAACAGCGTCGTCAAAGAAGTGCAGGACACTACTTGGGATGTAATTTGAGCCGTTTTTCATTGACTTCAATGAAGAACAGCTCCAAATTACGGCCGTAATTGATGCCTCGCGAAACGCGAGTACGAGCAATTACGTCTGAAATACAGGAGCTGTTTTCTCCTGAAAACAGCTCCGTAATTTTAGCCGTAATTGTCGTTATCGTGTGCACATACCCTTAGGGTATGTACACGTATATAAAGAAGTGGCTGAAAATTACGAGCCTGCTCAGGGTATGTTCACACAGCTTATTTTCAGGCTGATTTTGGAGCTTAAAAGGCTCATTTTACGCTCTGTGCTCACATGCAATCGCGAGATCACCCTGTGCTGTAAGTTCCACAGAAACTTTACCGAAGTGTCGGGAGTGTGAATAGACATCGTATAGACGCGAGATCACGCTGTGCTGTGAATACAGATGGACATGAATGGAGAGAAGTGTATGACGCTGATTGGTCACTGATTGGTCAGCGTCATACACTTCTCTTATAACGCCCAGTTGGTAAAAAGTAAAAAAACGCCCAGCTGGGCATTAAGAAACGAATTAGCATAAATCTAAAATTGTTCATAACTTGTACTTATAACCTGGTGACAGAGGCTCTTTAAACCAGCGGGATCCTGCTCGTTACCTTGACGTGTCGGCTGTAACACACAGCCGACACGCTCGTTCTATGGAGCGGGCTCAGCCTGTGAGCCCGCTCCATACTCCCCTACCCGATGTGCACCGTACATATCTGGCAGATGTCGGGAAGGGGTTAAATAGGTACAAGTTGCCCCTTTATTACTTATTATCACTAGTGCCCGCAAGGGAGCTACTGCTGCCATGGCTAGAATTGACATAGTCAGCTACCTCAGACGCCCGAGCTTGTGCAATGACCGTACCAGGGTTTGAGCATGCGTACATAGCCGCAGAATTTTAAGTCCAGCGCAGTAATCACATTTGGAAGCCGTCCCAGCGCCTATTAGGACAACGGGAAAGGGGATCTCTATGTATAGACCACTAGCATCGCCATTATTCACAGGATTTCATTATGAAGTAAACCATAGCTCCCTCAGGTAACTACTTCACTATTTTATTATTTCCTTAGGCGGGATTCACGCGACAAGGTTTCCCGGTCGGGTGCCGGCCGTTCATAAATCGGCCGGCACCCGGCTGCATTAGGAATAATAGACCCCTAATGGGGCTATTCACACGACCGATTTTTTGACGGCCGAGATAATCGGCCGTCAAAAAATAGGACATGCTCTATTTTCGGCCGGGTGCCCGGCCGCCCGGCTCCCATAGAGGTCTATGGGGCCGGGTAATACACGGCCATCACCGGAATGTGTCCCGAGTGATGGCCGGGTCTACCGTCGCTCGCGCACTCTTTCTCCTCCTCCTCACAGTGCAGAGTGCATGTGAGGAGGAGGAGGAGGGTCTTTTATTGCTCGCTGTAGGAGTCGGAATCCCCAATCCCCGGCCAGGAGAAGTGCGTGACTGCACTGTCCATATATGGACACAGCGAAGTCACTCACTTCTGCAGCGGAATCCCCGACTCTATGGCCGGGGATTCCGCTACAGTAGAAGTGAGTGACTACACTGTCCATATATGGACACAGCGAAGTCACGCACTTCTGCAGCGGAATCCCCGACTCTATGGCCGGGGATTCCGCTACAGGAGAAGTGAGTGACTACACTGTCCATATATGGACACAGCGAAGTCACTCACTTCTGCAGCGGAATCCCCGACTCTATGGCCGGGGATTCCGCTACAGGAGAAGTGAGTGACTACACTGTCCATATATGGACACAGCGAAGTCACTCACTTCTGCAGCGGAATCCCCGACTCTATGGCCGGGGATTCCGCTACAGGAGAAGTGAGTGACTACACTGTCCATATATGGACACAGCGAAGTCACTCACTTCCGCTACATGAGAAGTGCGTGACTACACTGTCCATATATGGACACAGCGAAGTCACGCACTTCTGCAGCGGAATCCCCGACTCTATGGCCGGGGATTCCGCTACAGGAGAAGTGAGTGACTACACTGTCCATATATGGACACAGCGAAGTCACTCACTTCTGCAGCGGAATCCCCGACTCTAAGGCCGGGGATTCCGCTACAGGAGAAGTGAGTGACTACACTGTCCATATATGGACACAACGAAGTCACTCACTTCTGCAGCAAAATCCCCAACTCTATGGCCGGGGATTCCGCTACAGGAGAAGTGAGTGACTACACTGTCCATATATGGACACAGTGACGTCACTCACTTCTGAAGCGGAATTCCCGACCTGTGGCAGGGAATTCCTCTTCAGGAGAAGTCAGTGACTACACTGTCCATATATGGACATTGAAGTCAGTGACTTCTCCTGGAAGGGGGGGGATGGGTGCAAACTACAGGGGGCTGTGTGGCATCACCTACAGGGGACATGGTGGCATCACCTACAGGGGGCAGGGTGGCATCACCTACAGGGGGCAGGGTGGCATCACCTACAGGGGGCAGGGTGGGTGGCATCACCTACAGGGGGCAGGGTGGGTGGCATCACCTACAAGGGGCTGGATGGCATCACCTACAGGGGCAGGGTGGCATCGCCTACAAGGGGCAGGTTGGCATCGCCTACAGGGGGCTGGATGGCATCACCTACAGGGGCAGGGTGGCATCGCCTACAGGGGGCAGGGTGGCATCGCCTACAGGGGGCAGGGTGGCATCGCCTACAGGGGGCTGTGTGGCATCGCCTACAGGTGGCATCACCTACAGGGGGCTTGGTGGCATTACCTACAGGGGACTTGGTGGCATTACCTACAGGGGACTTGGTGGCATTACCTACAGGGGGCTGGGTGGCATTACCTACAGGGGGCTGGGTGGCATTACCTACAGGGAGCTGGGTGGCATTACCTACAGGGGACAGGGTGGTATTCCTACAGGGGGCTGGGTGGCATCGCCTACAGGGGGCAGGGTGGCATCGCCTGCAGGGGGCTGTGTGGCATCACCTACAGGGGGCTGTGTGGCATCACCTACAGGGGGCTGTGTGGCATCACCTACAGGGGGCTGTGTGGCATCACCAACAGGGGGCTGGGTGGCATTACCAACAGGGGCTGGGTGGCATTACCTACCAGGGGGGCAGTGGCATTATCTACAAAGGGCTGTGTGTGGCAACAAATTTAAATGAAATTCATCCGATTTTAAAACGGACAGGGAAAAAAACGGATGCAAATCGGGTCCAAATCGGCCGGTAAAAACGGCAACTCGGCCCGGAACGGAATCGGAACGGATGCAAACAGGATGCAAAACGGCCGATTTTCCGGGCCGACACTCGGACCCTGTCGTGTGAATGCGGCCTAATTCTGCCTGCATTATTACCTTCTTTTAATATGTCTTCAATGCAGATGTCTCGAGCCGCCACTTGTTCTTATGAGGCAAAGGGACGTAATATTAGTTGTGATTTAGTTTTTTTAATCTTTTATGCAATGTCCATGGTTATTATTATGAGGATGCTCTAACACTGTTACTCTATAATGTAACGTATTGGAGCCCTATTTTCAGACGTAAAACGAGGCATAATACGCCTCGTTTACGTCTGAAAATAGGTTGTGTGAACCCAGCCTTATCATTTAGGCCATTGAAAACCATTGAACAAGTCAAGTTAAAGTTTTGTTTCCACTGTCTAGTTAAAGATTGCTACATCTGTAATACATTGCTGTCTTTTTGTTTTTTTCTACTATTTGCTATAGCTCGAGAAAAGATTACTGATAGTCTGAAACATTGCTACACTGCTTGGGATTATGTGAAACCATAATAAAAATCTAAGTTTAAATAGGAATTAAGTAGTCTGGAGTACTATTCATTTTTGGCTCCATACACTTCTCAATATGAGAGGCACAGTTCTTAGACATGGCTCCGAAAGGTAGATGATGGCTGGCTGGCTCACATATTTTTTTGCGGACAGAGCCAAGGGTGCTCCTCCCTAACGCAGGGAATGGTCTGGCAATTTCAGGCCTACTAGGCCACAACTGTCTTGCTGCACGCTGACAGACGTGGGGGAGGCTTTTGCCCGTCACCCACCACAGCTCGCATGAATCTGCACACTCCTTTTACCCGTTACTGGCACCAGCATCCACGGACCCAACAACTTGTGCTTTTCTATGCTGGCTGCTCTACTTCTCTCTCAGTAGCTCTTGCTTCAGCAACTTGTGTTATAGCCTGGTTTGTCCACTCGTACACCCTCTTGTTAATAGTGCCACCCACACCCCACTGTAGATAGCGCCGTTGGGGCTCACTCTAGGACTGAAATCCCCAGCCAGAGCATCGACCACGCTGTGGCCAGGGATTCCTCTCCAGGAGGAGCCCCTGATGTCACAGTCCATATATGGATAGTGACGTCAAGGGCTCCGATCAGAGCATTGCCGGCGCTCTAGCCAGGGATTACGCTCCTAGAGGGAGCCCTTGACGTCACTATCCATATATGGACTGTGAAGTCAGGGGCTCCTCCTGGAGGGAATCCCCAGCCAGAGCGCTGCCGACGCTCTGGTCGGCGATTCTGCTCCTAGAGGCAGCTACTGACGTCCCTGTCCATATATGGACATTAACACCAGGAGTGGAATCCCCGGCCAGAGCGTCGGCAGCGCTCTGGCTGGGGATTCCCTCCAGGAGGAGCCCCTGACTTCACAGTCCAAGACTGGGGATTCCACTCCTAGAGGGAGCCCTAATGGCGCTATCTACAGTGGGGCGGTGGGTGGCACTATCTACTGGGGGCTGTGGGTGGCATTATCGACAGGGGGCGGTGGGTGGCACTATCTACAGGGGGCGGTGGGTGGCACTATCTACAGGGGGATGGTGGGTGACACTATCTACAGGGGGACGGTGGGTGGCACTATCTACAGGGGGATGGTGGGTGGCACTATCTACGGGGGGCGGTGGGTGGCACTATCTACAGGGGGGCGTGGGTGGTACTATCTACAGGGGGCATGTGTGGCACTATCTGTATTTAGGAAGTCTGGGGTCTGTATATTTAGTGGGACTGGTCTGGGGTCTGTATTCAAGGGGTCTGGTCTGGGGTCTGTATTTAGGAGGTCTTGGGTCTGTATTAGTTTAAGGGGTCTGTATTTAGGGGTCTGTATTGGTTTAAGGGGTCTGGGGTCTATTTAGGGGGTCTGGTCTGGGGTCTCTTAGTTTAAGGGGTCTTGGATTCTGTATTAGTTTAAGGGGTCTGTATTTAGGCGGTCTGCTCTGGGGTCTGTATTTAGGAGGTCTGGGGTCTGTATATTTAGGGGGTCTGGTCTAAAGTTTGTAAAAATGGGTCTTGTCTCAGGACTGTATTTAGGAGGTCTGGGGTCTGTATATTTAAGGGGTCTGGTCTGGGGTCTATATTTCGGTTGTCTGTATATTTAGGGGGTTTAGTCTGGGCTTTGTATTAGTTTAGAGAGTCAGGTATGGGGTCTGTATTTAGGGGGCCTGGTCTGGGGTCTGTATTAGTTTAGGTGGTCTGGTCTGGGATATGTATTAGTTTAGGGAGTCAGGTCTAGGGTCATTAGTTTAGGGGGTCAGGTCTGGGGTCTGGTCTAGGGTCTATTAGTTTATGGGGTCTGTATTTAGGGGGCCTGGTCTGGGGTCTGTATTAGTTTAGGGGGTCTGGTCCAGGGTGTGTATTTAGGGTGCTTGTTCTGGGGTCTGTATTTGTTTAGAGGGCTTGTTAAGGAGTCTGTATTTGCTTAGAGTGGTCTGGTCTGGGGAGGGCAATAGTTTAGAGGGTCTGGGGTTTGTATGCATTCTAATTTATTAGTCTGAGTAAAAGGGGTTGTCCAGGCACATCGATAGGTCATCAGTATAAAAAAACGGTCCGTGCTCGATCAACCCCTTTAATGTATGGTACTGGGCCTTGGTGTTACTATAGAGGCTGGAAATGGCTGCAGAAGTGAGGAGCAAAGATGTTTCATTAAGAGAAGTCGCCATACTCAGATGGAGAAGAAAAGAGAACGACTCCCATGAGAGAAAACGTCACTTGGGAGTCACTGGATCTATAGAAGATATGTCCCCTCTCTTGACATGTCTGTTGTAGGAAATTCTTGTAAAGTCTTTGTGTACCCAGGACTAATAAACAAATGCATGTTACCATTCCCATTGTCAGGAGGATGTGTCCCTACACAGTGTGATACAGTCAGCGATGGTTGGAGACTGTCAGTATGTAGGGACACAGCCCTTTGACAAGAGGAATCGGAACACCCATTTGTCAATGCTCGCACAAAAAGGTGGTGTTCACTATAGACACGGCAGAGCGGCGGTGGGGAAGGGGGGCCCATGTTTGCGGAACAGCCCAGGGCCTGTGGTCTACTTAATCTGCCACTGTACAGAGGACACTGCGGCATGATCTACAGGGCAGGTGTGCCACTATCTACAGAGAGCACTGTGGTATTGTCTACAGGAGTTGTGTGGCACTGTCTACACAGGGCATTGTGGCACTATCTACAGAGGGCACTGTGGTATTATCTAAATAGGGCATTGGGGCATTATCTACAAAGGGCTCTGTGGCATTATCTACAGGGGGGTATGTGGCACTATATACAGAGGACACTGGCATTGTCTGTCGGGGTGTGGCTTTATCTCCAGGGGGTGTATGGCACTATCTACAAATCTTCTACAAATTAAATTCATCCGTCTTTAAAATCGACAGTGAAAAACGGATGCAAAATGGGTCACAATCGTCCGTCAAAAATAGAAACCATTTAACTTTTTAACGGCCGACGCCAGGTCCCTCTCGTGTGAATAGAAATAACAGCAATCCTGGCGTGGTGTGGGGTAAGAGATGCGGAGTGGGATTGGGTAGCTGTAAAGGCACCAAATACTAGCTACTCTCTGAAGTTAGGGCTAGTGTTTGGCATCTTTGCAGGTTCACAAGGCTTCTTCGAAGATATGATGTGAGGTGAGTGGACAGCAGCTGCCTTCTGTGCTCTCCCTCTCAGTGCCGGCCTCGGCGCTGCACTGAATATGACACACGTGACACGTATGTCAGACTTCAGTGTAGCGCCGAGGCCAGAGCAGAGGAGAGCCCTGACATGTCAGGATCATGTCAGAAGTTTTGTGAAATGACAAATACACAACATGTATCTAATCTAAAATGTATCCAAACTATCACAAACTATGCACCACTCTGATAAAATTGACACATTTTCAGACCCGAGACTACCTTTTTGGTGGACCATTGTGGTAAAAGCTGACGTTAAAAACGGATGGTAAAAACTGATGACAACTAACAACATCCGATGACAATTGATGGTTTTACATAGTTACATAGTTCGTACGGTTGAAAAAACACATGTCCATCAAGTTCAACCAAGGGATGGGAAAAAGGGAAGAGATGAAACAAAACTTTTACACATTGACATAGGAGCTGATATTTTTTTGTTCTAGGAAATGATCTAAGCATTTTTTAAAGCCATCTACTGTCCCTGCTGTGACCAGCTCCTGCGGTAGACTATTCCATAGGTTCACAGTTCTGACAGTAAAGAAGGCTTGTCGCCTCTGCAGGTTGAACCTTTTTTTCTCCAGACGGAGGGAGTGTCCCCTTGTTTTTTGAAGGGGTTTTACATGGAACAGGATTTCACCATATCTTTTGTATGTGCCATTAATATATTTATATAAATTAATCATGTCCCCCCTTAGTCGTCTCTTTTCAAGGCTAAATAGGTTTAATTATTTTAATCTTTCCTCATAACTTAGATTCTTCATGCCCCTAATTAGCTTCGTTGCTCTTCTTTGTATTTTTTCCAACTCCAGGGCATACTTTCTATCAACTGGAGCCCAGAACTGAACTGCATATTCTAGATGAGGCCTCACTAATGCTTTGTAAAGTGGTAATATTACATCCCTGTCCCGTGAGTCCATGCCTCTTTAAAAACACGACAATATCTTGCTGGCCTTAGAAGCAGCTGATTGACATTGCATGCTGTTATTTAGTTTATGATCTACAACAGGGGTCTCAAACTCGGCCGGGTAAATGGGCCACACATAGAAAAAATTTGATGTTGACTGGCCGAAATTTGATAGAATACAAAATTATTGTTAATCAATTAGTTATTTGAACTACTATAACAATACTACATTACTATAACAATGCTACATTACCACAATAATACTATACATTACCATAATAATACTATATTACTATAACAATACTACATTACTATTATAATACTACATTACTATAATAACAGCGCTTAAACGGTTTAAACTTAAACAATAATTTCCCGTTTAAGTGTCGCTAAATGCAGTCTGGCTGCTCAGTTGGCAGCGTTTGGCAGACACAAGAATATAAAGATTGGGCAGCCCCTTTTTAGATAATGCCACAGTGCCCTCTGTAGATAATGCCACAGTGCCCTCTGTAGATACTGCCACACACCTACCCATTGATAATGCCACAGTGCCCTCTGTAGATAATGCCACAGTGCCCTCTGTAGATAGTGCCACACACCTCCGCCCCCTATAAATAGCTTTATTGGGACTCCCTCTAGCTGTGGATTCCCCAGCCAGAGCGTTGCCGTCTGCGCTATTCATGCTGTCAAAATGACGGAATCCTTGCACAACTGGGACAAATGAAAACCATTTGCACCAGAACCGTCACCATTGAAATCAATGGTGATGCAAACGGAAACCTATGGTTTCCGTTTGTTTCAGTCAGGGCTCCCTTCTGACGGGAAGCTCCGACGGAATACCAGAATGGAGCCCTGAAGCAGATGTGAACGAAGCCTTACGTGCAGTTCTATGTAACACCACAGATAACACAGTAATAACTATTTCAGTACAGATAATGTAGTAGATATTACCTGCAGTCCTATGTAACACCACAGATAACACAATCTGATAACTAACACAAACACACAGGTGTGTATATATATATATATATATATATATATATATATATATATATATATTTCATGCAGTGCACCTCCAAACTAGAGATAGACTTTATAAAGATAATGAATTTAATACTTTAATACTGAACACACACTTACAAAAGAGGCATATATATACATGCAGACACATATATAGACACAGGCACACATTTACGCATGTAGTGCAGTGTATTAGAATTGCGATCAGGGCCTCCTGCCCTCAAGTCCCCTATTGGGACAAAGTAATACAGTAAAAAAAAAAGTTAAAAAAAGATGTGTGAAAATAAGAAAATAAAAGTTTTAAAAGTATTAAAAGTAAAAATCCCCCTTTTTCCCTTATCAGTCATTTATTATTAATAAAAATATATAAACAAACAAATAAACTATACATAATTGGTATCGCCGCGTCCGTAACGGCCTGAACTACAACATTATTTCGTTATTTATCCCGCACGGTGAACGCCGTAAAAGAAAATAATAATAAATGTATTTTATTGTGCAAACGCCATAAGACATAAAAAAAAACTATAAACATCTGGTATCGCCGTAATCGTATCGCCCCGCAGAATAAAGTGAATATGTCATTTATAGCTCACGGTGCACGCAGTAAAAAAAAAAGAATAAAAAAACAATAGTAGAATTGCTGTTTATTAGTCACCACGCCACCTAAAAATAGAATAAAAACTGATCAAAAAGCCGCATGCACCCCAAGAAAACTACAATGGATTCCTCAAGGGTTCTAGTTTCCAAATTGGGGTAACTTTTGGGGGGTTCCCAATGTTTTGGCACCACAAGACCTCTTCAAACCGGACATGGTGCCTAATAAAAAAGAGGCCTCAAAATCCACTAGGTGCGCCTTTGCTTTGGAGGCCGGGGCTTCAGTCCATTACCGCACTAGGGCCACATGTGGGATATTTCTCAAAACTGCAGAATCTGGTCAATACGTATTAAGTTGCGTTTCTCTGATAAATCCTTTTGTGTTATAAAAAAAATGGTATAAAGAGGATTTTCTGACAAAAAAAAAATGTAAATTTCACCTCTACTTTGCTCTAAATTTCTGTGAAACACCTAAAGGGTTCATAAACTTTCTAAATGCTGTTGTGAATACTTTGAGGAGTCTAGTTTCTAAAATGGGGTATTTGATAGGGGTTTCTAATATATGGGCCCCTCAAAGCAACTTCAGAACTGAACTGGAACCTAATAAAATAAATAAATGAGGCAATACTTCGCTTCTTACATTATACTGATAATGAGCCGTGCCCACCCCGAGATGACCCCAGTTTTGACCGTTTGTATAAACGGAGACCCCTATTAGACCGTTCCAGTGCCCGGTTTTCCCAAGCATTCACCCCCGAGAAGTGTATTTCTATTGATGAGTCCCTGGTACATTTTAAAGGGAGGGTTCAATTCCGTGAGTACCTGCCGGGTAAGAGGGCAAGGTATGGCGTGAAGATGTATAAGCTGCGAGAGTGCATCTGGGTATACCTACAGGTTTAGGCTATATGAAGGGAAGGCCACCCCCAAACCAGACTGCATCCTGGACTACAATAGGTACATGGGAGGGATGGACTTGTAAGATCAAATCCTGAAGCCCTACAGCACCATGCGGTGTGGTATAAGAAGCTTGCCGGCACATCATACAGATGGCATTGTACAATGCGTACGTGCTACGTCGATGTGCAGGCCAGACGGGAACTTTCCTGGAATTTCAAGAGGTGATTATCAAGAACCTAATCTTTAGGAACCAAGAAGGGGGGGCACTCAGTACTTCTGGAAGCGGGGCCACACGCATCGTACCAAGGCGGCAACACTTTCCAGGAGAAGTTCCCCAAACTGGCAAGAAGGGAAAAAGTCAAAAGAGGTGCAAAGTCTGCTATAAGAGGGCGATAAGGGATGACACAATATATCAATGTGACACGTGTCCCGAATAACCAGAGCTCTGTATGAAAGTCAGTTTTAAAATGTATCATACATCCCTTGGTTTATAATTTACCCCAATTTTACTTAACCTGATGCACTCCGCACAGCTTATCCCCCCTCGTCTTTCCCCTCTGAGCCCTGCTGTGTGCCCAGGCAGCTGATAACAGCCACATGTAGGGTATTGCCATACCCGGGAGAACCCACATTACAGTTTATGGGGTGTAGGTCTCTGGTCAAAATGCTCACTATACCTCTAGATAAATGCCTTAAGGGTGTAGTTATTAAAACGGGGTCACTTCTTGCGGGTTTCAACTGTACTGGTACCTCAGGTGCTTCTACATACATGACTTCGCACTAGAAAATCCCCAGTAGGCCAAATGGTGGTCCTTTCCTTCTGAGCCCTCCCATGGGCCCAAACGGCAGTTTATCACCACAAATGGGGTATTGCCACACTAAGGACAAATTGGGCAACAAAATGGGGTATTTTGTTCCCTGTGAAAATAAGAAATTTTGATCACAAATGACATTTTATTGGAAAAAATGAAATTTTTTTCATTTCACAGCCCAATTCAAATACGTGCTGTGAAAACACTGTGCGGTCAAAATGGTAACAAAAACCATAAATGAATTCCTTGAGGGGTGTAGTTTCCAAAATGGGGTCACTATTGGGGAATTCCTACTGTTTTGGCACCTCAACACCTCTTCAAACCTGGCATGCTGCCTAAAATATATTCTAATAAAAAAGAGGCCTCAAAATTCACTAGGTGCTTCTTTGCTTCTAGGGCTTGTGTTTTAGTCCACGAGCGCAGTAGGGCCACATGTGGGACATTTCTAAAAACTGCAGAATCAGGACAATACATATTTAGTAGTGTTTCTCTGGTAAAACCTTCTGTGTTACAGAAATAAAAATGAATAAAATTTAAATTCAGCAAGAAAAATGAAATTTGCAAATTTCACCTCCACTTTGCTTTAATTCCTGTGAAATGCCTGAAGGGTTAAAAAACTTTCTAAATGCTGTTTTGAATACTTTGAGGGGTCTAGTTTTTAAAATGGGGTGTTTTATCAGGGTTTCTAATACATAGGCCCCACAAAGCCACTTCAGAACTCAAGAGGTACCTTAAAAAAAAGGCTTTTGAAATTTTCTTAAAAATATGAGAAATTGCTGTTTATGTTCTAAGCCTTGTAACGTCCAAGAAAAATAAAATAATGTTCAAAAAACGATGCCAATCTAAAGTAGACATATGGGAAATGTGAACTAGTAACTATTTTGGGTGGTATAACCGTCTGTTTTACAAGCAGATGCATTTCAATTCTGAAAAATTCAATTTTTTCAAAATTTTCTCTAAATTTTGCAATTTTTCACCAATAAACACTGAATATATCGACCAAATTTTACCACGAACATGAAGCCCAATGTGTCACGAGAAAACCATCTCAGAATCGCTTGGGTAGGTTTAAGCATTCCGACGTTATTACTACATAAAGTGAAATATGTCAGATTTGAAAAATGGGCTCTGAGCCTAAGGCTGGATTCACACGAACGTGGCGTTTTTGCGCGCGTGAAAAACGCGCCGTTTCGGTTGCATTGAAGTTGCGTGTGGCATCCGTTTGGGCAGCGTGATAGCGTATTTAACGCGCGTATGGCATGCGTTTTTTACGCGCGTCAAAACAACGGAGGGTGGAGTAATGGAGAGGGCAGCCTACAAAAAGACACCTTCTCCAACACCTGCTTGCTGTGAGCACATGTTCGCATCTAGATTTCACGTTACCTCACACTTTGGTCCGTGTTTGTTGTATTTGGGTGGTTTTACAGGTAAAAAAACTACAATATGCCCTTGACTCCGCTGGGCCGTGTGCTGCTAGCATGGATGGTTTCTAGGAGATTTGGTGAACGCCGACCCATGCTTGAGGAGGGAACCCGTAGAAGAGGGAGGATTTGGGTTCATACACTTGTGGCCCAGCGCAGCTCCAAAGGCCATTTTCATACTCTATATGAGGACCTTCGCAGCCACCCTGAGAAATTTCGATCGTTTTGCCGCATGTCTGTGTTGACTTTTGATCTTCTACTGGAGCAGATTCGCGCAGGCATAACCTACACGGACACCAATATGTGGCGCTGCATTTCTCCCCAGGAGCGACTCCTAGTGACGTTAAGGTATGTGTGTTTAAAACTATTGCTGCTTACAGGCTGGTGTGTGGTTGTCATGTCCTCAAGCACGCTTATTTGTGTTATGTGTTTTTGCATCTCGCCCATGTAGATTTCTAGCTACCGGAAACAGCTATCATTCGTTACATTTCGAATTCCTTCTTGGAGTGAGCACAATTTCGGCCATTGTCACAGGCACCTGTGTTGTGTTGTGGCTGCGATTGAAGGCCACAGTGATGCCGCAGCCGACGACAGACCACTGGCTTTCCATTGCATCAGACTTTCTCACCACCACCCAATTTCCTAATTGTATTGGTGCCCTAGACGGGAAGCATATTCGGGTCAAGAAGCCCCCCCACTCCGGATCCCGATTCTATAACTACAAACAGTATTTTTCAATCGTCTTGATGGCCCTGTCCGACAGCAATTATTGTTATACCATTGTACATATAGGGTCCTATGGAAGCTCAGCTGATGCCCGCATCTTTCGTACATCCCAGATGGGCCATCGTCTGATGTGCAATCTGCTCTCGGTGCCGGTGCCGACCCACCTGCCTGGCTCGCGAGGACCACCAGTCCCTTATGTGATCGTGGCAGATGAGGGTTTCGGACTCACAAGTCAAGTCATGCGCCCATTTGCTCGAAGAGGCTTGGACGACCGCCGGCGCATATTCAATTACCGGCTTAGCAGAGCACGCCGATGTGTGGAATGTGCATTTGGCATAATGTCCTCCAAATGGCGTGTTTTCCTCACCACCATGCAACTGACGCCGCAAAATGTCACCCGGGTCATACAAGCGTGTGTCGTGCTTCATAATTTTTGTTGCATACATGATGGTGGTTGTGATGCCGAATATATTCGGCAAAATGTTTCCTCACCAACCATTCCACTGCCAATTCCACTTGGAAGGGCGCAAATATCGGGAATACGAGTACGCGACATATTTGCACAATATTTTGACAGCCCGGATGGAGCTGTGCCATGGCAGGAGGATGTTCTGTGAGGGCTGTCCTAGTTGAGATTAGTGGGCCACAGTAGCGTTTTTGTGTGATTTTTGTTGTTCTTTTGGGGAGGGGATATTTTGATTCTGCACTCGCAAGACATGAGGACCCTTGACGTGGGTTGCGAGCTTACATCTTGGTGGTTTTCCTTTTTACGTTAAATCTCCTCTAGACGAATTAGCTTGGGAGGCCGGTTGCCTTAGCCCTTGGTCACTAATTCCATGACAAAAATCATTTGTTCCCCATTTCTCACACGACTGCAATGCAGGCGAGGGCAATATGAGGAATGGAGGTAAACCACCAAAGACAAACTAATACCTCAATCATGGCATGCTACACTCTTGCTCCACCGGCCTAATTTTGGAACATTACATAAAAGAATGTTTGGGGGAACCTGGGTTCCAACACATAAATGGAGCCAAACACATATAATCTGACTTGCAAACAGCATAACCATTTAATCTGTTATTTCAAAAGTAAACTGTGGCCAGCAACCAGCAGCCATAAAAACATATACAACGCACCAACATGATGCTACATAAACAAACTGGGACTTCCATGTTTACATCACCACATAGAAACAGCCGTCATCGGCCTACACACTTCTATAAATCGTGATACCTGTGTGAGGGAGACTGTTGGCTCTGCATTTCAGCACCACTATACTGTCCCTGGGCCTGCTGAGGATATTCCTCAACAGCATAGTGGTGCTGATACTGAGGGTTGAGCCCTGCCGGGGGGCCCTGGACAAAGGGAGGCTGGGGTCTGACGTAGGGGGGAAAGGGCGCTCGCGAGGCACCACATGACCTGGTGACATTACGCTCACCATCGGCCGTTGGTACTGTGGCCGTGGAAAGGTGGGAGCAGGCTGGGAAGGGAGAGGAGCAGTAGAGGTCAGGCAATCTTCAGGCAATCCACGCCATTGCTCTACTACCTGGAAGCATTGCCGTGGATTGTTCGGAGGAGTGGCAGAGTCAATGATAGCAAGGATGGCCCCTTGGACGCGTGCCATCCGGTAGTCCGGTACTCGCCGAAGTAGTGGCGCTATGGTACGGCCAAAAGCGTCACATCCATCCTCCTCCGCACAGCGCCTAAGGTACTCCAGGACTCTGGAATCCACGTTGGCACCTGCTGGGGCAACCTGGGTGCGCCGGCGTCTGGCTGGTGGCGTCCGGGGATTGTCCTGGCCCGGTGGCAGCTGGGGTTGGCTGCTTAACTGGGTGCCTGCTTGTGTTAGCGTGCGGTCGGGGGTCAAGGGCAGCACGGGATGTTGTTCCGTGACCTGCTGCGACTCCACATGGCCAGCCTCCTCCTCGGTGTCATTGAGATTATCACTGCATCTGCCAGAAACATTTAGCGTTACTCCTTTGACCATGTCCACAAGGGCCATACAGCTTTTTATACAGGCAATGCAGTGAACACACACATGTCATCAATGTACTGTCAGTACTTACGGTCGCATCTCCATAATGTCCTTGAGAAACATCAGCTGTTTCATATATATATATACGGGCGTTTTTTGGACGCCCCATCCCCACTTCGCCCTCGGTTTCCATATTCCCTCCTGAACTGATCCCGACAGCTCCTCCACCGTGTTTTAACATCATCAACTGGACATAGGAACAGGAGACAGACAACAAAATGACACCATGTGACCTTACGGACAACTTCACTTGTCCCAAACATTGCTATACTTAAAACACAACCACACATTAAACACTGGCCTATAAATGATGCAGTGCCACACCCGCGACCAAGCACAGTACAGAACATGTGAAACACAAGGATATACACTACAGCATGGCCGATTGCATTAGCATCAATTGAGATCAGCGCTTACCTATGCTTTTGCGGTCTCTTGTGGTACTTTTATCCCACTCCTGGCCAAATAGGCTATGCGCGACCTCATCCCAGGCTACCTCCTTGCCCGTGCGGTCGTGGTAGGCCTCTGCGTTCGTGTTCCACAACTGGGGTCTGTCATGGACCAAGCATATAAGTTTTTCCATATCGCACGCACGTGGCATTGCTGCAGATGTCAGTTGAAACTGTGCGCATGTGCTCACAAAGTGAAAAGCCACTTCCTGGTTTGTAGTTGTTTTGTCTAGTCTGCTCAACTCATTTACATAGACTTAACAAGTGTTGCGTGAAAAACGCTGTGCGTACGGAGGTGCTTCCGTGTGCCCTGCGTTGTTTTCACGCACCCATTGACTTCAATGGGTGCGTGATGCGTTGAAAACGCTGAATCAACGGACATGTCGTGGCTTTTTGGCAACGGAGCAACGCTGCGCAAAAACCACGCACATGTCTGCACGGCCCCATAGACTAATATAGGACCGGGCAACGCACGTGAAAATCACGCGCGTTGCACGCACGTATTTTACGTTCGTCTGAATAAAGCCTTAAGGCCAAAACTAGGCTGCGTCCTTAAGGGGTTAAAGTTTTTAGTAGTGTACAAAAAATAATAAAAGTTTTAAAAAAATTCCTCTAAAGTAATATAAAAAATTAACAAAATTGGTATCGCTGTGTGCGTAAAAGTCTGAACTATTACAATATAACATTATTTAACTCACACAGTGAACGCCGTAAAAAAAAAACTAAATTTAAAACGCCAGAATCTCTTTTTTTTGGTCAACTTGGCTCTAAAGGAAATGTAATAAAAAGTACCAATAAAAACAACGGCTCATCCCACAAAAAATAAGCCCTCACAATGTTCAATCAACGAAAAAATAAAAAAGTTATGGCTTTTTAGAACTTAGCGACACAAAACAGTTTTTTTAACAAATAGTTCTTTCTTTGTAAAAGTAGTAAAAGATAAAACAAAAAAGCTATATAAATTTGGTATCGCCGTAATTGTACTGACCATCAGAATAAAGTTTAGTTGTCGTTTTAACCGCATGGTGAAAGATATAAAACCGAAACCCAAAAAACGGTGGGGGAATCGCAGTTTTTTTCCAATTCCACCCCACAAAGAATTTTTTTTCAGTTTCTCAGTACATTATGGGCATGTCCACACGCAGCGTAAACACTGTGGATTTTCCGCAACGGATTTCATAGCGGAAAATCGGCAGTGTAATATAGTAGCAGCAGAGTGAATAATATTTGAAATCTCATCCACACGCTGTGTAAAAAGTGCAACAAAAATTGTTCCTAAATTGACCTGCGGTGTGGTATTTTAATTTATGCTGAAATTACATGTCAGCGGAAAATTTTATTTTTCACTTTGCACCATCCGCTGCGCATTCATTTCTAATGGAAAAACACCTGTGGGGTCAAAATGCTCACTACACTCCTTAAAATGCCTTAAGGGGTGTATTTTCCAAAATAGGGGGTCACTACTTGGGGGTTTGTTTTACTATTTTACCTCAGAGCCATGCAATTGTGGGCCAATGCTGTGAAAATCACCAAAATAGACGTCAAATGCGCATGGTGCTCATCACTTCTGAGCCCTGTCATATGTCCAGGCAAATGATAAATGACTTGAGGGGTGTAGTTTCTAAAATGAGGTCACTTCTTGGGGGCTTCCACTGTACTGTGGTACCTCAAGGTTTTGCAAATGCTACATGGCGCCCAAAAAAACCAAGCCAGCAAAATCTACATGCCTTTCTGAGCCCTGCCATGTGTCTAAACAGCAGTTAATAACCAAATGTGGGGTATTTCCGTAATCAGGAGAAATTGCTTTTCAAATGTTGCGGTGCTTTTTCTCATTTATTCCTTGTAAAGATTTAAAATTTCCATATTTTGTCAGAAAAAATAATTCCTTGATAAATTCCTTCAGGGGTATAGTTTCACAAATGGGGTCACTTTTGGGGGTTTTCCACTAATTTGGTCCCACAGGGGCTTTGCAAATGTGACATGTCACCCAAAAACCATTCCAGCAAAACTTGAGCTCCAAAAGCCAAATGGCGCTTCTTCCCTTCTTAGCCCTGCGATGGATCCAAACATCAGTTTATTACCACATTTGGGGTATTGCCATAATCGGGATAAATTGCTTTTCAAATGTTGTGGTGGTTTTTTTTCCTTTCTGTTTTGAAAATATTGAAGATTTCTACATTTTATTGGAAAAAAATTAGATTTTCATTTTTACATCCTAATTCCACTAAATTCAGCAAAAAAACCTGTGGGGTTAAAATGCTCTCTATAGCCTATGATAAATTCCTTGAGAGGTGTAGTTTGCCAAATGGTGTATTTTTGCGGGGGTTTCCACTGTTTTGGCACCACAAAACCTCTTCAAACCTGACATGGTGCCTAAAATATATTCTAACAAAAAGGAGACCCTAAAATCCTCTAGGTGCTCTTTTGCTTCTGAGGCATGTGCTTCAGTACATTAGCACACTAGGGCCACATGGGGGATGTTTTAAAAACTGCAGAATCTGGGCAATAAATATGGAGTTGCGTTTTTTGGTAAAAAACCTTCTGTGTTACAGAAAAAAAAGGAATTAAAACAGATTTTCTGTAACAAAAAATATTGAATTTGTAAATTTCACCTCCACATTGCTTTAATTCCTGTGAAATAGCAAAAGGGTTAAGAAACTTTCTAAAAGCTGTTCAGAATTCTTTGAGAGGTGCAGTTTTTAAAATGAACTGGTCCCTGAAAAAATAACCTTTAGAAATTTTCTTGAAAATGTGAGAAATTGTTGCTAAAGTTCTAGGCCTTGTAACGTCCTGGAAAAATAAAAGAATATTCAAGAAACAATGCAATCATAAAGTAGACATGTGGGAAATGTTAACTAGTAACTATTTTGTGTGGTATTACTATCTGTTTTACAAATTTATACATTTAAGTTTAGAAAAATGCAAATTTTTGCAATTTGTCTCAAAATGTTGGTATTTTTCACAAATAAACACTGAATGTATAGACTAAATTGTACCACTAACTTAAAGTACAATGTGTCATGAGAAAACAAATCTCAGAATCGCTTGAAAAATAAAAGCATTCTAAAGTTATTATCCCATAAAGTGACACATGTCAGATTTGAAAAAAATGGCCTGGTCCATTAATCGAAAACAGGCTGTGTCCTGAAGAGTTTCAAGGTAGACTGTCACCAGAAATTTACCTATCAAACTAGCAAGAGGGAAATATAGAGTAGGCTAACCTGAATCTAACGTTTATTACCTTTTCCACATGGCATTTTCCAAGCCTATGAAAAGTGCAGAAATGTACCTGTATGTGTCTGGATGTTCACCAGATGATGCCACCATAGCTCAGAAGTAGTTATTTTTCATTAATATTATGTTACCCAGCTCTGTGCAGCACCTCTGTTTTGCTCCTGTTAGGGCTTGCTGTGGTTAGTATCAGGGCCGCCATCAGGGCAGTACTGGCGGTACTTAAGAGGCCCAGACATGAATTTAAAAAAAAAGGGGCCCGCTGTCTGCCATGGCCTACTGCCTCTCTGAGGGGGCTTTAACCGCAACTGAAACCAACCGCCGCCACCCCCTCCTGCACTATAGTTGTACCTGCGTCTATGGGACGCAGATACAATTACATGCATAAGCACTGAATTACAGGGCACGTTTTGTGCCCTGCCTTTCAGCGCCTTTCAATGACGCAAGCGACACGATGACGTCATTGTGACGCTTGCATCGTTGAATAGCAGGGCAAGGCACTCTGCCAATCAGCGCATTTCAACGACGCAAGCGGTTTCGATGACATCATCGTGCCATTTGCATCGAAGGAAAGGTGATAATTAGCAGGGCAGAATGCCTTGCCCTGCCATTCAGCGCCTTTTAATGATGCAAGCGGCGCGAGTACATCATCATGCCGCTTGCGTCGTTCAGCCCTAGCAGACTTGCTCGGAAGAGAGCAAGCCTGCATTGCAAGAGGACTGCACTGAAACAGGACCAGGGGATCAGGTGAGTATGTAAAGTTGTTTTTTTTTCTGTTAAATATCTGTGGCAATATGTAGGGAACTATCTACAGGGGGAGCTATATGTGGGGCACTATCTACAGGGGGCTATATGTGGGGCACTATCTACAGGGGGCTATATTTGGGGCACTATCTACAGTGGGGCTTTATGTGGGGCACTATCTACAGGGGCCACTATCTACAGGGGGATCTATGTAGGGCACTATCTACAGGGGGCTCTGTGGGGGACACTGTCTATAAGGGGATCTATAGCGGCACTGTCTAAAGGGGGGTTTTATATGTGGGGCACTATCTACAAGGGGGCTATATGTGGGGCACTACAGGGGGCTGTATGTGAGGCACTATCTACAGGGGCTCTATGGGGGACACTGTCTACAGGGGGCTCTATGGGGGCACTATCTACAGTAGGCTATATGGGGGAACTATCTACAGGGGGCACTGTGTGTTTGGGACACAGTGTATGGTGCTATTATAATCAGGGACACAGTGTATGGCGCTATTATAATTAGAGGTGCAGTGTATGGCTATTATATTTATTGGCGTAGTGTGTGGCAACTTTATAGGTGCAACATTTTTTGACACATGAGAAACTGAGGATATCAGAGCTGCAAACTGCAGAAATGGTCTGTGGCCGGGAGAAGTCATCATAGAGGTCTGAACCGGATGGAGAAGAAAAAAGAAAAAAAACAACTAGAATCTGAGAAGACATAACCTGTGAGTCACTTAATGTAAATGTTTATTCTGCCTCTAATCAGTACTGTAGTCACTGTATGATCTACAGCGAGATGATGGGTGTTATGATTTTTTTGTGAAACAGCATCTCCCAGGATATCCTTACCATTGTTTGGGCCATGCTGGGAGCTGTAATTTTACGCCATACAAACCTATACTGCAGGAGTTGCACTAAATTGAGCTGTATTTGTGCTGGTGCTGTATATATATTACGAGCTTGGTTCTGGAGTTGTATTTATGTACTGAGCTTGGTTCTGGAGTTGTAGTTATGTACTGGGCTTTGTTCTGGTGCTGTGTTTATGTACTTAGCTTTGTACTGGTGCTGTATATTTGTACTGAGCTTTGTTCTGGTGCTGTATATACGTACTAAACTTGGTTCTGGTTCTGTATATATGTATGAGCTTGGTTCTGGAACTTTAATTATATAGGGTATATTTATAATTACAAAATTGTAGGGCAAATGGAATTGTTTTCAATTTATTGTATATTTAATGGGAACCTGTCTGGTAGTTTTAACCCCTTGAACCACCACCATACGGTAATACATGACCTGACAATATTTCCAAACATTCTCTTGTATGTTTTTTTCATATGCAGCAAAGTCTATAAAATTTATTTTTAAAATGGCACACACTATATGCTATTGGCAACTCGGATCTTCAGCTCCCTCCATAAGTTTTCGATGGGATTAAGGCCTGGAGACTGGCTAGGCCACTCCATGACCTTAATGTGCTTCTTTTTGAGCCACTCCTTTGTTGCCTTGGCTGTATGTTTCGGGTCATTGTCGTGCTGGAAGATCCAGCCACGAGCCATTTTTAATGTCCTGGTGGAGGGAAGGAGGTTGTCACTCAGGATTTGACGGTACATGGCTCCATCCATTCTCCCATTGATGCGGTGAAGTAGTCCTGTGCCCTTAGCAGAGAAACACCCCCAAAACATAATGTTTCCACCTCCATGCTTGACAGTGGGGACGGTGTTCTTTGGGTCATAGGCAACATTTCTCTTCCTTCAAACACGGCGAGTTGAGTTAATGCCAAAGAGCTCAATTTTAGTCTCATCTGACCACAGCACCTTCTCCCAATCACTCTCAGAATCATCCAGATGTTCATTTGCAAACTTCAGACGGGCCTGTACATGTGCCTTCTTGAGCAGGGGGACCTTGCGGGCACTGCAGGATTTTAATCCATTACGGCGTAATGTGTTACCAATGGTTTTCTTGGTGACTGTGGTCCCAGATGCCTTGAGATCATTAACAAGTTCCCCCCGTGTAGTTTTCGGCTGAGCTCTCACCTTCCTCAGGTTCAAGATACCCCACGAGGTGAGATTTTGCATGGAGCCCCAGATCGATGTCGATTGACAGTCATTTTGTATGTCTTCCATTTTCTTACTATTGCACCAACAGTTGTCTCCTTCTCACCCAGCGTCTTACTTATGGTTTTGTAGCCCATTCCAGCCTTGTGCAGGTCTATGATCTTGTCCCTGACATCCTTAGAAAGCTCTTTGATCTTGCCCATGTTGTAGAGGTTAGAGTCAGACTGATTAATTGAGTCTGTGGACAGGAGTCTTTTATACAGGTGACCATTTAAGACAGCTGTCTTTAATGCAGGCACCATGTTGATTTGGAGCGTGTAACTGGTCTGGAGGAGGCTGAACTCTTAATGGTTGGTAGGGGATCAAATACTTATTTCTCTGTGCACAATGCAAATAAATATATATAATTTTGACTATGTGATTTTCAGTTTTTTTTAAAATATAATCTATCTCTCACTGGTAAAATTAACCTAGCCTAAAAATTCTAGACTGTTCATGTCTTTGACAGTGGGCAAACTTACAAAATCAGCAAGGGATCAAATACTTATTTCCTTCGCTGTACATCACTATCAGTCCCCTCCAACTTTCTCAGATGCACAATTGCCTTTTACTACTTGGGCACGCACTGTGCAGCGATATGTTCTCCGCCCAGCTTCATCGCTGCACCGCACATGCCAGGGTAGTACAATGCAATGGCTCATCTGCAAGACTTAGAAAAGGCTGCTTGTGATTTAGAACAGCCTGGGGGATGTCCATCAAGATCTGGGGGGGCGCCATTTTAATTTTTGCCTTAGGCAGCAGAAAAGCTAGAATCTAACCTGTCCACTTGCTCACTATCAGGTCCCATCACGGAGCCGCGGCCCCTTCTTTACACCCAGTATTATGGGGGCATTATAGTGTATGGGGACATTATGCCGTATGGGTCAGCTAAGAGCCATTATACTGTATGGGGGCATTATACTGCATGGGAGCATCTGTGTGGGCTTTATACTCTATGGGGGCATCTGTATTAGCTTTATACTGCATGGGTGCAGCTATGGGGGCATTATACTGTATGGTGGCAATATACTGTATGGTGGCAGCTAGAGGGCATTACACTGTGTGGGGGCAGTTAGAGGGCATTATACTGTGTGAGAGGCACTATGGGAGCATGATAATGCGTTGGCTAAAACGGTTGTGTATTAGCGGGGATTGGGCGGGATTAGAGGTGGGCTTAAAAGGAAACATTTTTGCTGCGCTACGCGGTGCACATCAGTTATGCCTCTTTGCGATACTTGAAAGTTGGGAGGTATGCAAAGCCCTCTCACATACAGAGCCCCTTAATCTGTGTGCCCCCCTGCTCATGCCAACTAGTGTCTACTTCCAGTGTATACACTGTTTCCCTTTTTGCCCCCCACAGAGCGGCTGTCTATTCCCTATCACTCCACAAAGCCCATGTCAGGTTGTGTCTTCCCCTGGCCACTCTCCCACCCCTGCCACTTTCAGTTCTTCCAGCCCTCTCCTCCCCTTCCCCCACTGAGCCCTGGCACTTAGGCGCTTGGTCTCTCCCCTTTGACCTCTGATACCCACATCAATTCTCTGCCCTGCCCCTCCAAAGAGACCCTGCTAGTTTGATTTTCACTGTGCCCTACCTCCCACTCCTTTACTCCCCCCTGATAATAGGGGGGGGTGGGAGCCAGGCTTCTTTAGCAGTATGGGGCCCAGAAATTCCTGATGGCGGCCCTGGGTAGTATTACTATGTAAACAACTACAATTCCCATGATTCCACTCCCCTCTTACAAATATTGCCTCTATTTACAGTTGCCTACATGCCCCTCTATTACAAGGTATGAGGTAGTGCTGTTATTACTAGCTTCACAACATCTTCATACACAACACAATCTGCTACTGAGACACTGTGCTGCTGCTCACTTACTCTGCACTATCTGCTGCCCAGGATGAGACACACAACCCCTCCAGAAACGGGGGAAGGGGGGTCCGGGAACAGTGGAGATAAGAGGCATTTGATGTGTGACCTCCTGTACTACAGGGAGGGAAGAGGGTTTACTGCAGTTAAACCATTTGCACACAATTTTTAAAGATCAGAAAACCCTTTAAGATTTAAAATACCCTATATTGTCAAAAGTAAGTGGACATTCCTCCTGATTATTGCGTTCAGGTGTTTCAGTCATACTCCTTGCAAACTGGTGCGTAAGCTCAAGCACAAAGCCATGCAATCTCTATATACAAACATTGGTGGTGGTAGTATGGATTGTACTGAAGAGCTCAGTGACTTTACACATAGCACTGTCATTGCCACAAGTCAGTATGTGAAATTTCTGATATGCTAGATTTTCCCGGTTAATTGTAATTGCTATTATTGTGAAGTGGAATCATCTAGAATTAACAACAGTTTAGCCATAAAGCGATAGATCACGCAAACTCATAGAGCGGGGGTTGCCGAGTGCTGAATCATCATCATTTACTTCATCTTTCCAAACTGCCCCTGGAAGTAGTATCGGCAAAAAACATTGCATCGGGTGCTTTATGAAATTGGTTTCCATGGTTGAGCAGCTGCACACAAGCCTAAGATCACCATACGCAATTCCAAGCATAGGCTGAAGGTGTGTAAACCGTGCCACCACTGGACTGGAGTAGAGGAAACAAGTTCTCTGGTATAAAGCAGCACGTTTCACTATCTGGCAGTCTGATGGACCAATCTGGGTTTTGGCAGATGTCAGGTAAATGCTACCTGCCAGAATGCATAGTGCCTACTGTAAATTTGGTTAAGGAGGGATAATGATCTGGGGCTGTTTTTTGGAGTTTGGACTGTCAGGTCCGTATTTCACACCGAATAACCACCTCTGTAAATTGAAAGCTGAAGGCATGCCTGGAAAGAAGTACACCACACAGAGTAATGTTGGTAGACATCCCCTCCCTCATCCAGGAGGAAGACTGAAACTTTTTATTCAGAACAAAGAAACACAGAAAGAGACACATGCCTCCTCCCCAGAGATGTGGGAGTGCCCAAGCCCCCACCGGTTTCACAGCTGTAAGTTCTCAGACTCACTCTTCTTGCATTCCAGGGGACGGTGTCTTCCATAGGTGTGTCCGACATGAACAAAGAACTTATTATATATCAGTATATTACACAAAGAACTGAAATGTATATACATATGTGTGAGGATAATATTTTTCAAACAATATACATAGTAATGATCCCTGACAGTCCCCCCTAAAAATATTATTACTCTATCCCTGAGTCTTGCCTAGCAACCTACCACTGACCACTCGAACCAGGCGGGTAGGGGTTTTGGATTTCTTCACCAGCTTGAGACGAGCTACTCCTGATGAGTAACCCCCCTTTGTACCTGGACTTCCAAGGTGTCGGAGTGGTCCTAACTTTCCCTATTCTCCTCTGGATACAGGATGGTTGTCTTGATATAATCTACAAACCGCTGCTGGTTGTAATATATATAATTAATCCGGTCTACATTTTTATTAACAGTAATAATTGTCGCACTGTCACTTACTGTCCTAATGGGACTTTACCCCTGCAGATATGACAGGTCATGGGCAGCACAGTGACCTTCACCTCACACCTTCACATAAAACTCCTCAGATTGTAATTTGCAGCACCGTGGCATATTTACACACATTATAATTATAAATCTCAGACATTATAAACAATAGGGCCTCAACTAATAATCATAATGCTATCACCAATCTCATGCTATCACCCTCAGGTTTCGGGTCCCTTCAGTTCATTGCCAGTCCTGTACACCATCGTCCCCTTCTTCTCCTGTCTTCTGCTCTTCACTGACTGTCACCCTCAGGGTAACCCACACAATTGTGGAGTCAGACTACGTTGGTGTCCAGTGGGGGAGTTATTATTACCCCCTCCTAGCCACTTACTTATCAAAACAGTTGATCCTGCTGACAGATTCACTCAGGTCTTTGGTCTTTACTTTGATCTTTGCTGATGTCATCAGGACTTGGTTTGGTCCTTCTCATCTGTCCGACACCGTCTCCTTTAGTTTACGTCACCGGGCTGTACATAGCACCTCATGCTGTGAGCCTGGGGTGAGATCCCACGTAGGCGGATTAGTGGAGTTGTATTGTGACTATCACAAACCCTCCGCATCTGTACTCTTCCTCTGGCAAGTTACTTGTCTGGGCGGCCGCTTAGAATTGTGACACTGCTGTCAGTTCATGATAAACGCGTTGTAGTGGCTCAGGCTGCGCCTGCCGCATCTCAGTGATGGAGTTCATCGTGTTAAAAGTCTTTTAGTTCATATTTACTGGCACTTGCTGTGGACCCCCAACTCTTGTCAATTGTTAAAATAAATACTAATCTGGTGATAACATCATCCGCATACATTATAAACGTTGTTCTAAGTACATACAATAATGTCAGGCCCTCAAATGACATGAAACACCTTTATATAAGGAAAAAAACATCTCTGTTACAATGGACAGGGCACCTAGAAGATGTGTGATTACTGGGTACATTTCATTTGCTCTTGGTGATACTCTTTCAGCAGGATTTGTACCTTGATCTCAGCTGATTGCCTAGAACATCTCCACCTCACAGAAATATACACAGATTCCACATGTTTATCTGACAAGTGTCTCAAACCCATTTTTCTTACTCTAATCTGGTTCGTTCTACCTGGGAAGGCCTCTCAAGGTCTGTTCTCTTCCTGGGAGGCAGGTATGATAAGGTTGGCACCGGTCTGCCAGGACTGTTCTGTAGGCAAATCAAACAGCTCTAACAGAATTTAGCAGCATCAGCTGTAAAACCTGGGGCATACCAATTAGATCTTACCACATCGATCCTTGCAGTCTTGGGGCATATGTGAGGTCATACACCATCAATACAAGTGCTATCAAGAATGCATTGGGCACTACTGGTTTACCTTCCTTTATCCGTCCACATTCTGTTAGAATCTGGTTCTCACGCCTTCCGCTCCCAGTTGGACTCTTCCTGTGAAGAACAAGCTTTTCATAGCCTAATCAGTAATTGATCTTAATCAGATAATTAACTTGAAGAAAAACATTAACAATGACAGATTTATGTTAAACGTTCACACTGGTCAGTAACTAAAACTGATACCTACAAACTGATTCTTCTTCTTTATTTATATATATATATATATATATATCCAAAAAGAAAATTCAAAAAGAAAATTTTGCCATGTTGGCTCAATAAATTTCACCTTTTTTTCACCTTGATCATTGGAGTGCTGCTGAATTTTCTTTTTGGATATACGTATGGTCTTTGGATCGGGACTATCAGCTGGCACCCTTCATTTCTGGAAACTATATACTGAATTAGAGTGCTGCCGTTTTTTCTACTGGTATATATATATATATATATATATATATATATATATATATACATACACATATACACTGCACAGAATTCTCTGCTCTAAATTTCCCTTTCACAATAATAACAACAAAAATAAACAAATAAAAATGTTTTCGAATGGGAATATTCCGCTTCTGTACCTTTTATCTGACACATCCAACAGTCCAATGCTGAGGCTGGTCTAGAACTTTACATAAAACTTAACCTCAGTATTTAATATTCCCACAACCCTTCTTAAATACAGTTATTAAACAAACTAACCTTGGGACAATGTCTAGAGAACTGCTGACATCTTATCATTGTACAAACACCAGGTCAATACTTGGGATAACATTGTTCCCCTGTCACTTACACACAATGTATGCAGTGGGGAAGATACCGGCTGGGCTTCAAGCCCCCCTGAGAACAGGTCTACACACACGAGCACATTGTCATACACACCTACCTCGGGTAGTTGTATAATCTGCAGTCGCTGGGACGGGTAATCTGGCCGGGCTGCACTTTTCACAGGTACCTTTGCTGTTTCACCTATGTTATGCAGTGAGCACATCATGCCGGCTGCTACAAACCTAGTGGTGGCATTATTATACACAGTCTAACAGTCTATATTATACACGTAATTTATATAACAATTTTCGGTCAACGACTCCCAGGCCTCGCCGGAAATATTACAATTCCTCAGTCTACAGCCTCCGGTCCGCCGAAATATTACAATTCCTAGTCTGCAATGTATTTATTATTACATCTCGCTAGGATATAAATTTTTTTATCTAGACTCTCCGGCCTCGCTGGAAATATTAAAATCTCATAGGTCTATAGCTCTCCGGTCTGTTATATTTTCTATCTAGTCCCTAATTACCCAGAGGATGGTTAGTCGGGCGCGACTAAGGTCACACAGGTTTGCGACCTCACAGCGGAAAATATCACCTCTGTCGCCTGAGATAATCCAGGAAATCAACAAAAGGGTTCTACAGATTGCCACAAGACTGTCCACTAACACAGATAAGTTGAAGATTTATAAAATCAATTCGCTTACCGTGTTATTGCAGAGGTGATCAAATTCCTTATCAGTGGGCAATCTCGGGTCCTCTGTTTCACCCTGTGATTGTCGGTTATCCGGATTTCGATATTTCCTCGAGTTAGGTCCCTGTTCGGGCGCCAAAAATGTCATGTCCGTATTTCACACCGAATACCACCTCTGTAAATTGAAAGCTGAAGGC
Organism: Rhinoderma darwinii; assembly: GCF_050947455.1. Taxonomy (NCBI): domain Eukaryota; kingdom Metazoa; phylum Chordata; class Amphibia; order Anura; family Rhinodermatidae; genus Rhinoderma; species Rhinoderma darwinii. The sequence goes on from NC_134687.1 coordinate 509,261,274, forward strand.
ATGCCTGGAAAGAAGTACACCACAAAGAGTAATGTTGGTAGACATCCCCTCCCTCAGCCAGGAGGAAGACTGAAACTTTTTATTCAGAACAAAGAAACACAGAAAGAGACACATGCCTCCTCCCCAGAGATGTGGGAGTGCCCAAGCCCCCACCGGTTTCACAGCTGTAAGTTCTCAGACTCACTCTTCTTGCATTCCAGGGGGCGGTGTCTTCCATAGGTGTGTCCGACATGAACAAAGAACTTATTATATATCAGTATATTACACAAAGAACTGAAATGTATATACATATGTGTGAGGATAATATTTTTCAAACAATATACATAGTAATGATCCCTGACAGGACTAAGCCTCTTATTTCCAGTGAAGAGTAAAGTTAATGCTACAGCACACAGAAATATTTTTGACAATTGCATACTTCCAATATAATGGCAACAGTTTGGAGAAGGACATTTTGTCGTTCCATCATGACTGTGCCTCTGTGCACAAAGTGAGGACCATAAAGACATGGTTTTAGGAATTTGGTGTAGATGTTGAACCAGACCTCATTGTCCAACATCAGTGCTTGACCTCACAGATGCTCTTTTGGCTGAATGGGTACTAACACCCACAGACACTCCAAAATCTTGTGGAAAGCCTTCCCAGAAGAGTGGAGGTCGTAATTGCAGCAAAAAAAACAATAAGCTGATATAGGTGTGATGGTCATGTGCCCATATAATTTTAGCTTTATAGTGTTCCTGTGGTATTAAGGAGTTAAACCAATTGGTACAGAACCAAATGAATTAGTTCATTAGACTTTAGCACTATAGGAGAGAACATAAGTGCTTGTAAACATGGCAAAACATGGAAAACATTGTGTATGACCAGGCTCCCAGGAACATCTAGGGTGATTGTTGCATTTTAATAAAAGATTTCAATAACTTCTTCAAAAGTAGAATCCTCAGGAGAGTCATCCTGAGGGGAGGAGTGTTGCTGATGACGTAAATAATGTGACACAGCTTTGTGCCAACACCAAAATTGATGCAATTGGCAATACAAACCCACAATGTGTTTTAAGTCCCAGGCATTAAAAATTTAAATGCATCTTTTATACATCCATTATGAAAGTAGAACTTCCTCTAAATGAACAATCTGTACACTAAACAAGCTACATGAAATTAACATTCTTCACTGTGCAGGGGCGTAGCTAACGGCTCATGGGCCCCGATGCAAAAGTCCTTCATGGGCCCCCCCCCCAGTTCTCTTCATGGCTGACGGCCCACAGCTTTCAGCTCAATCGCTGGGTCTCAGGGGCGTAGTTAAGGGCTTAAAACATCAGGGGCAATAGCCTCAATATATATGTTCCCCCCATAAAAAATTTATGTGTGTGTATATATATATATATATATATATATATATATATACACACACACACAAATATATAATTCTATATCGGAGACAGCATATCTGTAGCACTATGACCCTGTAGCTATCGATAGGATTAGATACAGTGGCTCAGCAGACAGTATCACACATGATAGGATTAGATACAGTGGCTCAGCAGACAGTATCACACATGTTAGGATTAGATACAGCAGCTCAGCAGACACTATCACACATGATAGGATTAGATACAGCAGCTCAGCAGACACTATCACACATGATAGGATTAGATACAGTGGCTCAGCAGACAGTATCACACATGATAGGATTAGATACAGTGGCTCAGCAGACACTATCACACATGATAGGATTAGATACAGCAGCTCAGCAGACACTATCACACATGATAGGATTAGATACAGCAGCTCAGCAGACAGTATCACACATGATAGGATTAGATAGATATCGGATGTTGGACTACATCGGATTATTACTCTGAATAAAATGGTTAACAAGGGTTTCAATAAAATACATTTTTCTGTCTTTGTATTTTTTTTTATCTTTATTATTACCGCCTTAGTAATGGCCGCTGGCTGATTAACAACCTCCATTACTAAGGTGGGGCTTAATGTTTGCCGGTGAAAAGGTCCACACTAACCCCCATTAATACCCCGGTATCCTCGTCACCAGGCTTCACGGCCCAGTCTCAATTGCGACCGCTGCGACCCCAATAGCTGTGCCACTGCCCAAATCGTAATATCACAAGAAGAAGAAAAGAAGAAAACACAGGTATGATGAGCGCTGCAGGAGGAAGCCAGTAGTTTGTGGATTCATTTAAATAATTACTTTGTTAAATACTAAGGCCTAGTTCACACAGAGTTTTTTGCAGGCAAAAAAATCTGCCTCAAAATTCCTTCAGGAATTTTGAGGCAGATCTTGACTTGCCGGCAGAACACTTGCCGTATTTTTTGGCTGCAGCCATTGAGCGCCGCAGGTAAAAACCGCCGCGGAAAACACTTTCTCTGACTCCCATTGAGGTCAATGGGAGGTCAGAGACTATGACGCCTGAAGAAAGGACACAACGCTTTTTTTCCGCTCGTGGGAAAAAAAAAACACCTTTGCCCCCCATTGAAATCAATGGGAGGCGATTTTTAACGTTTTTTGGCCCAATTTCCAAGGCGGTTTCCACGTCAAAAACAGCACCAAAAGACTGTGAACTCCCCCTAAGCATTACGGCACCGAACCGTAATCATGTAATTGATGGAGGCAGCACTTGCTAGTTATTAATCATTTAAAGAACTACTGGATTCATTCTGCAGCGCTCATCATACCTATACTTTCTTGCTACCGTGTTTCCCCGATAGTAAGACACCCCCGATTGTAAGACGTATCGGGGGTTTCAGGGGGGTCGGCTAATATAAGCCGTACCCCGAAAGTAAGACATATGTCTTACTTTCGGGGAAACACGGGGGTATTGCCGCCTCCTGCCCACTTCCGCGCCGCCCCCCTCTCCATACGTCACCGCGCCGTCCTGTGATGGCGCGGGTACTGAGACTGTACCCACGCGATCAGCGGCAGGAGCACGGCTGTTATACACAGCCTGGCTCCTGCTGCAACTGCCGGAATCGAAGCGCGCGCCAATTCCGGCAGTTTAACCCATTAAATGCCGCTGTCAATAGTAACAGCGGCATTTAATGTGTTTGACAGAGGGGGGAGCTCCCTCTGTCACCCGATCGGCGCCCCCGCAAACAAATCGCGGGTCGCCGTCGGGTTTCCATGACAGCCGGGGGTCTAACAAAGACCCCCAGGTCTGCCTTCAGCATCTGCCTGTTAGGCGATGCCGGAGGCATGACCTAACAGGTTGCCTGTCAGTTTTACACTGACAGGCAATAATGCTTCGGTATACTAAGTATACCAAAGCATTATATATGCGATCGGCACATCGCATAGTGAAGTCCCCTGGTGGGACTAAAAAAAAAAATGTAAAACAGTTAAATAAAGTTTGTGAAAAAAAAATATATAATAATTCGACAATTTTTTTCCAATATAAGACATACCCCGAAAGTAAGACATAGTGGGGCTTTTGGGGATAAAAAGAAAGTAAGACACTGTCTTACTTTCGGGGAAACACGGTACTTGTGATATTAGGATGTACTGTGTTCACAGTGCGGTCAAATTGCATTTTTTGCAACGGTTTTCACAAAATCGCAGCACATGATGTGATTTGACAGCACTGTGTCAATTAAGGCCTGATTCAGACAAGCGTGTGCGTTTTGCGCGCGCAAAAGGCACTTAACAGCTCCGTGTGTCAGCCCTGTATGATGTGCGGCTGCGTGAAAATCACGCAGCCGAGCAGCATACAGGGCTGACACACGGAGCTGTTAAGTGCCTTTTGCGCGCACATCATGATGACACTCTGTTTGGATGTTTGTAAACAGAAAAGCACGTGGTGCTTTTCTGTTTTCATTCATACTTTTCACAGCTGTTGCGCGAATCACGTGCGTCCCACGGAAGTACTTCTGTGTGGTGCGCATGATTTTCACGCACCCATTGACTTCAATGGGTGCGTGATGCGCGAAAAACGCACAAAGAACGGACATGATGTGAGTTTTTTGCAGCGGACTCACGCTGCGTAAAAATCACGCACCTGTCTGCACGGCCCCATAGACTAATATAGGTTCGTGCGACGCGCATGAAAATCACGCGCGTCGCACGGACGTATATCCCGTTCGTCTGAATAAGCCCTAAGCCAAATGTTTTCATGCATCTTGTACTACTTGTAAGCAATCTTCGAATTTGTGATATGAATGGTGTGGTTTGCTGCAAATTTCATAATCGCGGCAAAACCGCGCCATTTTTGCCGCGATTACGAAAATCGCGGCAAAACGCATGGTGAATTAAAAAACTTAACAAACCCTACAGGAGTTGGGGTCAGGAGAGACAAGTAAAGAAGAGACAATGGGGGATGCAGGGAGAGAGGGGGTTAAGGAAGCGCTCACCAGGACCTGAGAGGTGAACGTGCCTTCTCTTCTGGCGACTCTGCTGCTGCTATAGTGTGGTAGAAGGACCTGATCGGTGGGCGTGGCTTCTGTTCCTCAAAGGCGAATCAGGTCACATGCGCATGACGTCATTAAAGGTCCTTTAGTAAACGGCATCTGTCCAACTTTAATGCTGCTTATGCAGCATTTTTACACTAGTAACTTCACGAAAATGTGGTGGGGGGGTCGTGGGCCCCCCAGGCTTCGGGGCCCGGTCGCAATTGCGACCGCTGCGACCCCTATAGCTACGCCACTGTCACTGTGGTTGCAATACAAGGTCATATGCTGCTCCTATTCAGCATTCTAAAAGAAAGACCTTGATCTTCACAGATATTCCATTACAGTTGCCAGATTCTTGAAGAGCATTTGCTCAGGATAAGGCCCCATGCACACGAACGTGCTTTTGCGGCCGCAATTCCCCCGAAAATCCATGGGAGTATTGCGGCCCCATTCATTCCTATGGGGCCATGCACACGACCTGGACCGGAGAAAGATTGGGCATGTCTTATTACAGCCGTGTTCTGCGGTCCAGGCTCATAGCAAATAATGGACGCGGTCATGTGCGTGTCCCGCGATTTGCAGGCGGCTCGCGGGTGACACTCCGCCTCCGGTCGATCCGAAAATTACGGCCGTGCACATGGCATAATTGTGTGTAAGCAAGAAATTTAAGTGGTATGATGATGTCTTATTGAATCAATGACATGGCAATAAATTGATTATTAGTGGAAATCACAATTCGCACATGGCATGTGTATCTCTGTTCAATCCTTCTTCTAGAGTTCTGATATTCTTGCTTATTTTGAGTCTAGATTGATCTATTTACACAACGTATGTGTTACGTCTATGGCCGGGGGTCGTCGTTCTGACTTACCCCTTGACGATCCCGGCCATGGACGCCTCTCTTCTCGGCGGGCACTCCCTCCAGGGAGACGCCGGCACTCTCTTCCGGGTCTTCGGACTGTGTCTCGCAGGGCGCGCGCGCCCACGCGTGCATGGCCTTAAAGGGCCAGTACGCGTCCACCTGCCTTACATCAATTATCAGCCCATATGGCTGCTGGACTATAATAAGGGGCCCTGCCCACTGGTTCCTTGCCTGAGCGTTGTTGTATACCCTAGTTTGTCTTGCTAAAGGTCTCCCAGTGTTTTCCAGTTCCCAGTGTTACCCGTTCCTGCTGCCTGTACCCTGTATCCCGTGCTATCGTTACCTGCTGTGAAAGTCAAATCGTGTCTTCCCGGTGCATCCGCGGTGTCACCTGCTACGAAAGTCAAGTCGTGTCTTCCCGCTGCATCCGCGGCGTCACCTGCTGTGAAAGTCAAGTCGTTCCCCTGCCACTATCTACATTGCCTCAGGTACCCGTTCAGAACTATAGACATTGTTTTGTACCTTGTTGGCCAGCTGCTACCCCGCTACGCGGTACGGCCCAGTGGGTCCACACCCCGCGCCGTGACAGTACGCTCAGGCCATGGACCCCGCTGACCAAGTCAAGAGCCTGTCATCCTCCCAAGCCATGCAGGCGGACCTACAGGATCTGCAAGCACGACAGGATCAACTCATTGTGGGAGTAGACTCCATGGCACAGCATCTTGGTGCACTAGTTACTTCCGTCACCACTCCAATTCAAGCTCCTCTGATCTACCCTCCTGCTACACCTCCTGGCAGCCCCAGTTCGGACTCTCGGTTCTCGCTGCCATTGCCACCTCGGTTTCATGGAGACACAAGTTCGTGCAGGGGGTTCCTGAACCAATGCCAAATCCACTTCACTCTGCACGCCCGAGCATCTCCTTCGGACGGAGCCAGGATCGCCTTTATTATATCCATATTCACCAGCAAGGCCCTGGCGTGGGCAAATACAATCTGGGAACGGCAGGGTCCCTAGACCAGAGACTTCCAGGGGTTTGTGCGGTTGTTCCGTTCCGTATTTGAGGAGCCTGGACGAGTCTCGTCGGCAGCCATTGCTATCCTTAACTTGCGTCAGGAGGACGTCTCTGTGGGCGAATACACCATCCAGTTCCGGACTCTGGCAGGAGAATTGTCCTGGAACAATGAGGCCCTGGTAGCATCCTTCTAGCATGGCCTATCGCCTGAGATCAAAAACGAATTGGCTGCTCGGGACATCACAGCTGCCCTGGATGATCTGATTCTACTGGCTACCCGTGTGGACATAAGGCTCAGAGAGAGATCCCGAGAGATTCTTCAGGAAAAACGGCTTTCTAGACTGGCGTCCAACTTCTACAGACTGTTCATTCCCAACTTCTCTTCCCTGACAGCCCCTATCTCCACCCTCACTAAGAAGGGTATGAATGCCAAGGTATGGACTCCAGAGGCAGAAATCGCATTTGAAACCTTAAAAAAGGCCTTTACGTCTGCTTCTATACTTCACCACCCTGATGTATCCTTACAGTTTTCATTGGAGGTGGACGCCTCCTCTGTTGGTGCCGGTGCACTATTGTTCCAGAGGGGTTCAAAAGGCAAGACTGTGGTATGTGGTTACTACTCCAAGCTGTTTTCTTCTGCTGAGCGCAATTACTCGATTGGAGATCGGGAGTTACTGGCCATCAAGCTGGCTCTGCAGGAGTGGAGACACCTACTGTAGGGCGCAGCTCATCCTATCCTCATCTTCACGGACCACAAGAACTTGACCTACCTACAGACGGCTCAACGGCTGAACCCTCGTCATGGTCATTGTTTTTTGCACGGTTCAGGTTCGAACTCCACTACCGACCTGCCGACAAGAATGTGAGGGCCGATGCCTTGTCTAGGTCATTTGAGACAGAGGACACTGTGGAGTCCCCACAGAATATTATCGATCCTTCCTGCATCTACTCTGTCAACCCTCTGCAGGTCAGAGACATTCCTCCAGGAAAAACTTTCGTACGGCTGGCAGACAGAGGAAGAATACTTCGCTGGGGTCACAGTTCCAAGCTGGCAGGACATGCAGGTGCCCGTAAGACCCGAGACCTAATTGCCCCTCAGTTCTGGTGGCCCACGCTGCCCAAAGACGTCATGGACTTTGTCTCCTCCTGTACAATGTGTGCAGCCAACAAAGTTGCCCACTGCAGACCAGCCGGTCTGCTCCAACCACTGCCTGTGCCCGATGACCCCTGGCGGCATATTGCTATGGATTTTGTTACAGATCTGCCTCTCTCTGCGGGATACAGTGTGATCTGGGTGGTGGTGGATCGTTTTTCTAAAATGGCTCATTTCATTCCCCTGACTGGCCTGCCTTCTGCCGCTCAACTGGCTGATCTCTTCATGCAACACATCTTCCGTCTGCATGGATTACCTCTGCATATTGTCTCGGATCGAGGGGTCCAGTTCACCTCTAAGTTCTGGAGAGCACTCTGCGGCCTACTCGGTGTAAAGTTGGACTTCTCCTCAGCTTACCACCCTCAGTCCAATGGACAAGTTGAGAGGATTAACCAAATTATGGAGAACTACCTGCTGCACTTTGTCTCCAGAAGACATGACGACTGGGAGCAGCTGCTCCCGTGAGCGGAGTTCTCTTATAATAACCATACCAGTGAGTCCACCACCTCCAGTCCGTTCTTCATAGTGTACGGCCAACATCCTTGAATACCCCTGCCCGGCTCTACTATGTCTCAGGTGCCTGCAGCCGACTCTACCTTCTGGAACTTTTTGCAGATATGGCAGCAGACACGATCTTCTATTCTGCTGGCTGTGGACCGCATGAAGAGAAAGGCAGACACTAGAAGACGAGAACCTCCCCAGTTTCTTCCAGGTACAAAGGTCTGGCTGTCTTCCAGGAATATCCGGCTGATGGTGCCGTCTTGCAAGTTTGCTCCCAGGTTCCTTGGACCCTTCGCGATTCTGCTGCAGATCAATCCTGTGTCGTACAAGCTTCGACTGCCTCCTACCCTAAAGATCCCTAACTCCTTCCACGTCTCCTTGCTAAAACCCGTGGTTCTGAACCGCTACTTCAGGACTCGTAGTTCCGCTTAGGCTCCTGGCGGTTCATCCGGAACTTTCGAAGTGAGGGAGATCCTGGCCACCAAGAAAGTAGGAGGCAGGACGTTTTACCTGGTGGATTGGAGGGGATTTGGTCCAGAGGTCTTGGGAGCCAGAGGAGAACATCGATGCCCCTGTCCTCGTGAAGAAGTTTCTTTCCCGCTCTGGTCCCAAGAAGAGGGGGCGTAAGAGGGGGGATACTGTCCGGGGGTCGTCGTTCTGACTTACCCCTTGACAATCCCTCTCTTCTCGGCGGGCGCTCCCTCCAGAGAAACGCCGGCACTCTCTTCCGGGTCCTCGGACTGTGTCTCGCAGGGCGCGCGCGCCCGGCCTTAAAGGGCCAGTACGCGTCCAGCTGCCTTACATAAATTATCAGCCCAAATGGCTGCTGGACTATAATAAGGGACCCTAGTTTGTCTTGCTAAAGGTCTCCCAGTGTTTTCCAGTTCCCAGTGTTACTTGTTCCTGCTGCCTGTACTATGTATCCCATGCTATCGTTACCTGCTGTGAAAGTCAAGTCGTGTCTTCCCGCTGCATCCGCGGCGTCACCTACTGCGAAAGTCAAGTCATGTCTTCCCGCTGCATCCGCGGCGTCACCTACTGCGAAAGTCAAGTCGTGTCTTCCCGCTGCATCCGCGGTGTCACCTGCTGTGAAAGTCAAGTCGTGCCCCTGCCACTGTCTACATTGCCTCAGGTACCCGTTCAGAACTATAGACATTGTTTTGTACCTTGTTGGCCAGCTGCTACCCCGCTACGCGGTACGGCCCAGTGAGTCCACACCCTGCGCCGTGACAGTATGTCCTGTTTACCCTACCCTATTAAGTCATGCACAAAATATAAAGGGAAACTTAAGCTTGAAGATTTTCCGGGAAACACCCTGTATTTTATAACTCGGGGTTTCAAAACATGCACTTTAAATCATTCCAGTTATCCAATAAAAGTTATCACTTTAACTACAAACATTCTACTAAGGTTTAGTACTATAATTTAATATGAGCATATATTGATATATAGAATTTAGTATATATTGACATATTAAGTATATTCTCATACCCTAATGTATACAGGCTGTCAGGGCATGCTGGGAGTTGTAGGTTTGCAACAGTTGGAGAGCCACATGTTCTCCAACTGTCCTACAGGTATATCTACTGTCCTAGTAGATATACAGTTAGGTCCAGAACTATTTGGACAGTGACACAATCTTCACAATTTGGGCTCTGCATGCCACCACATTGGATTTCAAATGAAACAACTGAGATGCAATTGAAGTGTAGACTTTCAGGTTTAATTCAAGGGGTTGAACAAAAATATCCTGTGAAACTTTTAAGAATTGCAACCATTTTTCTACACAGCCTCCTCATTTCAGGGTATCAAAGGTAATTGGACAAATTAACATTACCATAAATAAAATGTTTTTTTAAAATACTTTGTAGAGAATCCTTTGCAGGCAATGACTGCCTGTAATCTGGAACTCATGGACATCACCAAATGCTGGGTTTGCTCCTTTGTGTTGCTTTGCCAGGCCTTTACTGCAGCTGTCTTCAGTTGTTGCTTGTTTGTGGGTCTTTCTGCCTTAAGTTTTGTCTTAAGCAAGTGAAATGCATGCTCGATCAGGTTGAGATCTGGCGATTGACTTGGCCATTGCAGAATATTCCACTTATATTCCTTAAAAAAAACTCCTGGGTTGCTTTCGCAGTATGTTTTAGGTCATTGTCCACCTGTACTGTGAAGCGACATCCAATCAACCTTGCTGCATTTGGTTGAATCTGAGCAGAAAGTAAATCCCTGAACACTTCAGAATTCATCCGGCTGCTTCTGTCTTCAGTCACATCATCAATAAAGACTAGTGACCCAGTGCCTTAGGCAGCTATGCATGCCCATGCCATCACACTGCCTCCACCATGTTTTACAGAGGATGTGGTGTGCTTTGGATCATGAGCCGTTCCAAGCCTTCTCCATACTTTCTTCCTCCCATCATTCTGGTACACGTTGATCTTAATTTCATCTGTCCAAAGAATTCTGTTTCAGAACTGGGCTGGCTTCTTTACATGCTGTTTGGCAAAGTCTAATCTGGCCTTACTATTTTTGAGGCGGAATAATGGTTTGGACCTTGTGGTGAACCCTCTGTAAGTGCTCTCATGACGTCTTCTCTTTATGGTAGACTTAGATACTAATACTCCCACTTTCAGGAGAGTGTTCTCCACTTGGGTAGATGTTGTGAAGGGGTTTTTCTTCACCATGGAGAGGATTCTGCGATCATCCACCACTGTTGTCTTCCGTGGACGTCCAGGCCTTTTTTTTCAAGAATGTACCAAACTGTTGATTTGTCCACTCCTAACATTTGTGTTATCTATCTGATGGATTTCTTAATTTATTTCAGCCTAACGATGGTCTGTTTCACTTGCATTGAGAGCTCCTTTGACCTCATGTTGTGGCTTCACAGCAACAGCTTCCAAATTCTAATGCCACACCTGGAATCAACTCCAGACCTTTTACTTGCTTAATTGATGATGGATTAATGAAGGAATTGTAAAGAATTTGCCTGACACAGCTTCTGTGTCGACGCCCGTGGTTAATCAGCCGGCATCTGTGCCTAGGTCTGTTAGAGTGACTCGATCTGCTACCACTCAGGCTGGTAGGCTCAGGAGTGGGAGAACCTATCACAGCCTGGCCTGTATACCTTCATTTGCTGCTTGTCCTTTGCCTGTGATTCTCTCTGGTTCCTGGATCTGCTGTTCCTGCTACTTACATTTGACCTGCTCCATATTGACCCTGGCTTGATTGACTACTATTCTTCTGCTCTGCTTTTGTTACCTCGTAACCTCCTGGTTTGACTCGGCTCTTTCACTACTCCTATTGCTCACGGTGTTGCCGTGGGCAATTGCCCCACTTCCCTCTCTTCTGTGTACCCTGTCTTGTGTTGTCTGTCGTGCACATATTGAGTGTAGGGACCATCGGCCAGTTGTACGCCGTCGCTAAGGACGGGCCGTGCAAGTAGGCAGGGACTGGGTTGCGGGTAGATTAGGGCTCACGTGTCCGTCTCCCTACCCCGTCATTACATAATCACAGGCCCAAATACATTTTCTACCCTGGTCCCTGACACACTATGGACCCCCTTGAAGTCCTGGCTCAGCAAATGCAGGGTCTTTCCCTACAGGCCCATGACCTGGCTCAGAGGTGCAACCAGCGTGATGCTACCCTGGTAGTGCCCCCACCTCACCTCTAGAACCCCACCTCAAGTTGCCTGACTGGTTCTCATGGGACCGGAAGACTTTTTTCTCCTTCCGGGAGAGTTGTAGGCTCTATTTCCGTTTAAGGCCCCACTCCTCAGGTTCTGAGAACTAGCGAGTGGGTATAATTATGGGCCTTCTCCTTGTCTCCTGACGCCCCTGAACTTTCGTCTGTTGATTATTTTTTTTCTGCTCTCGGTCTCATCAATGACGAGACTGACAAGACTGCCTTTGCCGAGAGTCAGCTGGTGACCTTACGTCAGGGTAAGAGACCCGTTGAGGAGTACTGTTCTGACTTTAGGAAGTGGTGTGTAGCTTCCCGGTGGAATGACCCTGCCCTGAGGTGTCAGTTTAGATTGGGTCTGTCGAACGCCCTGAAAGACCTGTTAGTTAGTTATCCCTCTTCGGACTCTCTAGATCAGGTTATGGCTTTAGCTTTAAAGGAAGGGTGTCGCGGAAAAAAAAAATTTTAGATAAATTTGCTTTTAGTGTTTTATTTAAAAAAAAGTTTATTTATTTGTGTGTTTGTGTTTTACTTATTTTTTTTTTTCACATTTTTTCTTCTCTATGGGGGCTGCCATTTTTTTTTTCATCTTTGCATGTGTCGATTAACGACACATTCAGACATGGAATACGGCACATACAGCCCCATAGAGAATGCGAACGGGAGCCGTTCCATTCACTATGCTGTACGCCGTCTGTGTGGGAACGGCGCATGCGCCGCTCCCACACAGTCCAAATGGAAGGTCTTCGGCCGAGCGACATCCGGCGCCATTTTCTTGTGGACCGGAAGCTGCGGCCGGACAGTAAGATGACTACTTCCGGTTGCGGCTTCCGGGCATGTGTTCAGAAGCAAGCGGAGGGAGCAGACCGACCGGAGGAAGAGGCGGCGGCAGGAGCAGGTAAGTCATGTTTATGTATGTTTTGTGTTATAACCACTGTATGTAAGCCTACTACACTGTGTATTCGCTCAAAAAATGGCGGCACACAGTGAAGGAGGCTTGAACATTCAATCCCCTCCTTTCTCCTGGCACTAGCCAGGATAAGGGAGGGTGATTCTGTGAGCTCACTAGAGCGTGTGTGTTTACACCAAATTTGCAGCATAAAGCAATGTGGTTGCTTTACCACATGCCAATGCTGCAATTTTGGGAATTGCTCCCTCTAGTGACCAGCACAGGGAAATGTTATAAATTAGAATCTAATTTATAATATTTCCTGACTTGTGAAAAAATGTAAAAAAAATTATAACAATGTCTAATCATGTATACACTAACTGTTTAACTAAAAAATAAATAAATAATTTCTAGCGACACATTCCTTTTAACGTTTTTGTGCCTTTTCCTCTGACTCCCCTATGATGGCTCCAGAGGTTCCGTTGCTTCGTTCTTCCACGGAAAACTCTGATGAACCTATGCAACTCCGGGCCTCCGTGTCTCCCCAACAACGTAGAGAGTTCCGCAGCAAGAACGGTCTCTGCTTCTACTGTGGGGATGACAAGCATCAAGTGAACGTCTGTCCTAGGCGTAAGAATAAGCAGCCGGAAAACTTCTGCGCCTAAGTGACCATCGGGGAGGTCGCTTGGGCGCACAGGTATTTCCCGTAAATATGAAGCCTAATAAAATCTTGCTTCCCTTTCAGGTCTCTTTGGGTGGTAGGTCTGCCATAGGCATTGCCTTCGTGGTCTTCTGCTAATATTTTGTCTGTGGAATTTGATATGTCTCTAGCTATGCCATTAATTGATTTGCCTAAACCTGTCCCGGTTGTGGGTATCGACTCCACTCCACTTGCTAAAGGTTATTTTACACAGCATACCCCTGTATTTGAACTCATGGTTGGCTCCATGCATTTGGAGCAGTGTTCGGTGTTGGTGATGCAGGGATTATCGTCCGATTTGGTTTTAGGCCTTCCTTGGTTGCAGATGCATAATCCCACGTTTAACTGGAATACTGGGGATCTTACTAAATGGGGTAATGAATGCATGACTTCCTGTTTTTCTATTAATTTGGTTTCTCTCGCTGAGGAGGTGAACACTCTACCTGAGTTTATTCAGGACTTCGCTGATGTTTTTTCTAAAAAAGCCTCCAAAGAGCTACCTCCTCATAGAGAGTACGATTGCGCAATCGATTTGGTACCAGGAGCTATGTTCCCTAAAGGTAGGATATTTAATCTCTCTTGTCCTGAACATGAAGCCATGAGAGAATATATCCAGGATAGCCTGGCCAAGGGTTACATCCGCCCCTCTATTTCTCCGGTAGGGGCTGGCTTCTTCTTCATAGGGAAGAAGGATGGTGGTCTTAGGCCATGCATCGATTACCGGAACTTGATTAATGTCACTGTAAGGAACCAATATCCCCTTCCTTTGATTCCTGATCTCTTCAATCAGGTTCAGGGGGCCCAATGGTTCTCTAAGTTTGATCTTCGGGGGGCTTATAACCTTATCCGAATCAGGGAAGGGGATGAGTGGAAGACTGCGTTTAAGACGCCCGAAGGTCATTTCGAATACCTCGTCATGCCCTTTGGGTTGTGTAATGCTCCCACGAAATTTCATAAATGAGGTTTTAAGAGACTACCTGGGGGTATTTCTTGTAGTGTACCTTGATGATATACTTGTGTTTTCCAAGGACTGGTCCTCCCACATTGAGCATGTCAAGAAGGTGCTCCAGGCCCTTATGGAAAACAAACTCTTTGCTTAAACTGAAAAATGTGTGTTTGTGGTACAGGAGATACCATTTTTGGGTCAAATCCTCCTAACGAATTCTGCATGGACCCTGCCAAGGTTCAGGCTGTGGTGGAATGGGTCCAACCTGCTTCCCTGAAGGCTTTACAGTGCTTCTTGGGGTTTATTACAGGAGATTTATTGCTAACTTCTCGGTCATCGCTAAGCCTCTTACGGACCTTACTCGCAAGGTGCTGATCTCCTCCACTAGCCTGCATTTCAGCTCCCGAGAACCTTCCTGAGAACAAGCTGTTTGTTCCCTTGCAATTCCGGCGAAGGGTACTCAGGGAGAATCATGACTCTGCACTATCTGGCCATCCAGGCATCCTGGGTACCAAACACCTCATTTCTAGAACCTATTGGTGGCCTGGGTTGCTTAAAGACGTTAAGGCCTACGTCGCCGATTGTGAAACTTGTGCTAGGTCCAAGACTCCCAGGTCCCGACCAGCGGGCTTACTATGTTCTTTGCCCATTCCTCAGAGACCTTGGACCCATATCTCCATGGATTTTATCACCGATCTGCCTCCATCCCAAAGCAAGTCGGTGGTGTGGGTTGTAGTAGACCGCTTCAGCAAGATGTACCCCTCAAGAAACGACCCAATGCCAATACGTTATCTACCTTGTTTGTCAAACACATCCTGCGTCTCCATGGGGTTTCTGTCAATATTGTTTCTGACAGAGGGGTACAATTTGTTTCATTGTTTTGGAGAGCCTTCTGTAAGAAGTTGGAGATTGATCTGTCCTGCTCCTCGGTCTTCCATCCTGAAACTAATGGCCAAACTGAGAGGACTAATCAGTCTCTAGAACAATATTTAAGGTGTTTTATCTCTGACTGTCAAGATGATTGGGTGTCCTTCATTCCCCTCGCCGAATTTTCACTTAATAACCGGGTCAGTAACTCGTCAGGGGTCTCCCCCTTTTTCTGTAATTTTGGGTTTAATCCACGGTTCTCCTCCGTTTCACCTGGTGGTTCCAACAATCCCGAGGTAGATGTCGTTCATCGGGAACTGTGCACAGTCTGGGCCCAGGTTCAGAAGAACCTTGAGGCGTCCCAGAGCATCCAAAAGACTAGATAAGAAACGTTCTACTAACCCCTTGTTTGTGGTTGGGGATCTGGTTTGGCTGTCCTCAAAAAATGTGCACCTTAAAGTCCCGTCTAAAAAAAATTCTCCCCAGTATATAGGGCCGTACAAGATCATTGAGGTCCTTAACCCTGTCTCCTTCTGGCTGGAGTTACCCCCATCCTTTCAGATACACAACGTGTTCCATGCCTCCCTCCTGAAAAGATGCTGCCTGAAGGGGTAGAATTCGAGGTGGCCAAGATTGTGGACAGCAGGATGGTCCAATACTCCCTCTGGTACCTGGTCCATTGGAGAGGATACGGGCCTGAGGAGAGGACTTGAGTACCAGCCCGGGATGTTCACTCCGGGTTATTGCTCAGGAAGTTCCATCTTCGGTTCCCCAACAAGCCAGGTCCACCTAGGAAGGGTCCAGTTGCCCCTGATAAAAGGGAGGGTACTGTAAAGGATTTGCCTGACACAGCTTCTGTGTCGACGCCCGTGGTTAATCAGCCTGCATCTGTGCCTAGCTCTGTTAGAGTGACTCGATCTGCTACCACTCAGGCTGGTAGGCTCAGGAGTGGGAGAACCTATCACAGCCTGGCTAGACGGTTCTAGCTCCCGCCCTTGGTCTATGTATACCTTAATTTTCTGCTTGTCCTTTGCCTGTAATTCTCTCTGGTTCCTGGATCTGCTGTTCCTGCTACTTACATTTGACCTGCTCCATATTGACCCTGGCTTGATTGACTACTATTCTTCTGCTCTGCTTTTGTTATCTCGTACTCTCCTGGTTTGACTTGGCTCGTTCACTACTCCTGTTGCTCACGGTGTTGCCGTGGGCAATTGCCCCACTTCCCTCTCTTCTGTGTACCCTGTCTTGTGTTGTCTGTCGTGCACATATTGAGTGTAGGGACCGTCGCCCAGTTGTATGCCGTCGCCTAGGATGGGCCGTGCAAGTAGGCAGGGGCTGGGTTGCGGGTAGATTAGGGCTCACTTGTCCGTCTCCCTACCCCGTCATTACAGGAATAGCTCATGCAGCCCATTAAATAGCTTTTGTGATAATTGTCCAATTACCTTTGGTCCCTTGAAAAAGAGGCACCTACATATTAAAGAGCTGTAATTCCTAAAGGTGTAGCTAGGAAAATTAGCCATGGGGGGGCATATCTGAGTCGGCCCCCCCAACACATGTAACACACAGGATCAAGCTGTTTCCGATCACATCTAAGTTTATAACTTTATAAAGATGTGATCGATTACAGGTGGATCCTACGTGTCAGAGACATGCAGTATCCGCTGTCACTGCAGCTGTCAGTCCCGCGGACCTTATGGGAACATGATTTATTGCTACATACAGGGCCGATTCTAGCTTTTGTACTGCCTGGGGTGAAAATTTAAATTGCGCCCCCCAGATTTTGGTTGACATCCCTCTGGCTGTTCTACATCACTACCAGACTACTCAAACTCTTGCAGATGCACCGTTGCCTTGTACTCCCCTAGCATGCGCAGTACAGTGATGAAGCCGGGCAGAGTACACCTCACTGCACAGTGCGTGCCCAAGCAGTACAAGGCAATGGCGCATCCAAGAAAGTTGTATCAGCCAGGGGGATGTCAATCAAACATGGAAAGGTGGGTTTGGAAGCAGGACTATGTGACTCTTCAGGATAGCGGCACCGCTCCATGACCCTTTAATGAGTTATTAGCATATAGTGTGCACCATTTTAAAAGTTGATTTTATAGATTTTGTGCCTTCTAAAAACACACATTTGGAAATATTGTCAGGTCATATATTACCGCATGGTGGCGGTCCAAGGGGTTAAAACTACCAGACAGGTTCCCATTAATATACAACGAATTGAAAACAATCCCATCTGCCCTCCAATTTTGTTATTATAAATATATCCTATATAATTACAGCGTCAGAACCAAGCTCTGACGTATACGGCTCCAGAACCAAGCTCAGTACATAAATACAGCCCCAGAACCAAGCTCAGTACATATATACAGCCCCAGAACAAAGCTCAGTACATATATACAGCCCCAGAACAAAGTTCAGTACATATATACAGCAATCGAACCAAGCTCAGTACATATATACAGCACCAGAACAATACAGCTAAATTTAGTGCAACCCCTGCCGTATAGGTTTGCACAAAATTGTTTCCAGCTCCCAGCATGACCCGAACAATGGTAAGGATATGCTGGGAGATGCTGTTTGATTATATCATAATCAAACCACCCATCAGCTCGCTGCAGATCATACAGTGACTACAGTACTGATTAGAGGCAGAATAAACATTTACATTAAGGGACTTTCTCTTTTCTTCTCCATCCGGCCCAGATCTCTAGGACGACTTCTCCCGGCCATAACCCATTTCTACAGTTTTCTGCTCAGATGTCTTCAGGTTCTCACTTTTAAAGCATTTCTGCACCTATAAACGAAGATAAAATTCTCAACGCCCTTAAATATAATCGCACCATACATTGCACCTCCAATTCTAATAGTGCCATACACTTTGTCCCTGATTATAATAGTACCATATACTGTGTCCCACAGACACACACACACACACACACACACACACACACACACACACACCGTATCCCCTGTAGATAAGGACCCCCATAGAGCCTCTGTAGGTAGTGCCCTACATAGAAGCCCCTGTAGATAGTGCCTCACATACAGCCCCCTGTAGATAGTTAAACACTGAGAAACAGGAGTCAGACACTATTTATAATGGAAAAGTAGAAAAATATCAATTTTATTATGATTTGAACAATGAGGGGATATAAAATATACAGAGGATGCAAAACAGGATTTAACTGTATAAGGGCCACATTAGTGAAGGGATTAATACCATAGCAGTAACAAAGTATTTAATGCATACATACAAAGTAAAGAGGTGCATGATATTAATAGTATGGGACAGGTAATGTCATGTCTAAATACATGCAGGGCATGCCCTGTAGATAGTGCCCACATATGGACTCCAGAGCTGCAAGGCAATAGTGCTAACCTCTGATCCACTGTGCTGCCCTACATATAACTCCTCCTATAGATAGTGCTCCACATATAGCCCACCTCTGTAGATAGTGCCTCACATGTAGCTCCCACTGTATATAGTGTCCCACATATAGCCCACCCCTGTAGACAGTGCCCTACATATAGCCCTTTGTACATAGTGCCCCACAGGTAACCCACCAGTGTATATAGTGTCCAACATATAGCCCATCCCTGTAGATAGTGCCCTACAAATAGTTCCCCCTATAGATAGTGCTTCACATATAGCCCACCCCTGTAGATAGTGCTTCACATATAGCTCCCCCTGTAGATAGTGCTCCACATCCCCACATATAGACCCCCCTGTAGATCATGCTACTGACAGTTATATTAGAAAAAAAAACAACTTTACATACTCACATGATCCCATTCCCACGCCGTTAGGTGGCAATGCAGACTTACTCTCTTCTGAGCAGGTCTGCTGGGGCTGAAGGACGCAAGTGCCGTCAATCAGCGCCTTTTAACAATGGAAGCGGCACGATGACATCATCACGCTTCTAGCGTCGTTGATAGGCGCTGATTGGCGTGGCAAGTTATTTTGCCTGGCCAATCATTGTAAGGTGCTGAATGGTCGGCCACGTAACGTGCCCGGTTATTCAGCGCTAATGCATGTAATTGTATCTGCTTGCTATAGACGCAGGTACAATTAGTGCAAGAGGGGGTGGCGGCGGCTGCTGAGGCGAAAAGCTCTTCTCGCCTCATGGATGGTGTATCGCTGGCAACATAAAGCTGCTTTGTATACAGGATAAAAAAGCAACTGTATCTCAAAGTAAAAATATTTTTTTATAAAAACTCATTAGAAAGTTGCACCAAACACACTGATAGACATTTTTATATTTAAGAAAGAAAAAAAAATAGCTTTCGAAGGTGTACATAGCCTTTAATCTTTTCTCTGACATCTGACAGAGGAGTTTGCATTAGAAAGTGTTGCAGGCCTCTCTGAAAGTGAATGAAAGAGTATATAATCCCCATCATCCCTGTATATACCAACCATCATCCCTGTTACTGTATATACCAGCTATTATCCCTATATATAACCCCTATCATCCCCGTATATAACCTCCATCATCCCTGTATATAACCCCCATCATCCCTGTATATACCAGACATCATTCCTGTATATACTAGCCATCATCACTGTATATAACCCCCATCATCTTTGTATATACCAGCCTGGTTAGTATATACAGGGATGATGGGGGTTATATACAGGAATGATGGCTGGTATAGACAGGGATGATGGCTGGTATATATAGGGATGATGGGGGTTATATACAGGGATGATGGGGGTTGTATACAGGGATGATGCGGGTTGTATACATGGATGATGCCTGGTCAAGCCATCATCCCCATGTATAACCCCCATCATCCCCGTATATAACCTCCATCATCCCTGTATATAACCCCCATCATCCCTGTATATACCAGACATCATCACTGTATATAACCCCCATCATCTTTGTATATACCAGCCTGGTTAGTATATACAGAGATGATGGGGGTTATATACAGGAATGATGGCTGGTATATACAGGGATGATGGGGTTATCTACAGGGATGATGGGGGTTATATACATGGATGATGCCTGGTCTAGCCATCATCACTGTATATAAGCCCCATCATCCCCGTATATAACCCCCATCATCCCTTTATATACCAGCCATTATCCTTGTATATACCAGCCTAGGTGGTATTTACAGGGATGATGGGGGTTATATACAAGAATGATGACTAATATATACAGGGATGATGGTGGTTATATACAGGGATGATGTCTGGTATATACAGTGTGTCATGGCCGCGGGCTGTCAGGCTCAGTCACCTCCTGACGCCCGCAGACATGGAACTGTGAGCGCTGGTCCCCGTCTCCTCCTCAGGAGACTCCAGCGCTCACTTCCGCTTCTCCTGGCTGGGTCTCGTGCCCGCTCTTAAAGGGCCAGCGAGCGCACCTGAAATTAAGTCAAAATTAGCCCATGAGCACCCTGGACTATAAGAGGGACCCAGCCCCTTCCTGCCTTGCCTGAGCCTTGTTATCATCACCCTAGTCTGTCTATGCAAATGGTCTCCTAAGTGTTTTCCAGTTCCCAGTGTTTCCCGTTCCTGCTACCTGTAACCTGTATCCTGTGCTATCCTGGTCAAGTGCCGTTTTGAGCTGAAGTCGTGCTGTGCTGTATACCATGCCTGTTCTGCTACACCACGCCTGGTGCCTGCCTGCTGCCTAGTCCCAGCCGAGCCTGTCTTGCTACTGTCTAAGCTACCACTAGTACACTATACGAACTATAGACTGTGACCCGTGTCCTGTTGGCCAGCTGCCATACTGTTAAGGCGGTATGATCCAGTGGGTCCACGTACCCAACGTGACGCAGGGATGATGATTGTAAAAAACAGGGATGATGGGGGTTATATGCAGGGATGATGGGTAGTCCAGGCATCATCCCTGTATTAACCCCCAACATCCCTCTATATACCAGCCATTATCCCTGTATATAAACCCTGACTATATAACTTTATCCATCAGGGAGGGATGCTTGCGCACCCTCTCCTCACAAGCAGGCTTCTTCTGCTCCTGACGGGCAGCATCAGAGGCATGCTTTAGCAGACGTGCCAAGCATGCGGCACGTCTGCTATATTGAATATAACTGTAGCGTGGCCGCGCCGGTCATGGTTGGGGCTGCAGAGCCCACTGTCCCCCCGCTAGCTACGCCACTGACGTATACCATAGTGTAGCATAAGGGGAACTTGTCACCAGCATTTCACCTATTAAACCAGCAATACCTGGTGGTAGTGAGTAAAAAAATAATTTTTATGTAACTTATAATTATTTTCTAAGTAGACTCTACCTTTAGTATTCAGTGTTTTAGTGTTCCTGTTCTGTATGCTAATGAGCATGAGTCATATCTTCAGTCGAAAAGAGTCATATCTTCATTCCTCAAGCCTTTCCGAGTTTACTCCGCCTCCTTACATTTGATTGACAGCTCCTCGCCTCCCCCAGCACACACAAAATCCTGCGCTTGCACATCAATGTCCTGTTCTGGGGCACAATGGGACACCATAGCGGCACATGCGCAGTAACTAGATTTGGGGCCTGGATGAAGCAGGGAATCAGACCATACATGATGGGCGCATGTGTGCTATCTCAGACGAGATTTCTGCATTCAGGGCGTGTCAGTTTTCAACGGTGGGTGGGCATAAGAAGAGGAACGAATGAGACTGCTGGATTATTATCATAAAAGGCACTACATGTTTGCAGACCGTTATTTATGGCCAGAGGAGGAGTTTAGGAGAGGGAATAACGGCAATGAATTTTTGATAGTAGCGGCCAGCGAGGGGTGAGTAGAGTTCAATAGGTGAAATGCTGGTGACAGGTTCCCTTTAACCTATTAGTACAGATAATTCAAATTCATTGAGATATATAGACCAATGTGCAAATATACTGTTATCATTATAAATGGTGCAGGCAGGGTGGTTGTCTGCATAATGCTTTATTTGACTTTTACTACAAATGGATAAATGCATGTGTGTATTTAAAATATCCTGACTTATTTTAGGAATGTATGTACTGTTGACCACCTGCCAGCATATAATGTGCCTTTTACATGTCAGAATGTTCAGTTGGCATATGCATTTCTCATTATGATTAGTACATTTATTTAACTACTAGATCACATATGACCACAGGAAAACCAGCTAGTGCATGTTCCAGGAAACAAGCTGTACCTCTTTACACAAAGTAATGGTTCTTTAAAAACTGTGTTCTTAAATGCTATATAAGATATAGAATATGAATATACAATGTATAAAAGTAATAACAAATGTACAAATATATTAATTTTCAGTAAATAGAATCTGTCTAATGCTCTTTTCTACTGTACCTAAGCCTGTAACCATGACAAGGGAACAGCCTCTTCGTCTAAAGGAAAGAAGGTTTCACCATCATCATGGGAATTCTTTACTGTAAGAGCAGTTATATTATCACTGAATTCAATATGTGGGTTCCTCTAAAAAAACAAATCGTATCACAGAATAGGAACTCCTTCATAAAATTTTAACTTTATTAATTATAGGATTAAAATACTCAAGGTAAGTCCATTGATATACAAATACACCTGATACCACCAGGGCTGATTCAATAAGCAATCCACAATTATCACCTGTAGTATCCAGAACAAAAGTGTCTCTGGTTGGCGTGGTACCATACGCCACCATTGGATATACTCCAGGGATACAAAAGATATATATACATATATATATATATTTATTTATTTATTTTTTCTCCCACACTTAGTGTAGCCAATAAACAGCAAAAACATTTATTTTTTTTATTTTTTTGCATACACCAAAAACAACACTGGTACTCTTTGTCCCAGCGCGTTTCCCCAACGTTCACCAGGGGACAATACTGGGCAATATGAGTATATCTGAAAACCTGTGAAGGTACAGATATATAAACAATAAATTTGCTTATGTTGACACATTTGTGCCAGATTACAACTCACTACTTAAAGAGGCTCTGTCACCAGATTTTGCAACCCCTATCTGCTATTGCAGCAGATAGGCGCTGCAATGTAGATTACAGTAATGTTTTTATTTTTAAAAAACGAGCATTTTTGGCCAAGTTATGACCATTTTTGTAGTTATGCAAATGAGGCTTGCAAAAGTCCAAGTGGGTGTGTTTAAAAGTAAAAGTCCAAGTGGGCGTGTATTATGTGCGTACATCGGGGCGTTTTTAATACTTTTACTAGCTGGACGCTCTGAAGAGAAGTAACATCCTCTTCTCTTCAGAACGCCCAGCTTCTGACAGTGCAGACCTGTGACGTCACTCACAGGTCCTGCATCGTGACGGCCACATCGGCACCAGAGGCTACAGTTGATTCTGCAGCAGCATCAGCGTTTGCAGGTAAGTCGATCTTACCTGCAAACGCTGATGCTGCTGCAGAATCAACTGTAGCCTCTGGTGCCGATGTGGCCGTCACGATGCAGGACCTGTGAGTGACGTCACAGGTCTGCACTGTCAGAAGCTGGGCGTTCTGAAGAGAAGAGGATGTTACTTCTCTTCAGAGCGCCCAGCTAGTAAAAGTATTAAAAACGCCCCGATGTACGCACACAATACACGCCCACTTGGACTTTTACTTTTAAACACACCCACTTGGACTTTTGCAACCCTCATTTGCATAACTACAAAAATGGTCATAACTTGGCCAAAAATGCTCGTTTTTTAAAAATAAAAATGTTACTGTAATCTACATTGCATCGCCTATCTGCTGCAATAGCAGATAGGGGTTGCAAAATCTGGTGACAGAGCCTCTTTAAGAGTAAGGATGATAATTGGCTTAAAAAGGAACAGACGGATGGTGATTTCTCAGCCAATTATCATCCTCACTCTGAGGAGTCGTGAGTTGTAATCTGGCACAAATGTGGCAGCATAAGCAAATGTATTGTTTATGTATCTGTAATTTCACAGGTTTACAAATATATGCAGCGCCGGTGGCCGAAGTCCCCTTCCTGCTGGCGGTTGCAGCCGCAAGCTGGATCTGAGCTCTGTCAAGCAGTGAGCCGATCTTCCAGTAAAAGTGTCCCCAGCCTATCCCTAGACTATTAAAGGAACTCTGCCCACTATCCCAGTGCCTGAGCAATGTTGTACTAACCCATTGTTAGCCTGGTATGGTTCCGTATTCTGTATCCGTGACAAATCCTGTACCCCGAGTTGTGTCTGTGACCAGTCCAGTATCCGGAGTCCTGATTTTGTGACCAGTCCTGTATCCTGCATCCAGTAATCCGGCACCAGCCTGTATCCGCTACCTGCAATCTGACTGTGTCCAGCTGCCAACAAGGTACCATCTACCAGTGACTGTACTATCCCTATCTGGCCAACAACTACTCCGTTGCGGCGGAGTAGCCCAGTGGGTCCACAATCCAAAATACACATATTGCCCAGTATTGTCCTGTGATGAACCAAGTTGGAGAAACACATTGGGACAAAAAGTATCAGTGTTGTTATTGGTGTATGCAAAAAAAATGGGTGTTTATTGGCTACACTATGTGTTAGGAAACGTCTGTCTCTTTAAGATTACTATGACTACTAGTCTAGCTTCTGGAATATTCTGATTTTAGTTGTTGAGCCTATTCCACTTCTCTGTCTTTCTTCCTATCTGATTGAAGGGTGGAGTATTTAAAGCTGGGTTGGTTCTGTTTTCTTTTCTGGTGATTTTCCTTGTCTCAAGGTCAAGCTACTAACTATACCCTCTACCTTTGACTATTTGCACTTTTTGGAACTGGACCTCAGCTTGTCTCTGGATTACCCTTTGCTTACTGATTTGGACTTTCTGCTCCCGGCTGGTTTTGACCTCTGCAATCCCTGATATCCACTAGCTTTCTGATTTGGACTTTCTGTTTACCCTTGGACTGTCTTGTTATCTGCTCTGGTATTGCCTGCATTGCACATCTTATCCACCACCGAATTCTGTTAAAACAACCTGGGTTCTATGCTGCAAAGTCCAACCTGCCTTGCGGAACCATAGAGTTGCCTTAGATTCTGTTGATCGGAGTTGTGAAGGATTTGGGCTTGCGGATTTATTTGCACTCTGATTCCTGACAGTCTCCAGCAGCCTTTGGGGAATCGCTCACCTAGAAATTCCATAAACTTCCACCCTGAGAATGGCTCAACTGGTGATTCCATAACAATATGCGTGGGGTAAAAAATAAATATTTTTTTTGTATCCCTGGAGTATATCCATTAGTGGGGTATGGTACAACGCCACCTAGAGACACATTTGTTCTGGATACTCCCGGTAATAATTATGGATTGCTTATTGAATCAGCCCTGGTGGTGTAAGGGGTATTTGTATATCAATGGATTTACCTTGAGTATTTTAGTCCTATAATTAATAAAGTTTATGTTTTATAAAGAGTTTCTATTCTGTGATACTGTAAGAGCGGTGAGACTATCTAATCTCTGCCAGAGGAAATTGTGATAGTGCAATTCATTGAATGACTTTTAAAGGAGATCTAGATGAAAGACCGGATTAAGATTGGTGCGAGCTGCATGCCACATCTCAAACTCAGATCCCACTTGACCCCCTAGAGCAGACACATATATGAAAGGTGGCCATGCACACTCCTGGCACTCTCCACTGAAGTCTGGGAGTTATGGAGATAGCCGAGCCAGTGATTCCCTTAAGGTGCCCATACACATTAGATGAATATCGTCCAAACTCACTAATTTCGGACAACCATCTAATGTGTATGACGATGTCCCAACTCTAGCCCGACGCTAGATATCGGGGGAGGTAGAGATCGAGCTGTTGGATTTCAACATGCCTGATCCTGTTTATAAGGGGTAACTCCCTTCTCCCTATTGAGAACACGTGCATGCTCGGCCGAGTGTGCATGTGTATGGGAGGATCAAGAGAAATTGCTATCGGCTTAAGGAGTGTTTGGCCAACAGCTCTCTAAAGAGTATGGTCAGCTTTAGCTTTAAAGGAGCCACATGCATATTTTTCAACCTTATCTAGGTGGGATAGGATTGGTATAAGCCAAGACTGCAGGATGTGGATCATGTGAGCGGAAACCTCGGTTTCCGCCTCTAACCTCTCCTCCACTGCCATGTGATTGCCAAAACTTGCGTGCAGCACTCAAATGGGACCATACCTCACAGCCTTTAAAGAATGTAAAATGAGACAACCTAGGCAGTGCCACGACTTTAACCCCACCCACCCCTGTCCATGAACATCCAATTATGACCAGTCTAGTGTCACAATGGAGGGAAAAACTGTGAAGGGGATGCAGTAATAAAACAGCACTTAGGCCCCTTAATTTTTAGGAATAAAGACATACAGAGTACTTTTTTCTTTTATAATAGGGGTAAACAGATAGTGTCCGCACTATATTAATGCCCCCATTGTGCCATGCACAGTAATAGTACCCCCACACTGTAATAGTTCACTTATACACTAATAGTCCTGCACACAGTAGTACCGCCCTCCTTAGTACCCCTTCAAAGTAATAATACCCCCACACAGTAATAGTGCCCCTTTGTGCCCTATTGATACCCCCTTACCAATAATGATGCTCCCTCATAGTAATTATGCCCTCTTAGTTCACCCTCACAGTAAGAATGGCCCCTTAGTGTCCCAAAACATAGTAAGGATGCCCCTTAGTGTCCCAAAACATAGTAAGGATGCCCCCTTACTGCCACCACACAGTAAGGATGCCCTTTTAATGCCCTCCTACACAGTAAGGGTGCCCTCTTATTGCTCCTACGCAGTAAGGAAGTCCCAATAGTGCCACACACACAGAAGGGCAGCCCCTTTAGTGCTCACACACAGTAAGGATGTCCTCTTAATGTCCAAACTCCGTTATAAAGCTTGATTAGTGCCCCCACGCAGTAAGCGTGCCCGCTTGGTGCCAACACACACAGTAAGGCTGCCCCCTTACTGCCCCACACAGTAAAGATGCCCTTTAGTGTCCCCCACAAACAGTGTTGTCCTTAGACAGAAATAGTGCCCCTTAAAATTATAAAAAATATTACTCAGTAAGCTCGGTTTCCATGATGAGTAACTCATTCTCCACTCCTACTTTGGCCTGTGCAGTCTGCAACTGGTCACAGGAAGACACGATAACGTCCAAAATCTGGGACTGTCCCGCTGGATCTAGAATGATTGAGATGAATGTGGGACGCTGAGAGATGCTGAGGGGCCTGGGAACTATATTTTTTAAAAATGGCTGGATTTTAGGATGTGCAAACTTTACCTACCCACTGCACTTTGTTTTCAAGAATCCCATCTTATAGAAGAAACCAAATCATATGTACAGAAGCAGTGGATAGGTTATAGATATACTGTAACTTTTCTATCATCCTTTTTCAGTGGCGTGTGTATTCTTGTGCATAGAGATATTGAGTCTCAAAAGATGGACTGTGTGATTGACATGAAGGGCAGATATGATTTTTTCTGGACTGTATTGATATGATATAAGATGCATTTTGGCATCAATATACCTGCTGCTTCACTAGACCCATTGGTAAATCTTATGAAGTATGTTTCCGGGAGGCTAAGATACCCAATCCATTTTAGGTGATTGATGATATAAGATCATATTAAAGTCAGATAGACTATTTCAGGGTAAGAACATGAATGTACATGGCCAGACTAAGCTATCCAGCTTCATAAATGAGGCCAGATGGATTAATGTATGGAGATATCTCAATCCACTTTGACTTGATCAGAACTGAGCTTAGAAAATCGCTTGAGTACACAGAAGCCACTGTCAGCCGAGCCGTCACTGCAGCTCACTGATGGATTCAGCTCAGAACAGCTTTTGGTAGCTTCTATGTAGGATAATTTCACACAGGGCGGATCCGCTGCGTAAAAGTACACAGCGTATCTACCCTGGACCCCGCAGGCAATTCCGGCTGAAAAACGGCACCAAATTATGATGAGGTTTTTCTGCCAGAAGGTCCATTTCGGAAAGCAACGGTGAACAAAAAAAACAAAAGCCTATACTTACCCATCATCATGGTGACACATCCCTCCTGGGATGATGTTTTATCCCATGTGACCGCTGCAGCCTGCGATTGGCTGCAGCGGTCACATGGGATGAAACGTCATCCCTGTAGGCTGGGCTGTACACAGAAGCAGAGACATCTGCTATTTCTTGCAGGTTTTACCTCTCCATTGAATTCAATGAGGGGAAAACCCAGAACAGAAAAGCAATGATTCTGAAGCATAAATTTACATGATGTCAACGCACCGTAGG
Organism: Rhinoderma darwinii; assembly: GCF_050947455.1. Lineage (NCBI taxonomy): Eukaryota > Metazoa > Chordata > Amphibia > Anura > Rhinodermatidae > Rhinoderma > Rhinoderma darwinii. The sequence goes on from NC_134687.1 coordinate 509,289,457, forward strand.
TCAATTTATGAACTGTTTATCGGTGTATTCTTTCCGCAGCATGTGGATGAGATTTGTTCAAATCTCATCCACTCTGCTGCTACTGTATTACGCTGCGGATTTTCCACAATTAAATTAGCTGTGGAAAATCCAGTGTTTACGCTACATGTGGACATACCCGCATTGTGATACATAGAAGCTGCAGAAGTGGAACACTGAATAAATAATATAAAAAACAAAAGTGCCCATAGACTTTAAATGAAAGGTGTCACCATTTTTTTTTTTTAATGTGTTTTAAGTTATGGGCCTATTTTTTTTAATTATTTTAATGTGTTCCCTAATGTAACTTTATTTATTTACGTATTTTTACTTTTGTGGGGGAAGCCACCTTTATTAGCATCTGTGTATGTGTCTCTGCAAGACACATGCACAGTTGCTATATGGCACACTCAGGGCATAGTAGGGACAAGAGCCGACCCTATCTCCTAAGCTGGAGCCATTCTAGCTGTGAACTGCGCAGTTCACTGCCACCCTTGCTTCAAGAGGGAAGACGGGCGCCATTTTATTGAAGAGAGGCCGGCCCTATAGTCATCACAGGAGCCGCCCCCGACCACTACCTAACAATTCAATGTGACCGATAGTAACCTCGGTCAAATTGAACTGTACATTCATAAGAAATTGATCCTCAAGATAGGCCATCACTATCTGAACGGTTGGGGTCCAACTCCCGGCACCCCCTGCCGATCAGCTGTTTTGAAGGGGCTGCAGCGCTCGCATGAGTGCTGGTTTCCCTTCATTTCAACCTGCTGGTACTGTGAATCACCGACATGCTTGTAGCGGCGGTTCACAGTATTACAGCCTTCTCCCATTCACTTATATGGGAGAAGGCTGTAATACCGTGCACTGCCGCTACAAGCGTGTCGGCGATCACAGTACCAGCAGGAATTGACAGTCCTTGTGACTGGGATCACTGAACTACTTTCAACGTGACTGCTAGTAACCCTGGTCACATAGCTAATGCACAGACTCTTTAGGAGTCCCTGCATTCAAAATTTATGTCCGGATATGAAAGATGAGGGGGGGGGGACGACACCAGTTTAAAAAAAAAAAAAAAAATTATTGAAGAAAACAACGTGCTTAGTGCTTGCCTTTTTACTGGCTAACAAGAAGCCCCACCTTAGTAATGGATGTTGTCAAACTAACAACTGCCATTACTAAGGTGCTAACAAAGTATAAAAACACAGAGACAAAAATTTTTTTTTTATTGAAATAAAAACTCCCCCAAACCCTCTTTCATCATTTTATTAAAAATAAATAAATAAAAAAAAAAAAACGTAGATCATCAAAACATTTTCCCCTCTGGCAGATGAAGTTTTAGATGACAGGTAGCAGAGTTACAGTAGTATTAAAAAATATATCAGTGCGTTTAAAAAAGCAAATAAAGCGCAAAATCATTATAAATTTTTTTTATTTGCCTAAATACAAATGCAGTGGAAATTCTACACTTCCAAATCCAATCAATAACAACATTTATCCAGTTTGTGTTAATCCTTTACAGAAAGTAAAGAAAGAGGCTGTTCAAGAAAATATTAGTGCTAGCATTTTTCTTTAACTCCTTCCCGACGTAAACAACTTTCAGATTTTCATTTTCGTTTTTTCCTCCCCACATTCCAGAAGCCATAACGTCTTTATTTTTCAGTCGATATAGTACTATGAGGGCTTGATTTTTGCGGGACAAGTTGTAGTTTTTCATAGCACCATTTATTTTGCCGTATAATGTACTAGGAAACGGGAAAAAAATTATTTGTGGGGTAGAAAATGAAAAAAACAGCGATTCCTCCATGGTTTTTTGCTCGCTGTTTTTACGGAATTCAATGTGCAATTAAAACAACATGTTCCCTTTATTCTGCGGGTCAATACGATTACGGAGATACCAAATATATATAGTTTTTTCTATGTTTTACTACTTTTACAAGTAAAAACCTAAGTGTAAAAAAGAAAATTTATTTTGCGTCACCAAATTCCGAGAGCCACAACTTTTTTATTTTTCCGTCGATTAAGCGGTATGAGGGCTTATTTTTTGCGGCATAAGCTGTCGTTTTTAATAATACCATTTTGGTGTAAATGCGACGGTTTGATCACTTTTTTTTTCATTTTTTGTGGGAGATTAGGTGAACAAAAAATAGACATTCTGGTGTTTCGATTTATTTTATTTTTTTACGGCGTTCACCGTGCTGGTTATATAATGATATATTGTAATAGTTCAGACTTTTACGGATGCGGCAATACCAATTATGTTTATTTTTTTACTATGCTCTAGGGGGGAAATGGGAAAAGGGGGGTTTTTTGAACTTTTATTTAACTTATTTTTACTTTTTTTATTAGTCCCCCTAGGGGACTCCAACCACCAATCGTTAGATCGCTTGCACGATATACTGCAATACTAATGTATTGCAGTATATCTTGATTCTGACAGGCACCCATTAAGCCCTGCCCCGGAGGCAAGGCTTAATAGGTGTACAAAGATGGCGGACCTGGGGGCGTTCATTAAGCCCCCAGGCAGCCATAGCAACCATCGCCCCCCCCCTCCCGCGATTGCGTTGCGTGGGGCGCGATGAGCTGTTATTTAAATGCTGCGGTTAGTATTGACCGCGGCATTTAACAAGTTAAACTAGCGGGATCGCGCTCGAGCGCGATGCCGCTAATTACTCTGAAGTGTCGGCTGTAACATACAGCCGACACCGTCATCGTATGGAGCGAACTCACTGCGTGAGCCCACTCCATACTTCCCCTACCTGACTTTGGCGTATGGATACGTCAAATGTCGGGAAGGGGTTAAAAGCTCAAATTTAATGTATAAACTGAAAAAATGTTTGAGATTTCACTTTACTGAACTAATATTTAGTAGCGTAACCGTTGTTTCTGAGAACTGCTTGACATCTGTGTTACATGGAGTCGACCAAACAGGTATTCCAGTCCAGGAAGATTGCACGACATTCCACAGTTCTTCTGCGTTTTTGGGTTTTGCCTCATAAACAAGTTCTCTATGGGATTGAGGTCAGGGGATTGTGCTGGCCACTCCATCACCTCAATCCTGTTTGTCTGAAACCAGATGTTGTTCGCTTACTGGTGTGTTTTGGGTCATTGTCGTGTTGAAACACCCATTTCAAGGGCAGCTCTTCTTCAGCATAGGGCAACATGATCATAAGTATTTTTATATATTAAAACTGATCCATGATCCCTCGTATGCGATAAATAGACCTAACACCATGGTATGAGAAACATCCCCATATCATGATTTTTGCAGCACCATGCTTTACTGTCTTCACAGCGTGCTGCGGCTAGAATTCAGTGCTCGGGGGTCGTCTGACATAGTCTGCGGCCACCAGACCCAAAAAGAACAAATTTGCTTTCATCAGTCCACAAAATGTTGCGCCACTTCTCTTTGGGCCAGTTAATGTGTTCCTTGGCAAATTTTAACCTATTCCGGACATGTCTTTTTTTTCCACAACGGGACTTTGCTGGGAGTTCTTGCTGGTAAGTTGGCTTCACTTAATCGTCTTCTGATTGTAGCAGTACTCACTGGTAACTTCACGTCTTCTTTGATCTTTCTGGAGGTATCATTGGCGGAACCTTTGCCATTTTGGCTATTCTTCAAGGCATTTGAGATCATTTTAGCTGAGCAGCCTATAATTTGCTGCGCTTCGCTATATGTTTTTCCCTCTCCAATCAAGTTTTTAATCAAAGTACGTTTTTCATCACAACCGTGTCTGGTACGACCCATTTTCCCCAGTATTTCAGAAGGAAATGCACTATAACCAACATGTGCAACATTTGCCACCCTCCTACCTTAAATAACGGTCAAAATGGACACCTGTTGTTCCACAGAATGAACGACTTCACCAATTTAACTCCTCACTGTTATTATTTTGAACAAGCCCCTTTCACTTAATGATTCAATTTCTCAGAATGAGCGGCATGCATGTCCTAATTGTTGGCTCTGTTTTTACCAAAAACATTGACTTATCAGGTTAAAGATGTTGGACTGCTATTTTTATTTAAACACTACTATACATAATTGGGAATTATTTTTCTCCGTCATGTAACTCTGCTACCTGTCAACGATAAAATCATCCGCCAGATGGAAAAATATTTTCCCATGGAGGAGTACAATGAAAGCATCACCTGGTTATTAGACATGACAGGGAAAATTAATTCCCCAATAAGTAACTCTGCTACCTGTTAACTGAAAGGTCATTAGAGGAAAAAATGTTTTCCCGTCATGTCTAATTCCCAGGTGTTTGTGGTAATCCGCCATGGGGATGATTTTTTCGTTGTCAGGTAGCAGCGTTATATAATGGGGAATTTTTTTTCCTGTCATGACGTCTCAATACGTAGGTCATAAATGCTCATTTTAGCTGAATTTTGATCAGATTTCAGCTATAAAACCAATTAAATAAAAAATAATAAATTTCTGTGAGATCTGATGACAATCTAAAGCAGGGCTCTCAAGCATGCGGCCCCTGGGGCTGTCATCTGCGGCCCGCGGGACACAGAGCCGCTAGTATCGGCTCTGCTCCGAGACTCTGGAATTCCCTGACATCGCTGTCCACATATGAACAGCGATGTCTGGGGCTTCCCCAGAGCCGGAGTCCCGGGCAGAACGCTAGTACAGGCTCTGCTCCGAGACTCTGTGGAATTCCCTGACATTGCTGCCCATATATGGACAGTGTGTCAGGGTCTTGCCCAGAGCGGAGCAGAGCGCAGGTGTCGGCTCTGCTCCTGGACTCTGTGGAATTCCCTGACATCGCTGTCCACATATGAACAGCGATGTCTGGGGCTTCCCCAGAGCCGGAGTCCCGGGCCGAGCGCTGGTGTCGGCTCTGCTGCGGGACTCTGTGGAATTCCCTGACATCGCTGTCCATATATGAACAGCGATGTCTGGGGCTTCCCCAGAGCCGGAGTCCCGGGCAGAGCGCTAGTACAGGCTCTGCTCCGAGACTCTGTGGAATTCCCTGACATCGCTGCCCATATATGGACAGTGTGTTAGGGTCTTGCCCAGAGCGGAGCAGAGCGCAGGTGTCGGCTCTGCTCTTGGACTCTGTGGAATTCCCTGACATCGCTGTCCACATATGAACAGCGATGTCTGGGGCTTCCCCAGAGCCAGAGTCCCGGGCAGAGCGCTAGTACAGACTCTGCTCCGGGACTCAGTGGAATTCCCTGACATCGCTGCCCATATGTGGACAGTGTGTCAGGGTCTTCCCCATAGCGGAGTCCCGGGCAGAGCGCTAGTATAGGCTCTGCTCCGGGACGCTGCGGAATTCCCTGACATATCTGCCCATATATGGACAGTGTGTCAGGTTCTTCCCCAGAGCGGAGTCCCGGGCAGAGCGCTAGTATCGGCTCTGCTCCGGGACTCTGTGGAATTCCCTGACATATCTGCCCATATATGGACAGTGTGTTAGGGTCTTCCCCAGAGCGGAGTCCCGGGCAGAGCGCTAGTATCGGCTCTGCTCCGGGACTCTGTGGAATTCCCTGACATCGCTGCCCATATATGGACAGTGTGTCAGGGTCTTCCCCAGAGCGGAGTCCCGGGCAGAGCGCTAGTATCGGCTCTGCTCCGGGACTGTGGGGAAGCCTCTGACATCGCTGTCCATACGTCGACAATGATGTCAGGGGCTTCCCCAGAGCAGGAGTCCCAGTGATGTCAGGAGCACAGCTGGAGTCCCGGGAAGAGCCTACTAGCGTTATGTCTGGGACTCCAGCTCTGGGGTTGCCCCTGACATCTCTGTCCATATATGGACAGTGATGTCAGGAGCAGAGCTGGAATCACAGGCAGAGTGCCAGAAGCGGCTCTGCTCCGGGACTCCAGCTCTGGGCAAGCCCCTGACATCACTGGGGCAGCCTCTACAGAGGGCACTGGGGAAGCCTCTACAGAGGGCACTGGGGCAGCCTCTACAGAGGGCACTGTGGCAGCATCTACAGAGGGCACTGTGGCAGCATCTACAGAGGGCACTGTGGCAGCCTCTACAGAGGGCACTGTGGCAGCCTCTACAGAGGGCAACTGCGGCAGCCTCTACAGAGGGCAACTGCGGCAGCCTCTACAGAGGGCAACTGCGGCAGCCTCTACAGAGGGCACTGTGGCAGCCTCTACAAGTGGGTGTGTGGCAGTGTCTGAAGAGGACACTGGCATTATCTAGGGGTGTGTTGCATTATCTACAGAGGGCACTGTGGCCTTATCTACAGAGGGCACTGTGGCCTTATCTAGGGGTGTATTGCATTATCCACAGAGGGCACTGCGGCACTATCTAAAAAGGGGCTGCCCAATCTTGACGTGTGCTAACTGAGCCGCCGGACTGCATTTAGCGACACAAACTGGAAAGCTGGATTGTTGAAATAAGCACGTGGAGAAATATCTCAAATTTTAAACCTAGCGCTATTATTATAGTAATGTAGTATTGTTATTCTAGTAGTATAGTGTTCTAGTAGTTCAAATAACTAATTGATTAACAATAATTTTGTATTGTATCAAATTTGAAAGTAATGCGGCCCGTCAACTTCCCATTTTTTCTATATGCGGCCCACTTACCCGGCCGAGTTTGAGACCGCTGATCTAAAGGGTATGGGGGACTCTTGACTGTCCCCTAATGGCCAGTGGTGTACCTTCCATGGAGGCAGACCATGACCAGCACGGAACTGTTTCTTCTGCTTCCAAATATACATCTTAGTATTTGCGTACAGCCACCACTAGGAGGAGCTCACTGCATAGGAGATTTTTATAGTTTCCATATGCACTAAGCTCCCCCTTAGTGGGCGGAGACAGAGAGAGAGAGAGCGAGAGACAGAGACAGAGAGAGAGACAGAGATTGAGAGAGACAGAGATTGAGAGAGAGAGAGAGAGATTGATTAAACGGTATCACTTGGTTTCTTAGCAAATTGCAGTAATTTTCTGCATTTATGTTTCCTTCAATGAAAAATGGTCTTACAATATGACTGAGCAATATTCCGGCCCAAACGTTAACCTTCTGAGGATACTGGGTATGACTGTCTCTCATACAATGTGTATTTTTGTCTGCCCAATACCTCATGTTCTGTCGATTTACAGAACCGTTTAGTTCAAACGTAGCTTCATCCGAAAAACAGGCCCAGTTGAAAATCTGATGATTATCATCAAATCGTGTCATCATTGTATCGCAAAATTCCACTCTTCTGTCATAATCATCTTCGGATAGCTCCTGAACTTGACGTATTTTATACGGACGATATTGATGCCTCTTCAAAATTCAACAGACTGATGTGGCGCTGATATCATTTTGTTGTGCTCCACTCAAGACAGATGTATAAGGATTATGATGTACAGTGAGCAGAACATCTAAAGCTTTTTCATCATTACCAGCATGTTTGGGTCTTGGTGCGTCTTTAATTGAACCAGTTATTTTGAAACGATGAACAATTCTTTTCAGGGTATGTTCACACGCTTAGCAAAATACGTCTGAAAATCCGGAGCGGTTTTCAAGCGAAAACAGCTCCTGATTTTCCGACGTTTCTGTAACAACTCGCGTTTTTTACGGCCGTTATTGGAGCGGTTTTTCAATGGATCAATGAAAATCACCTCCAAAAACGTTCCAAGAAATGACATGCACTTCTTGTTCGCGGGCGTCTTTTTACGCGCCGTATTTTGACAGCGACGCGTAAAATTAAGCCTTGTGGGAACAGAACACCGTAAATCACATTGCAAGCAATGGGCAGATGTTTGGAGACGTAATAGTGCCGTTTTTTCAGGCGTAATTAGAGTCGTAAACGGCCCGTATTAAGTCTGAAACCACTGCGTGTGAACATACCCTAAGGGTATGTTCACACGAGGGCGTCCGTTACGGCTGAAATTACGGGGATGTTTCAGCCTGAAACCATCCCCGTAAATTCAGCCGTACCGGCATGTGCAGGCGCTTGAACGCCGCGTCAATTACGGCCGTAATTAGCGCTGCTATTCATTGGAGTCAATGAATAACGGCTCCAATTACGGCCAAAGAAGTGACAGGTCACTTCTTTGACGCGGGCGTCTATTTACGCGCCGTCATTTGACAGCGGCGCGTAAATATACGCCTCGTGTGAACAGACAAACGTCTGCCCATTGCTTTCAATGGGCAGATGTTTGTCAGCGCTATTGAGGCGCTATTTTCAGACGTAATTCGGGGCAAAAACGCCCGAATTACGTCCGTAAATAGGCCGTGTGAACATACCCTAACAGTTGACTATGAAATTGGATTCGAGCTACTGCTCGATAGGATCTTATTTTTTCTATGCCATACCCTCTCATAATCAATAAAGTGATCCTTTCCGTTTCGGTCAAATGCATTTTGTGATATGACAATAGAAATGTACAAAAATGAAAATTACTCTCCGAATTAGCGCTCTCTGAAATTCACGAGCGACTACCGAAGTGTACACATGAAATCATGTTACAATCGTAGACAAGGTCTATTTTGTATTGCCGAGGCCGATTGTAATAATATGTAATTTAAAGTCACCTTGATGTGACATTCCCAAGCTCACACACACATGCACACACACCCACACACATTTTGGATTTTACCCGCGCTGTACATTTTGGGTAATAGCCGATAATGAAGATGATACCTTTAAAGTTAAATATCTCAGCGAAAAAAATCTCAATCTATTGCGGCATTGTTTTCGTATTGAAAAGAGCTTTCAAATGAGCTCCCACTCGACCCCCTGTGCCATTTAAGATTTTGTGTAGATCACTCTTATCTATGTAAAAAAAATAAATCAATGTTCTATAATATATCAAAACAAGTCCTAGGGAGCATAATACTTTCGAGTACCATATAAGAATAAGTCATGGAAAAGATTGCGGAGAACACAATATACAATAAACCATCTATAGGCTTAGTAGGTAACCAGTAGATCTAGATCCAATCCACTGGTAAATCTGACCGGCCCTGAGCAGATCACTGATGCCTTAGTTCAACAATGTGGGCACTTCAGTCCACAAGTTTTGGAGTAAAGCATCAGTAATTGTTATTATCATAGTCCACTGGACTCCTTTGTTTTTGTTTGTTACTATACTGGCTGACACATTCTTCCCTCAAATGAATTAGGCTCTATTGAAACTGCCTATGCGCTGAATGCAACCATAGAACCCCAACATCCGACAGATGCCAAAGTCTTTCATTTTGGCATTTGTTGGACTGGTACACGGCCACATACTGTATAGTAGACTACACTATTCCATACAGAGGAATCCAGGAAATAGAAAAAAGAACGATGATGGATAGGTCATTTAAATAAATAAACCAACGTCTGACTGATCAAACAATCTTAACCCCAGCCCCTCGTGACTGACGCTTCCGGAGGGCGGCCATCTTACTATCAAGGACGACGCGACCAGTAACTATACAGTGAGGTAATGTAATTTCAACAGTGAATTTTCAACTGACGCATGCTCTTGTAATTGGCCAGTCCCCATTTAAATATGGTGAATTTATTGTACAACGTCACCACCAGACGAAGGCATTAGCACCGAAACGCGCGTTCACTGTGTTTCTTCCTGCATCCATTATGGGTATGATATATCCCTTTGATGTGCTTCAGCATCTTTGTGTGTAATTGCTTTCCTCTATGTTTATATGGACCCAATACATGTTCAAATATTATATATTCTTCATGCCTATACAGCACTTTTTATTCATATATGGTCTCTTTACCCCAGACTATATTAAACCTGTTGGAACGTGCGTCATTGGCACAATTTTGTACTGTTTCTTCATTTGTTAGATACACAGCGTATTATCCTTTTTTATCAGTTGGTTTATGGATTCCTCATTTTATTTATGGTCTCTTATTATGTAACTCAAAGAATTTATTTTTGCATATCCTCTTGTCTCTATAGCATCTGTCTCTTGTAGGTTATATCTAACCCCTTAATGACCACCAATACGCCTTTTCACGGCGGTATCTAAGGGGCCTTATGTTAATCCGCCGCCTATTCACGGCGGCCAAGTCTACGTCCTGCATGGGTATCCCATGCAGGCTGGAGCCGGGGCTCAGCTGTCTGATGACAGCCGGGCTCCTGCTCTAACGGCTACAATCGAACTTTACTTCGATCGCGGCCGTTTAACCCATTAAATTCCGCAGTCAATACCGACCGCGGTATTTAAAATCATTTGCAGAGGGAGTGAGATCCCTCTCTCACCCATCGGCGTCCCGCAATCGCGAGCCTCCGATCTGGTGCCATAACAGCCGGGGGCCTGACAATCTAGGAGCAATTTGGTGATAAACCATACTTTTTCCAGCATGATGGAGAACCATGTCACAAGGCAAAAGTGATAACCAAGTGGCTCGGTGAACAAAATATTGAAATTTTGAGTCTATGGCCAGTAAACTTCCCAGATCTTAAGCCCATGGAGAACCTGTGGTCAATCTTCAAAGAGCAGATGGACAAACAAAAATACAGAAATTGGTTGGGCAAGAATGGGTTGCCATCAGTCAGGATTTGGCCCAGAAGCTGATATCCAACATGTCAAGTCGAATTGCAGAAGTCTTAAAAAAGAAGGGTCAACACTGTAAATATTGAGTCTTGTATAAAGGATGTATTTGTCAATAAAAGTTTAACCCCTTCCCATTTGTCATATGGAGATGTCATGGAAAGCTAGTGCTTCACGCATTTTGCCGTATCCATACGACAAATGGTGGACACCGGCTCAGTCGGTGCCACCATCGCCGGATGTCAGCGGAATTTTACAGCTGACATCCGGCTGAACTGGCGGGGACCGAAAATTAGCTTTGAGCCCCGGCATTAACCCCTTAAATGCAGCTCTCAAACACGATGGCTGTATTTAAGCTGTTTTCAGCTGATCGGAACCCCAGCAATGAAATTCTGCTGGCTGCAATGGCAACCGGAGGCCTAATACTGGACTCACGGTCTAACTAGCACGGAAGCATTCCAGGACCCGCCCAGTGGCGGAGCCTGACATGCTTCCGTAGCCGACGGCAAGATGGCACCGGCTCAGGAGCTGAGCTGGCATCATCAGTGGTGGATGTCAGCTGTATGTTACAGCTGACATCCACCTGTAACGGCAGGAACCGAGCCCTGCCATTAATCCCTTCGATGCAGCGATCACTGCATCTTAGAGGTTGCTAGCAGATCGGCAGCCCTGCCATGCAATCAGGACTGGCGACTGCTGCTATGGCAATAGGAGACCTAACAATGGCCTCCTGCTCTGCCATTAGGGAAGCCGATTAGGCCCCGCTGAGAGGCGAAGTCTAATCGGCTTGCTGTCAGTGAATGACTGACAGATCTAATACATTGCACTACATAGGTAGTGCAATGTATTAGGAAAAAAAAAATCTGACAGTTGGACCTTCAAGTCCCCTAGTGGGACTTGAAAAAAAAGTGTAAAAAAAAAAGACATTTTAAAATATGTAATAAAAGTTTCAAGTAATAAAATAAAACACAAATCGCCCTGTTCCCTTATCAAGTCCTTTATTATTGAAAAAATAAAAATAAACCATACATGTTTGGTATCGCCGCGTCCGTAACCGCCTGAGCTATAAAAATATTATGTTATTTATTCCACACGGTGAATGGCGTGAAAAAAAACTAAAACTTAAAAAACTATACCAGAATTTGTTTTTTGGTCACTTTGCCCTACAAATATTGGAATAAAAAGTGATCAAAAAGTTGCATGTATCCAAAAATGGTACCTATATAAACTATAGCTCGTCTCACAAAAAACAAGCCCTTATACATCTCCGTCGACTAAAAAATTACAACGTTATGGTTCTCACAACTTGGCGACAGAAAAAATATTTTACAAAAGTAATTTTATTGTGCAAAAAGTTGTAAAACATAAAAAAGTGCTATAAATTTGGTATTGCCAGAATCGGACTGACCCACAGAATAAAGTTAACATGTAATTTATAACACATGGTGAACGCTGTATAAGAAAAAAACTATGCCAGAATTGCAGTTTTTTGGTCCCTTGCCTCCCAAAAAAATAGGATAAAAAGTGATCAAAAAGTCGCATGTACCCCAAAATAGTACCCATAATAACTACAGCTTGTCCCGCAAAAAACACAGCCATCATACCACTACGTCTATCAAAAAATAAAATTAGTTAAGGCTTCCATAAATCAGGAAATAAAAAAATATGCAGATGTGCCGGCCTGAGGGGAACATTTCTTCTGTTTCAAGAGGCGAATTATCAAGGCCCTGAAATTAGGGAACCAGGAAGGGTAGGGCCCAAACAGATCTGCTGGAATCGAGGGCACCCGTATTATACCAGGACAACACTTCCGAGCAAAAGGGGGATAAGGAAGGACATTTATCAGTGCGACTCCGGCCTTTGCAGAAAGGATTGAGCACAGCGTAACACACATCTATGGATTATTTTATTGTTTTTTTTTTAACCCAATTATTATACCACCTGACTATGCCCCTGATGCACTCTGCCCGGCTTACATGTGCCCCCACATTATAAACGGAAACACCAGCAACTCAAACAAATCTACTACCAAGCAAATCCACGCCCCAAAAGCCAAATGGTGCTCCCTCCCCTCTGAGCCCTACAGCGTGCCCAAACAGCAGTTTACTTCCACATATATGGCATTGCAATACCAGGGAGAACCCTTTTAAAGGGGTTGTCCAGGAATACATTTTATTTAAATTTTAACTTAGACATATTTAATAACATTTCTAATATAGTGTATATTTACCTGGGCCAGCGTTACCCTGTTCTGATCTGCAGTCACGTGACTGCACCCAGGGTAAATTTTTTATTTCCTGTGACGTACCGTGTCCTTGCTCAGCCAGCACTTCTGGCTGAGAAAGGCACGGCGCGTCATCAACTACATTTACAGGCAGTGGGCCGGGCGGATGTTTCATGAGCTCTTCAGAGCTCCGCCTCCTCTGGTCCCGCCACCTGTATACCTAGTTGATGACGCGCCGTGTCTTTACACAGCAGGAAGTGCAGGCTGAGCAAAGACACGGAGCGTCATCAATCATAGTGCACGCCCCCTCCTCTTCCTGTCTCGTCGTCCACGCCTCCTCCCTAATCCACGGCCACAGCATTGCTGACGCTGTGGCCGGAGATTCCGCTCCAGGAGAAGTCCCTGCCTTCACTGTCCATATATGGACACCGTGACGTCAGGGACTTCTGAAGGGAATCCCCACCGCTGTGGCCGGAGATTCCGATCCAGGGGAAGTCCCTCTCTTCAGTGTCCATATATGGACAGTGAAGTAAGGGACTTCTCCTGGAGACGTCCCCTACAAGAAGGGGGGTGACTATGTACAAGGGGCTGTGTGGCATTACCTACTGGGGGGCCGTGTGGCATTACCTACAGGGGGGCCATGTGGCATTACCTACAGGGTGGCCGTATGGCATTACCTACAGGGGGGGCCGTGTGGCATTACCTACAGGGGGGCCGTGTGGCATTACCTACAGGGGGAGCCGTGTGGCATTACCTACAGGGGGCCGTGTGCCATTGCCTACACGGGGGGCCGTGTGCCATTGCTTACAGGGGGGGCCGTGTGCCATTGCCTACAGGGGGGCTGTGTGCCATTGCCTACAGGGGGGCCGTGTGCCATTGCCTACGGAGGGGGCTGTGTGCCATTGCCTACGGAGGGGGCCGTGTGGCATTGCCTACGGGGGGGCCGTGTGGCATTGCCTACGGGGGGGCCGTGTGGCATTGCCTACGGGGGGGCCGTGTGGCATTGCCTACGGGGGGGCCGTGTGGCATTGCCTACGGGGGGGCCGTGTGGCATTGCCTACGGGGGGGCCGTGTGGCATTGCCTACGGGGGGCCGTGTGGCATTGCCTACAGGGGGGCCGTGTGGCATTGCCTACAGGGGCGCCGTGTGGCATTGCCTACAGGGGCGCCGTGTGGCATTGCCTACCATTGTTTGGTGTTTGATTCACTGTAAGGCCCTGTTCACATGGAATTTTTTGCAGGCAGACATGCCCCATCTTCGGGCGTTTACATCTCTGACCTCCCATTGACATCAATGGGAGGCAGAGAAAGCGTTTTTCGCTGCGTTTTTGCCCTCGGCGCTCAATAGCCGCGGACAAAAAACGCGGCAAGCGGCATGCAGGCTAGTCAAAATCTGCCTCAAAATTCAAGACAGAATTTTGAGGCAGAATTTTCTGCCAGCAAAAAAACTCAGTGTGAACAGGGCCTAATACAAGATCTCTTGGAACAGATCCAGCAGCAGGTGAGGAAAATGTGCTGTCTGGATTGTGTGTACCAAGAAGTCTGACATAGGTGGAGTGGGCAGACTTACATTTATCAAGCTGTGAAAGGGGTGGGGGAGGGAGATGGGTGCCTGTACATAGATCAAGGATAGATGGAGGCACAAAGGATAATGATGATTATTAGTGTGTAAGACAGTGTGCAGGGAGGGAGCTGCCTAGAATTAGAGCAGGGAAGGACCTGTGAACATAGAGGGGCGTGGCAGTATGCAAATAGCTGAGATGCTTTGGAGGAAGGGGATGCAAGCGGTCTCCTCAGATGCAGCAGGGGATCATGGGTGTGGTGGGTTACAAGACAGGAAACAGCCAGGACCAGAAGCAAGGGATGTAAACAAACAGAAAGAGAAGCAGTGACTATGGAGATCAAACAGAAACTGGTTAGAAGTTTAAATAGGGGGTATTAGGGAAGGCAAACCAAGGCTGGGGGACACTTTTTAGAAAAAAAAAATTCCTGGACAACCCCTTTAACAATTTTTGGGGTGTGTGTCTCCAGTGGCACAAGCTGGGCACTACATATTTGCCACTGAAAATTTTTAATTTTTACTTTTCACCATCTGCAGCGCAATCATTTATGGAAAAGACCTGTGGGGTGAAGATGCTCACTACACTTCTTAATAAATGCCTTGAGGGGTGCAGTTTCCAAAATGGGGTCATTTCTCAGGGGTTTTTTATTATGTCACATCAGAGCCCAATACTTTGTAAATTGCCAAATTAAGCCTCAATTTTACATGGGACTCTTAAACTCCTGAGCCCTGTCAAATGTCCAGGCAAAAGATTAGGGCCACATGTAGGGTGTTTCTAAAACTGGGAAACACAGCATAATAATTAGAGTGTCTTGATATGGTGGCACAAGCTGGGCACCACATATTAGCACATCTATGGAAAAAAATCCAGTTTTCACTCTGCAACATCGAGTGCACACTAATTTCTGCAAAACACCTGCGGGGTTTACATGCTCACTACACCCCTGGGTGAATACGTTGGGGGGTGTAGTTTCCAAAATGTGGTCACTTCTGGGGGTTTCCACTGCTTTGGTCAAACAGGGGCTTTGCAAATGCGACATAGTGCCCAGAAACCAATCCAGTAAAATCTGCACTCCAAAAGCCAAATGGCGCTCCTTCCATTCTGAGCCCTGCCTTGTGCCGAAACAGCAGTTTATGACCACATATCGGGTATTGCCGTACTATGGAGAAATTGCTTTACAAATTTTGCGGTGCTTTTTCTCCTTTAGTCCTTGTGGAAATGAAAAAAAAATTTGCTAAACCTACATTCTCTTTGAAAAAAATGTAGATTTTAATTTTTACGGCGTAATTCCAATAATTTCTACAAAAAACCTGTGCGGTCAAAATGTTCACTATACCCCTAGCGAATTTCCTTGAGGCATGTCGTTTCCTAAAAGGGGGTCACTTGTGGGGAGTTTCCACTGTTTTGGCACCGCAAGAGCCCTTCAAACCTGACATGGTACCTAAAATATATTCTAATAAAAAGAAGGCCCCAAAATCCTCTAGGTGCTCCTTTGCTTCTGAGGCCTGTGCTTCAGTCTATAAGCACGCTAGGGCCACATGTGGGATATTTCTAAAAACTGCAGAATCTGGGCAATAAATATTGAGTTGCGTTTCCCTGGTAAAACCTTTTGTGTTACAGAAAAATGGATTTAAAATGAATTTCTACAAAAAGAAATTAAATTTGTAAATTTCACCTCTAATTTGCTTTAATTCCTGTGAAACATCTAAAGGGTTAAAAAACTTCTAAATGCTGTTTTGAATACTTTGAGGGGTGAAGGTTTTAAAATGGGGTGACTTATTGGGGGTTTCTAATATAGAAGGCCCTCAAAGCCACTTCACAACTGAACCGGCCCTTGTAAAAATAGCCTTTTGAAATTTTAAAGTTCGAAGCCTTATAACGTGCTAGAAAAATAAAAGAATGTTCAAAAAACAATGCAAATATAAAGTAGACATATAGGGGAAGTTAATTAGCAACAATTTTGTGTGCCATAACTGCCAGTCTTACAGGCAGATACATTTAAATTTAGAAAAATGCCAGTAATATAAAATCTAATGTGTCACGAGAAAACCATCTCAGAATCGCTTGGATAGGTAAAAGCATTCCGAAGTTATTTCCACATAAAGTGACATGTCAGATTTGAAAAATGAGGCTCTGTGAAGGTCAAAAGTGGCCAAAGAGGGAAGGGGTTAAAAGCTTATGCAATGCTTATAATTGTACTTCAGTTTCCATAGAAACATCTGACTAAAAGATCTAAAAACACTAAAGCAGCAAACTTTGTGAAAACCAAAATTTGTGTCACTCAAAACTTTGGCTAGGACTATATAACTGCACTCCTCCTCCCTTAGATAGGGCAGAAATGATCCCTTCAATAGCACTATATGCATGGAGATATACAAAGGAATAAAGAGGGTGGAACAGGGTGGAGAGAGGAGGGGTCTCAGAGCTGCCACGAGGGATTTGATTGGTGATGATGTAATCCTGTAGTACAAAGGAAATCATCTAAACAGGGGAAAGTGACCTCCTGTCAGACTGAGATCACATGATATAGCTGCCCATAATGAAAGGGAGCGCTATTTTAATGTAATCTGCATGCCTGCCTTTATATTTTATGCCTTACCCCCCCCCCCCTGGTGACATGCCCTGTACATATATGTGTCAGCTGCCAAAGAGAAGTATGGAGCGGGCTGGCTCATACTGACTGGATGTCAGCTGTATGTTAAAGCAAACACCTTGCTGCAACAGGCGAAATCGAGGATCACTTCAATGCCGACTGTTTAACCACTTAAACGCTGCGATCAATGGCGACCATCACAGCACATCAGCCCCTCGCGATGCAAACGCCGGATGGTGATAGTTGTCATGGCAGCCTGGGGGGCCTAATGAAGGCCCCCAGGTCTGCCATCTTTGTGCTCCTATTAAACCCTGTAAAAATCACGATATAATGCAATACATTTGTATTGCAGTATATAGTGCAGGCGATCCAGCGATTGCGGTTCAAGTCCCCTAGTGGGACTAAACAAAAGTGTCGAAAAAAGTCAAATAAAATTTTCAGTAGCGTACAAAAAATAAAAAAAGAATATTAAAAAGGTTAAAAAAAAGAACCCTTTTGTAAAGGATCTGCCAGGCACAGCTTCGGGGTTAACGCCCATAGATAATCAGTCTGCACCTGCTTCTATGTCTGTGAGACTGACTCCATCTTCCACCACTCAGGGTGGCAGGCTTAGGAGTGGGAGAACCTATCACAGCCTGGCCAGACGGAGCTAGCTCCCGCCCTCTGTCTATTTATACCTGCCTTTCCTGTTCCTCCTTTGCTTGTGATTCTTCTCGTTTGGTTTCCTGGCCCTGCTGCAGCTTCTTGTACTATTGTCCTTGCTTCATATTGACCCCGGCTTGCTGACTACTCTCCTGCTCTGCGTTTGGCACCTCGTACTCTCCTGGTTTGACTCAGCTTGTTCACTTCTCTTGTTGCTCACGGTGTTGCCGTGGGCAACTGCCCCTCTCTCCCCCTAGCTCTGTGTACCCTTGTCTGTTTGTCTGTCGTGCACTTATTAACAAACAGAAAAAATGGGACATAAATATCATCAAAACCACAAAAAAGGCCATACTCACTAGGTAGGTGGGTGGGTGAAAACCCGTTCCCATCAGGACGCAGACGGGTCAAAGAATGCTGCAGAAGGAGTGTGCATTAAATAGTGATAGCCCCTCCCACTAGTCTTGAGGGGAGTGGCGAACTAAGTGCTCAAAGGTGTGCGATAAATGTGTGTCAGTGTAGTGCTAGGGTGTGAATGGATGGTAAAAAATAAATATGTATGAATGAAAGTGTCAGAACTGTGTAATAATGTAATAAAAATAAATAAATAAATAAATGTGATGAATAGGGGTCAGTGCTGTGAACAGTACATGGGGTGTCAGTACTATGTGTAATACGTGGAGGGATAATGTGCTGGTCGTCAGGCATGGCGTATCTTGCCGAATAACAGCCTATTTGTAACGCCGCTAGTGTTAGCTAAAGCGGGCTGCTCTGCATTCCAAACCAAACGCCAGCACATCATGCCCTCCCAGCATATAAGACCCGGCTGCGTCCTGAAAAAAAGTGTAGTATACGTAGTAAGAAATATCCATGAAACATGGGGTATTAGTTGTTATTTTGGCCAAAATACGCAAAGCTCGCAACCCAACGTCAAGGGTCCCCAGTGCCTTGCGAGTCCCTAACCAGAACTTTTCGTTCCTAATTTAAAAACAAACAGAAAAAATGGGACATAAATATCATCAAAACCACAAAAAAGGCCATACTCACTAGGTAGGTGGGTGGGTGAAAACCCGTTCCCATCAGGACGCAGACGGGTCAAAGAATGCTGCAGAAGGAGTGTGCATTAAATAGTGATAGCCCCTCCCACTAGTCTTGAGGGGAGTGGCGAACTAAGTGCTCAAAGGTGTGCGATAAATGTGTGTCAGTGTAGTGCTAGGGTGTGAATGGATGGTAAAAAATAAATATGTATGAATGAAAGTGTCAGAACTGTGTAATAATGTAATAAAAATAAATAAATAAATAAATGTGATGAATAGGGGTCAGTGCTGTGAACAGTACATGGGGTGTCAGTACTATGTGTAATACGTGGAGGGATAATGTGCTGGTCGTCAGGCATGGCGTATCTTGCCGAATAACAGCCTATTTGTAACGCCGCTAGTGTTAGCTAAAGCGGGCTGCTCTGCATTCCAAACCAAACGCCAGCACATCATGCCCTCCCAGCATATAAGACCCGGCTGCGTCCTGAAAAAAAGTGTAGTATACGTAGTAAGAAATATCCATGAAACATGGGGTATTAGTTGTTATTTTGGCCAAAATACGCAAAGCTCGCAACCCAACGTCAAGGGTCCCCAGTGCCTTGCGAGTCCCTAACCAGAACTTTTCGTTCCTAATTTAAAAACAAACAGAAAAAATGGGACATAAATATCATCAAAACCACAAAAAAGGCCATACTCACTAGGTAGGTGGGTGGGTGAAAACCCGTTCCCATCAGGACGCAGACGGGTCAAAGAATGCTGCAGAAGGAGTGTGCATTAAATAGTGATAGCCCCTCCCACTAGTCTTGAGGGGAGTGGCGAACTAAGTGCTCAAAGGTGTGCGATAAATGTGTGTCAGTGTAGTGCTAGGGTGTGAATGGATGGTAAAAAATAAATATGTATGAATGAAAGTGTCAGAACTGTGTAATAATGTAATAAAAATAAATAAATAAATAAATGTGATGAATAGGGGTCAGTGCTGTGAACAGTACATGGGGTGTCAGTACTATGTGTAATACGTGGAGGGATAATGTGCTGGTCGTCAGGCATGGCGTATCTTGCCGAATAACAGCCTATTTGTAACGCCGCTAGTGTTAGCTAAAGCGGGCTGCTCTGCATTCCAAACCAAACG
Organism: Rhinoderma darwinii; assembly: GCF_050947455.1. Classification (NCBI taxonomy): domain Eukaryota; kingdom Metazoa; phylum Chordata; class Amphibia; order Anura; family Rhinodermatidae; genus Rhinoderma; species Rhinoderma darwinii. The sequence goes on from NC_134687.1 coordinate 509,309,124, forward strand.
CCAGCACATCATGCCCTCCCAGCATATAAGACCCGGCTGCGTCCTGAAAAAAAGTGTAGTATACGTAGTAAGAAATATCCATGAAACATGGGGTATTAGTTGTTATTTTGGCCAAAATACGCAAAGCTCGCAACCCAACGTCAAGGGTCCCCAGTGCCTTGCGAGTCCCTAACCAGAACTTTTCGTTCCTAATTTAAAAACAAACAGAAAAAATGGGACATAAATATCATCAAAACCACAAAAAAGGCCATACTCACTAGGTAGGTGGGTGGGTGAAAACCCGTTCCCATCAGGACGCAGACGGGTCAAAGAATGCTGCAGAAGGAGTGTGCATTAAATAGTGATAGCCCCTCCCACTAGTCTTGAGGGGAGTGGCGAACTAAGTGCTCAAAGGTGTGCGATAAATGTGTGTCAGTGTAGTGCTAGGGTGTGAATGGATGGTAAAAAATAAATATGTATGAATGAAAGTGTCAGAACTGTGTAATAATGTAATAAAAATAAATAAATAAATAAATGTGATGAATAGGGGTCAGTGCTGTGAACAGTACATGGGGTGTCAGTACTATGTGTAATACGTGGAGGGATAATGTGCTGGTCGTCAGGCATGGCGTATCTTGCCGAATAACAGCCTATTTGTAACGCCGCTAGTGTTAGCTAAAGCGGGCTGCTCTGCATTCCAAACCAAACGCCAGCACATCATGCCCTCCCAGCATATAAGACCCGGCTGCGTCCTGAAAAAAAGTGTAGTATACGTAGTAAGAAATATCCATGAAACATGGGGTATTAGTTGTTATTTTGGCCAAAATACGCAAAGCTCGCAACCCAACGTCAAGGGTCCCCAGTGCCTTGCGAGTCCCTAACCAGAACTTTTCGTTCCTAATTTAAAAACAAACAGAAAAAATGGGACATAAATATCATCAAAACCACAAAAAAGGCCATACTCACTAGGTAGGTGGGTGGGTGAAAACCCGTTCCCATCAGGACGCAGACGGGTCAAAGAATGCTGCAGAAGGAGTGTGCATTAAATAGTGATAGCCCCTCCCACTAGTCTTGAGGGGAGTGGCGAACTAAGTGCTCAAAGGTGTGCGATAAATGTGTGTCAGTGTAGTGCTAGGGTGTGAATGGATGGTAAAAAATAAATATGTATGAATGAAAGTGTCAGAACTGTGTAATAATGTAATAAAAATAAATAAATAAATAAATGTGATGAATAGGGGTCAGTGCTGTGAACAGTACATGGGGTGTCAGTACTATGTGTAATACGTGGAGGGATAATGTGCTGGTCGTCAGGCATGGCGTATCTTGCCGAATAACAGCCTATTTGTAACGCCGCTAGTGTTAGCTAAAGCGGGCTGCTCTGCATTCCAAACCAAACGCCAGCACATCATGCCCTCCCAGCATATAAGACCCGGCTGCGTCCTGAAAAAAAGTGTAGTATACGTAGTAAGAAATATCCATGAAACATGGGGTATTAGTTGTTATTTTGGCCAAAATACGCAAAGCTCGCAACCCAACGTCAAGGGTCCCCAGTGCCTTGCGAGTCCCTAACCAGAACTTATTAAGCGTAGGGACCGTCGCCCAGTTGTACCCCGTCGCCTAGGGCAGGTCGTTGCAAGTAGGCAGGGACTGAGTGGCGGGTAGATTAGGGCTCACTTGTCTGTCTCCCCTCCCCCGTCATTACACCTTTTACCATTTTTCCCCTAAAGTAATGTAAAAAATAAAATTAATATCGCTATGTCCATAAAAGTCCAAACTATTACAATATAACATTTAACTCGCACGGTAAACGTCGTAACATTTTTTTTAAAGTACCAGAATCTCAGCTTTTTGGTCACCTTAGCGCTTAAAAAAATATGTAATAAAAAGTGATCAAAAAGTTGAATGCACCCAAAAAATGGTACCAATTACAGGTACAGCTCTTCCCACCAAAAATAAGCACTTGTACCACTCAATCGACAAAAAATTTGAGAAGAGTTACACCTCATTCACACGACAGGGTCCGAGTGTCGGCCGATAAATTCGGCCGTTTTGGGCCGCTTTTCCCGGCCGGTTTGCGTTCCGGGCCGTGTGGCCGATTTTGACCTGTTTTGCATCCGTTTTTTTCCTTGTCCGTTTTAAAATCGGATGAATTTCATTTACATTTGTTGCCACACACAGCCCTCTGTAGATAATGCCACACAGCCCCCTGCAGGTAATGCCACACAGCCCCCTGCAGGTAATGCCACACAGCCCCCTGTAGGTAATGCCACACAGCCCCCTGTAGGTAATGCCACCCAGCCCCCTGTAGGTAATGCCACCCAGCCCCCTGTTGGCAATGCCACCCTGCCCCCTGTAGGTAATGTCACCCAGTCCCCTGTAGGTAATGCCACACAGCCCCCTGTAGGTTGCACCCACCCCCCCCCCCCTTCCAGGAGAAGTCACTGACTTCAATGTCCATATATGGACAGTTTAGTCACCGAATTCTCCTGGAGAGGAATCCCCGGCCACAGGGTCGGGGATTCCGCTTCAGAAGTGAGTGACGTCGCTGTGTCCATATATGGACAGCGTAGTCACTCACTTCTCCTGTAGCGGAATCCCCGGCCACGGGGTCAGGGATTCCGCTTCAGAAGTGAGTGACTTCGCTGTGTCCATATATGGACAGCGTAGTCACTCACTTCTCCTGTAGCGGAATCCCCGGCCAAGGTGTCGAGGATTCCGCTTCAGAAGTGAGTGACGTCGCTGTGTCCATATACGGACAGCGTAGTCACTCACTTCTCCTGTAGCGGAATCTCCGGCCAAGGTGTCGGGGATTCCGCTTCAGAAGTGAGTGACGTCGCTGTGTCCATAGATGGACAGCGTAGTCACTCACTTCTCCTGTATCGGAATCCCCGCCCAAGGTGTCGGGGATTCCGCTTCAGAAGTGAGTGACATCGCTGTGTCCATATATGGACTGTGTAGTCACTCACTTCTCCTGTAGCGGAATCCCCGGCCACGGGGTCGGGGATTCCGCTTCAGAAGTGAGTGACGTCGCTGTGTCCATATATGGACAGCGTAGTCACTCACTTCTCCTGTAGCGGAATCCCCAATCCCCGGCCGGGGATTGGAGATTCCGACTTCTACAGGGAGTATAAAAAGACCCTCCTCCTCCTCACATGCACTCTGCACTGTGAGGAGGAGGAGGAGGAGGAGAGAGAGCGCCCGAGCGACGGAATACATGGCCATCACTCGGGACACATTCCGGTGATGGCCGTGTATTACCCGGCCCAATAGACTACTATGGGAGCCGGGCGGCCGGGTAAACGGCTGAAAATAGAGCATGTCCCATTTTTTGATGGCCAGGTTTCCCGTGCGGTCCAAAAATCGGTCGTGTGAATAGCCCCATTAGGGTCTATTGTTCCTAATGCAACCGGGTGACGGCCGATTTATGAACGGCCGTCACCCGGCCGGGAAACCCTGTCGTGTGAATAAGGGCTTAGGTCTTTCAAAATGTGGTGACAATTTACATTTTTATTTAATAAATACTTTTTTTCTTTGTAAAAGTACTGAAAAAAACAACAAAACTATATCAATTTAGAATCGCCGTAATCGTATTGAGCCGCAGAATAAAGTTGTTGTTTTTACCGCACGGGGAAAGCCGTAACAAACAAAACCCAAAAAAGTCTGTTATTGAACGTAGATGTGATAGATTACAGGTGGATCCTGCATGTCAAAAGACATACAGGACCCGCTGACACTGAACCAGTCAGTCCCGCGGACCCGACGTGAGCAGGATTTAGCAAAAGATACATTTTCTATGTATAGAGAATATAGAGCAGCTGAATCTCAAAGAGTAAAACTAATTTTAAATTAAAAACTATTTAGAAAGTTGTACTAATGACCCGGACTAAATTTATAAAAAAATAAATAAATAAATTTAAAAAAAAATTGCCTTTAAAAAGTTTTACATATCCTTTAAATAAGCAACGCTTTTCCAATTATTCCCCTAAAGTAATGTTACATTTGTTTTCAAAGTAACATAATTGGTATCGCCACTTCTGTAAAAGACTGAACTATTCTACTATAACATTATTTAACCCCTTAACGACCGGGCCTGAAAAGGTCTTCATGACTAGCTACATTTTTCCGTTTTTACCTCTCTGCATTTCAGCAGCCATAACTTTTTTATTTTGTCATTGACATGGCTATATGAGGCCTTGTTTTATGTAGGATAAATTGTATTATTTTTTTTTTCATAGTTTGGGGATAGAAAAAAAGTATTTTTACGGCGTGAATATAAGAAAAAGCGATTCTCAGCATCGTTTTTCTTGTTTATTTTTTATCCCGTTCCACGCTAAATAACCCATTAGAATAATTCTTCAGATTATTACTGTCGTTCAGATACCTAAGGCCTCATGCCCACTTCAGTTTTTTTCGTCAGGGTGCTATCCGTTTTTTCAACGGATAGCACCCTAACACATTCCTTTCAATGGGGCCATGCACACTTCCGTTGTTTTAACGGAACCATGCGGCCTTTCGGTCAAAAGTAGTGCAGGTCCTACTCCTGTCCGTTTTTGACGGAACAGTCTCGGCCTTTTCATTAAATTTGGTCCGTGAAACAATGGACTGCACACGGAAGCCATCTGTGTGGAGCCCGTGTTTGATGGAACCGTCATTAATATTAATTATGGAAATGTGCATGAGGCCTAATATGTGTAGGTTTTTTGTTTTTATTTAGTGTAGGGGCAATAAAATATATTTTATGCAAAATAATGACTTTTTTTTTTAGACTTTATTTTTTTTGTTACTTTTTTTAAAAATCCCATTAAGGCTTTATTCAGACGAACGGGAAAAACGTCCGTGCAACGTGCGTGATTTGCACGCGCGTTGCACGGACCTATATGTGTCTATGGGGCCGTGCTGACATGTCGGTGATTTTTCCTCAGCGTGAGTCCGCTGAAAAAAAGTCACGACATGTCTGTTCTTTCTGCGTTTTGCGCGCATCACGCACCCATTGAAGTCAATGGATGCGTGAAAACCACGCATGCCGCACGGAAGCACTTCCGTGCGAACTGCGTGATTCGCGCAAAAGCTGTCAAAAGGATGAATGTAAACAGAAAAGCACCACATGCTTTTCTGTTTACAAACATCCAAACGGAGTGTCTTTGAGATGAGCGAACCCGGACAACCGAACCGAACTTCACCGGGTTCGGCCGAACTCGTTTTGACCGAACCCGGCAAAAAAATTTCCGCTACGCAACCTCAGGAGATAGTCACTGTCCAGGGTGCTGAAAGAGTTAAACTGTTTCAGCACCCTGGACAGTGACTTCCGATCACAATATACATGAACGTGTAAAAAAAAAAAAGAAGTTCTGACTTACCGATAACTCCATGCTTCTTCCTCCAGTCTGACCTCCCGGGATGACAATTCAGTCCAAGTGACAGCTCCAGCCAATCACAGGCCAAGCACAGGCTGCAGCGGTCACATGGACTGCCGCGTCATCCAGGGAGGTGGGGTCGGATGTCAAGAGAGGCGCGTCACCAAGGACGCGTCACCAAGGCAACGGCCGGGAGGGAAGTTCTCGGTAAGTACGACCGTTTTTTTTTTTTTTTAACAGGTTGCTCGATATTGTGATCGGAATTCACTGTCGAGGGTGCTGAAAGAGTTAACTGCCGATCAGTTAACTCTTTCAGCACCCTGGACAGTGACTATTTACTGACGTCGACTAGCCTCATCTCTATGATGGCGGCTGCGCGAAAATCACGCAGCCGCGCATCATACACGGATGACACACGGAGCTGTCAAGTGGTTTTTGCGCGCGCAAAATGCCACGTTTTTGCGTCCGCAAAAACGCCACGCTCGTGTGAATCCAGCCTAAGGGATAACTCCAATTACAACTTTCTTTTTTATTTGTAATGTATTTGCATACTCCTGTATGCTAATACATTACACTGTGTCACTATGACACAGGCTGCTGTTAGGGCAGCACATAGTGTGCCCGAACAGCAGGCTTACTAAACATACAGCCCTGGGGTCCTTTGTAGGTCCCCTGGGCTAACTGCAGAGGGATTCCCTGGTGTTTGATCATGTCACCGGGTTTCCGATGACGAGATCAAAGCAGGGAGTTAGCTTTGATCTTGCCACAATCACGTACCGCAGCAATCAAAGGGTTAAATAGCTGAAGTCCGAATGTTTTCTGATCCCAGCTGTGTTCAGCAGGCTGCTCTAAGTTCAGGAGCTGTTAGTTACAGCTCCTGCTTAGAGGATGAGCACTCACAGGAGGCGGTCGTTAAGGAGTTAACCAGCACAGTAAACACTGTAAAAAAATAAAATAATTACAAAATTGAAAACGCAGCAATGGAATAAAAAAAATGATCAAAAAGTCGCATTTACCCAAAATGGCGCCAATAACAAAATACAGCTCACCCCACAAAAAAGCCCTCACACCGCTCAATCTACGGAAATATAAAGAGTTATGGGTCTGAGAATATGGCAACACAAAACTATTTTTTTTAACAAATAGTTTTTTTCTTTGTAAAAGTGTTAAAACATTTAAAAAAACATATTTGGTATCACCGTTATTCTATCAACCCATAGAATAAATTTAAAATGTCGTTTTTACGGCACGACGAACACCGGAAAAACAAAACAAATGGCGAAATTTATGTTTTTTTGCCAATTGCAACCCACAATTTTTTTTCCAGTTTCCCAGTACATTAAAAGGTGCCATTAAAAACTAAAACTCTACCTGCAAAAAACAAGCCTTCATACGGCCATGCAGATGGAAAAATAAGAGTGGAAGGCGGGGGAGGAAAAAAATTGCCGTCTCCAAAGAGTTGATGGTACAGCCTTATCTTATGTTGTGAAGTGAAATTCCACCTTTTAGCATCATGTCATTGTTAGGTCCTAATTCTGTGCATATTAATTTTAACAATAAGGACATGCATGCCGCTCATCCTGAGAAATTGAATCATTAATTGAAAGGGGCTTGTTCAAACTAATAGCAGTGAGGAGTCAAATTGGTGAAGTCGTTCATTCTGTGGAACAGGTGTCCATTTTGGCCCTTATTTAACCCCTTAATGACCGGGCCTGTTTGGGCCTTAATGACCAAGCCAGATTTGTTAAATCTGGTATGTGTGACTTTATCAGAGAATAACTCTGCGAAAGTTTTGAATATCCAAGTAATTCTGACATTGTTTTTTCGTCACATGTTGTACTTTATTTTAGTGGTAAAAGTAGACTGATACGATTTGCGGAAATTAATAAAAAAAATAGAAAAAATTAAGAAATTTAGTAAAAATTATCATTTTTCCCTATTTTTAACGGCAATATGTCACATATGTACATACATACTGTACAATTTTTTTTATTAAATATATATTTCCATCTCTTTACTCTATTTTGGCAGCACCTTTGAAAAAAAAATATTTTTTTTTAGCAATTTAGAAGACTTACAAGTTTAGTAATAATTTTAGACATTTTGAAGTACATTTGGTTTTCCTGCACCAAGCCAGGTTTTCAGAGACCCCATTTTGCAAACTACACCCCTTAAGGTATTTATTAAGGGGTGTGGTAAGTATTTTGACCCCACAGTTTTTTTGTAAGAATTCATGCAAAGCAGGCGTAAAAAAATATAATCTCACTTTTTTCATAAAAGTATCACTTTGAAGACAGATTTCTTTGTAAAGCGACCATGAGAATGAAGAAACACACCCCAAAATATATCACCCTGTTTCTCCTGTTTTCAAAAATGCCCACATTGTGACCCTAATGCATTGCCTGGACACACGGCAGGGCCCGAAATGAAGGGAACACCCGGAGACTTTCAGGTCTCATATTTTGCTTGAAAATGTTTTAGGCCCCACTGTATATTTGGAGAGGTTTTGAACTACCAGAACGATAGAAACTCCCCATAAACGACCCCATTTAGAAAACTAGACCCCTTAAGGTATTTATCTAAGGGTGTAGTGAGTATTTTGACCCCACAGTTTTTTGCTAAATTTAATGCATAGCAGGCGAAAAAAAATAAAAAAATCACTTTTTTCATAAAAGTATCACTTTGAAGACAGATTTCTGTGTAAAGCGACCATAAGAATGAAGAAACACACCCCAAAATCTATCACCCTGTTTCTCCTGTTTTCAAAAATGCCCCCATTGTGACCCTAATGCATTGCCTGGACACACAGCAGGGCTTGAAAGGAAGGGAGCACCCGGAGGCTTTCAGGACTCATATTTTGCTTGAAAATGTTTTAGGCCCCACTGTATATTTGGAGAGGTTTTGAACTACCATAACGATAGAAACTCCCCATAAACGACCCCATTTAGAAAACTAGACCCCTTAAGGTATTTATCTAGGGGTGTAGTGAGTATTTTGACCCCACAGTTTTTTGCTAAATTTAATGCATAGCAGGTGAAAAAAAATAAAAAAAATACTTTTTTCATAAAAGTATCTATTTGAAGACCGATTTCTTTGTAAAGCGAACATGAAAATGAAGAAACACACCCCAAAATCTATCACCCGGTTTCTCCTGTTTTCAAAAATACTCTCATTGTTGCCCCAATCTGCTTATTAGACGTGTGGCTGGGCCAAAAAGAGAGGGAGCACCCTTTGGCTTTCAGGGCACAATTGAATAAATTCTCGGCCCCATATCATGCATTTAGAGGCATTGAGCTGCCTGAACAAAAAAAAAAAACCACGAAGAAATGACCCCATTTTAAAAACTAAACCCCTAAAGGTATTCATCTAGTGGTGTAGTGGGCATGCGGACCAAAAAATTTTTAAAGGAGGAAATAATGGGTATCATTTCAGACACTATGGGTATATAATGTTTTCTTCAAACTCTTATTACGTTTCCACATGAAATAGGAGACGTGGTAGAAGGTTATTTTGTTAGAAATATGCCACATTAATAAATTTGTGCGGCATACAGAAGAGAAGTGAAGCCGTGTATTCATAACGGATACATGTCGCTATAGACGTATTTGCCTGTACTTATGACTATGTCTTGCTGAAGAAGCAGTTGGTGCCATTATGATGTCATTGTGGACAGAATTCTGTCCTAATATAAAATCAGTCAGAGAGGAAAAAATAAACTGTACTGGAGTGACGGGCAATATCTTCAAACAAATGGAGGAAAATGTATCCAACTATGTTGCAAACTCGAGTCTGTTCACTAGATAGAACACCTGCAGGGCTGCCATGACAAGGTTTTTTTTTTTCAGTGACTGGTTGTACAACGTCTCTTTAGCTCCATCAATCCTTATGAGGGACGAACGTGCCAAGTGACGCGGTACACCATAACAGACCCCTGCCCGGCAAGGTAGGAACCGCTATGTGCACAAAACAACCAATCACCTACAGAATATATAGAGGGGCAATGTCCAAAACCATCTATAGGAACAGTAAAGGATCACTAATCCCCAAAATGATGTCAGTATTTCCAGAAGAACCGTAACAAAGCCCATGGTGTATTGATAAGGAACAGCTCGATTATTAGAGATCCTCCAAAAAAAAAATATCATGCCCGTATCACGGTACAGAATTAGGAATGTAACAGCCATATGTGGCAGGACATAGTCATAAGAAAAAGGAAATACATCCACAATTTATTCTTGTAACCATTGCTAAAATGCACGACTTCCACTAATTCAGGGGCAGCACGGGTCGCAGGTGTTGGATTTATCTACTAATAAATGCAATGCTCACATTTATTTTTTATTTCAAGAACACTTGTGGGGTCCATGTTCTGAATAGACAGATGTGGGCTCCTGCACAATAAACTGTATTCATTTGTGAGTGATCAAGTCCAGGATTTAATTGTCCAAGAATTGTATAAAAAAAATCATAAAGGGGAAATTTAGTTTTACAGTCTGAAATAAATAAACCTCCCCATGAGAATCCCTCCCTCCCTTGGAAAGCCCAGAAACTAAACAAAAAAATATGCATAAATGAAATTGACTCCCTAAAAAGAATCCCCCCCACCCCACCCTTTTTGGTTTTCCCTAAATTATAGATAAAATGAATAATTAGAAACGGTGTGGTAGGTCTCAAAACAGGGGTAGTTGCACAGGCCTGGATTTGAAGGGCACATGGGGCAGTAAAACCGGGAATCGCTCCTCCTTCCGTGTTTACTGCACACCCGGCATCTCTTTTCGGGGTATCTTTGGTTCACAGAGGCAGGGACGGGGTGAAGGAAGTGGCGCTCAGTGAGCCTTTTGACATCCTCTGACTCGAAGGAGTCTCTAGGTGCGGGGGAGTCAAACAGGAGGTGCTCTATAATTTTCTCCTGATACTGGAGGAAACTGAGCGTTCCCTGGGTCTTGTAGAGCACATAGCTGTTGTAAGTGGCCATTTGGATAAGGTAGATCGCTACCTTTTTATACCAGGCCCTAGTTTTGCGCTTGACCAGGTACGGTTGTAGGACCAGGTCAGATAGATCGACTCCCCCCATGAACTTGTTATAGTCCACCACGCAGACCGGTTTCCTCTTATCAGAGGTAGCGCCCCTCTCTCTTACTGCCACTGTGGTGTCCCGTGCACGGTGGCGAGCATGTACACCTCCTTTTTGTCACTCCATTTGACAGCGAGCAACTGGTCACTTGCAAATGAGAGTGACGCACCCCTTACTAGTCGCCTGGACACCAGTCGTTGAGGGAAGCCGACTATTTTTTCGTACTGTCCCACAGGCCCCTGTATTCGCAGCATGGAGGGACTTATACAGGGGGACACTGGTGTAGTAATTGTCGGTGTAGACATGGTACCCTTTTTGTAGGAATGGCACCATGAGTTCCCAGACAATTTTCCCACTAATGCCAATATCCTCTGGGCATCCTGGGGGATTAAGGTGGCGGTCCCTGCCCTCATAAATGAAAAAGCCACAGGTGTAGACCGTTGTGCTCTCGCACACCTTATAGAGTTTCACTCCGTATCGGGCTCTTTTGGAGGGGATGTATTGGCGAAACGATAGACGGCCCTTGAAGGACATAAGGGACTCATCTACCGCTAGTTTTTGGCCTGGGGTGTATAAATTGAAAAATGAGTCACTTAGGAGGGAGATTAGGGGTCTCAGTTTGTTGAGGCGATCATAGGCTGGGTCACTTCTTGGGGGGATTTGTGTATTGTCAGAAAAATGCATGAAACGCATTAGAGTCTCATAGCGCGTTCGGGCCATAACGGCTGCAAATACAGGGGTGCTATGGATAGCGCTGGTAGCCCAATAGGAGCTGATAGAGGGTTATTTTAATATGCCCATGTTTAGGGTAATTCCCCCAAAAATTTTATTTCAGAAACTGTTGTGGGGATCCATCCTCTGGCATAGCAAGACCTGGGATTTTGGGTGCCAAATTGCCTGGCGTATAAATTTGTCTGCTGGACGATTAGTTCCAGGACCTGATCACCTATAAACAAATGAAAAAAATTATAGGGACTAAAATTTGAGACATCTGCGTTGATGCCAGGAGTCGCTGTAAATGGCAAAACTTGGGGGGAGAAAGCAATTGCAGGATCCCAAATTGCGGAAGGGACTGCAGTGCTAGGCCCGTCTCCTGACGCTTCACCGCTGACCGCTGCGTCCACCACCATAGGGCTGGGGGGTCCAGTGGCAGAAGCAGAACTTGTGTCGCTTTCTGAGCCAAGTTCTGCTTCTGACGCAGTGTCCGTATCACTGCCGGAACCGCTAGAGCACAGCATGGCGTATGCCTGCTCTGCAGAGAACATTCGGCGGCTTCTGCGGTTCATGTTCACTACACTAATAATTTTATTTTTTTTTGTTTTTGTTTTTTTTTAGAAGACAAACAAAAAACGGGGGTGATTACGTGTAATCTGGGGTGATTACGGGTAATCTGGGCTAATTACGGGTAATCTGGGCTAATTACGGGTAATCTGGGGTAATTACGGGTAATCTGGGGTAATTACGGGTAATCTGGGGTAATTACGGGTAATCTGGGGTAATTACGGGTAATCTGGGATGATTACGGGTAATCTGGGGTGATTACGGTAATCTGGGGTGATTACGGGTAATCTGGGGTAATTACGGACAATATTCGGATAATATCGGAACACTGGCGAGTATGTGGTGTATTTTACAGTATAATACAGGCACAAGATTTGTATAGTATCTCTCTCTCTCCTCTCACATATCAACTACAGTGAGAGGAGGGAGGGAAAGAGCACAAATCCTGTGCTGTATTGTGTAAATATGAGACTATGGTCACTGTGATAGGTATATCACAGTGACCATCTGATCAGGGACCAAGATCAGTTTCTATTTACAGGCAGAATAGCTGCCTTTCACTGACAGCGCATGCGTGCGCAATTTTTTTTTAATTTTCCCGCCGGTTGGGGGGTGTGGGGGGTGAAGGGGGGGCACGATCGGGGGCCTAACAAGTCGTTTTTTATCTCCTCTCACCAAACATTCATGGTGAGAGGAGATAAAAAGTTAGATTTACAGATTTACATATTCGTTGAATACCGGCGATCGCCGGTTTGGGGACCGCAAACAACGGTCCCCAGACTGTGCTCCAAGCCCTCAGCTACCTCTGGTAGCTGAGGGAAGGGAACTATCCCTCTGAACGGCGCCGCAATCTTAATTAGATTGTGTGCGCATGCGCCGGCGCCATTTTTTTTTTCTCCCCGGCAGTTGCGGGGGGAGAAGAGAAGGGGGGCACGATCACGGGCATCGGAGGCCCTTCAGGTTAGTTTTTTATCTCCTCTCACCAAACATTCATGGTGAGAGGAGATAAAAATTTTACTTTTCCACTGCTGCATACATTGTAACGGCAGTCACCGGTATTCGTTGAATACCGGCGATCGCCGGTTTGGGGACCGCAAACAACGGTCCCCAGACTGTGCTCCAAGCCCTCAGCTACCTCCGGTAGCTGAGAGCAGGGAGCTATCTCTTTTCACGGCGCCGCAATTTTATTCTGATGCAGCGCCGTGAAAAGACGTATCCATCAGAATAAAGCCCGTTAGTGGCCGCCGTGAAAAGGCGTATTGGCGGTCACTAACGGGTTAACGTAAGAGGATGGCAAATGTTGGTTATAGTGAATTTCCTTCTGAAATACTGGGGAAAATGGGTCGTTCCAGACACGGTTGTGATGAAAAACGTACTTTTATTAAAAAGTTGATTGGAGAGGGAAAAACATAGAGTGAAGTGCAGCAAATTATAGGCTACTCAGCTAAAATGATCTCAAATGCCTTGAAGTGGCAACCAAAACCTAAAAGACGCGGAAGCAAGCGGGAAACTACTGTTCGAATGGATAGAATAGCCAAAATGGCAAAGGTTCTGCCAATGATTACCTCCAACAGATCAAAGAAGACGTGAAGTTACCAGTGAGTACTGCTACAATCAGAAGACGATTGAGTGAAACCAAGTTACCAGCAAAACTCCCAGCAAAGTCCCGTTGTGGAAAAAAAAAAAGACATGTCCTGAATAGGTTAAAATTTGCCAAGGAACACATTAACTGGCCCAAAGAGAAGTGGCGCAACATTTTGTAGACTGATAAAAGCAAAATTGTTCTTTTTGGGTCTGGTGGCCGCAGACTATGTCAGACGACCCCTGAGCACTGAATTATAGCCGCAGCACGCTGTGAAGACAGTAAAGCATGGTGCTGCAAAAATCATGATATGGGGATGTTTCTCATACCATGGTGTTAGGTCTATTTATCGCATACAAGGGATCATTAATCAGTTTGAATATATCAAAATACTTGAGGAGATCATGTTGCCCTATGCTGAAGAAGAGCTGCCCTTGAAATGGGTGTTTCAACATGACAATGACCCAAAACACACCAGTAAGCGAACATCTGGTTTCAGACAAACAGGATTGAGGTGATGAGTGGCCAGTACAATCCCCTGACCTCAATCCCATAGAGAACTTGTTTATGAGGCAAAACCCAAAAACGCAGAAGAACTGTGGAATGTCGTGCAATCTTCCTGGACTGGAATACCTGTTCAGAGGTGCCAGAAGTTGGTCGACTCCATGTAACACAGATGTCAAGCAGTTCTCAGAAACAACGGTTACACTACTAAATATTAGTTCAGTAAAGTGAAATCTGAAACATTTTTTCAGTTTATACATAAATTTTTGAGTTTTGAATGAAAAATGCTGGCACTAATATTTTTTTAAACCACCTAATATTCCTTTTTCTTTACTTTCTGTAAAGGATTAACACAAACGGGATCAATGTTATTGGTTTGATTTGGAATTGAAGGTGTAGAATTTCCAGCGCATTTGCATTTAGGCAAATAAAAGTTATTTGGATTTTGCGCATGATTTGCTTTTTTTTAAACGTACATTTTTTTTTAACACCTATATATATATATATTTTTATGAATAAATAGTGTATCCAAAAGATAATAAACATTTTAAAGAAAAATTTATTATTTCCCTATAGGCTATTAGTTGGTCTGTAACTGTTCAGAAACTCTACCATCACCAGAAATGTGCACGAACATGAAAGTCATCAGATCTTTCAGCCTCACTGAGGGATCACATTACACAAAGCAGAGTGTGTGGAAGAGGAATTAGGCTATGTTCACACGGGGTCTTTTGCCGAGTTTTTTGACGCGGAAACCGCGTCGCAAAACTCGGCAGAAACGGCCCGAGAACGCCTCCCATTGATTTCAATGGGAGGCGTCGGCGTCTTTTTCCCGCGAGCAGTAAAACTGCCTCGCGGGAAAAAGAAGCGACATGCCCTATCTTCGGGCGCTTCCGCCTCCGACCTCCCATTGACTTCAATGGGAGGCAGGAGAAAGCGTGTTTTATGCCCGCGGCGCTCAATGGCCGCGGGCGAAAAATGGCGCGATAATTGCTGTTCACACGGAGTATTTTGGGGGAGGAATATCTGCCTCAAAATTCCGTTTGGAACTTTGAGGCAGATATTCCTCCCCCAAAATACTCCGTGTGAACATAGCCTAAGGGTGAGGGCAGGTTCGTTTTTAACTATAGGGTAAATGGGACATCACATTCTGGACAATGTTGTTCATTGTCTTCTGGACTCCAGGAGGTAAAATGTAAAACTTTTAATGGGTAAACATTAAAGAATCTTGTAAACTGAGCTCTCTCAGTATCATATCTGCCAACCTATTAAATATTTCCCATATCAAGTATGGTACTGATTTATATTTTCCTTTCCTTATGTGAGAACATGGGGATATCACCAAGGAGGCGGATAGTAATCCTCTGCCTCTGTTTTTTTAATCACTACAGAGGTACACTATCTGGCCAAAAGTATGTGGACACCTTCCAATCAAATCTTTATGAGCTTGGTGCACATCCCATGCCAAAACCGTGGCCATTAATAGGTTTGTTGTCCCTTTCTGCAACTATAACTGCCTCTACTCTTCTGGGAAGGCTTTCCACAAGATTTTGGAGTCTCTGTGGGTATATGTGCCCATTGAGTCAAAGGATCTTTTGTAAGGTCAGGCATGTTGGATGAGAAGCTCTAGCTCACACTTGGCGTTCCAATTTATGCCAAAGGTGTTTGATGTGGTTGAGGTCACTCGAGTTACTGCAAACCAAGCTTGTCGCACCATGTCTTTATTAAAGAGGCCGTCACCAGTTTATCAATTCCCTAATTTATCTCCTAACTAATCTAATGCACGCTTTTTTGCAGCTGATATCTACAGTGTAATTGGTTTTAAAAAAACGCTTATTATTTGCAAAGTTATGAGCATTTTTCTAAATATGCCAATATGGCTATAATTGACAAAAAGGTTGTGACTCTTTCTTTTCACTCTGGGCGGTGTAATGTTTTCTGTATGACGCTGTACAAACAGCATCCAGCTTCTCCCCCTTCCCTGCCCAGCAACACAGTGTGATCATATAGTATACAGCTTTCATTCCCAACTGTTTTTAACTGGTGATATCACTGGTTGTTTCTCAGCTAACTTCGATCCTGATGTCATATGAAAGATTAGAATCTCCTCTTTCATATGACACCAAAACTTTTTCTAGGTAGTCCAGAGCCGGAGATATGGCTATCCAGTCTCAGTCTCTCACACTGTGTGAAGCAGCTTCAGAGGCTGTGAGGTAGCTCCACCTCACGAGAATCGCTGCTGTTACCTCCCACTTGTCTAATAAAAGCTCATTTACATATTTAGAAAAAAGTTCATGACTTCTTATAATAATAAACTTTTGGGACACCATTTCCACTAGCATTATCAGTGTGACAGCGCCTATCAGATTATCTAGGAGATCGGGCATTACTAAACTAGTGACAGAGCCATAAGCTCGCTTTGTGCACAGAAGCACAGTCATCCTGGGGCAGGAAGGGGACTTCCCCAAACTGTTGTCACAAAGATGCAAGCATACAATTGTCTAAAATGTAGTCTTTGTCTACTTCACTGGAAATAAGGAGCGTAACTCTGGTAGCATACTCCTGGCATCCACTAAACCCAGATTTATCCATCAGACTGTCCAGTAACAAAATGTTGATTCATTACTCTGGAGGACACATTTCCACTTCTCCAGAGTCCAGTAGCGGCATGCTTTACAGCGTTTCCCCATCACAATAATAGCACTTACGGTTAACCGGGGCAAATGTAGCATATCAAAAATTTCACAAACTGATTTGTGGCAAAGGTGGCTATGAAGTGCCAAGTATAAAGTCATGAGTAATGTTTGTCTACGTAGATTGCATGGCTCTGTGCAAGATTTTTTTTGCACCTGTTTGCAATGGGTTAGGCAAACACCTGAAGTCAATAATTAGAAGTGTTCACATACTTTTGGCCATATAGTGCACCAATGCATGATCCATCCAAGGAAGACTAGTCTGTCCTCTGTGGTTAGAAGGGCATACGTGTTTGACAGTGTGCAACCATTTATATTTTAATACTTTATCTTTTCAATTTTGCTAATATGTTAATGAGCCAATCTAATATCTCCACATATTTGAAGCCCTGTGAGATCGGTGGGTGCCCCCATCCTGCTTCCTCAGCTCCAGCACAGAACAAATGCTATGATATGCTCCATCCTAAATACAAGATCCAGCAGAATGAGTAGGTCTTCAAAACAGCTACAACTTAATTTCATGTGAAGCTTAACTGCCGCTGTTCTTCATACTGTTAAATAACCATAATCTATAATATGCACAAGCACAGAAATTGTCCACACAAAAGTATATCTTTGAAAAGCCTAAAGGAAGTACTGATACTTGTGACATTTTTCTGAAATCATGCATTGTGCAATGTATAGAAAGATTTCCACAGAAAAGGCCCACAGCTGACGAAATAAACTCTGGCAACATCGACTTTGTATTTTTCTATAACAGGGATGCACAACTTCTTCTGGTTCGAGGGCCACATCGTCAGATTGTACTGCTCCGAAGTCCACAATAAAACTTAAAAGTATCTCCATCTGGGACATTTATGGCATATCAACAGTATATGCCATAAATGTCTGACAGGTAGGGGTTCCACCTTTGGGACTCACACCTATCTGGAAAACACAAAAACAGCCAAGAATTTAGCAACCACAATAAACGAATGCACCGCATTATGCCTATTGCGTGACCTGTGGGGGCGGTGCATGACACAGGGATTCAAAGAACACAGTAACCGGTTTTCCTGAAATACTCCTTCAAGTTGCTTAAAACAGAACTCATTCAGCCATGGTGTCTTTGTCTTGAAGGTTGGGGGCCACACAGGACAGTATGGCAAGCTGCAGGTTGTGCACCCCTGGTCTATGGAGTGGCTATCAGCATGCTATGTATTGTGGAAATTCTAGACTGTATTAGGACCTCTTGTGGCCTTGCCTTTGGGTTTTTCAAGCATGTAATAGCTTCCGAACATCTCCGCAATGGCACTTACAGGAGTGTTTACACACCTTCCTAGGCATGGGAAACAATACAGAAGCAAAAATAAAAGATCCCTCATCTTTAACTGTTCCAATTTTTTCCTGTCCCTCTTGGATGCCTAGAAGCCATTCCCGCTGGCGTTTGGACGAGGAGAAATGCTGCATCACACGGTCTGTTCTCTTCCTGTGCAGCGGTGTTATGTTAACTGGGTCGGGAAGGCTTGTTAGAAAACGGGGGCTCAGAGCTGCAATGTGCCCCTCTACCCGTTGCCGTAAGCCCTCCCATGTAGGCAACCCTGGGCTCTCCTCCAGTGCTTTCGGTGCCTGGATCAATCTGCATACGTGGCCATTCCAGACTGGGATTCCTTCAGGGCCCACTCAATGGAGGATGTGCGGTATATGTGCATTATGACCTGCATCTGCACGTCAGAAAGGCTGATGTAGATTGAGAGTTCAGTAGCGGGAGATTCCTCCCCCATGGGTATATTTTGGCATCCGTTTTTGAACTCTGGTGCTGCTATGTTACAGCGTCTGGATGGTTCATTATGTCTGCTCCTTCTGACTCTTGAAGTTTGTGGATAATGCCAGGCCTGAAGCACGTTAAGTCCCCTTCTCTTCCTCCACCTCCTGTTTTCCAGACCCTTGGATGTGAATGTTTCAGGCTCTGAAAGTAAACTCGACGACAACCCAAATCAGTCTCCTCAGATAATGCCTCCAGCCACCATCTCAAAGAGGCCAAGTTGGTCCAGAATCAGAAGTTTTAGGGCTTAAGTGAGAGAAGAAAGATGATTTTTTCTGTACACGAAAGTGTGAGTAAACATAATCACTAGAGAGTAGAAGGATCCTGAGAAAGACCTGCAGTTCCCAAAGTCTTTAAGCACAAATATCTTTTTACTGAAGAAGACTGATCTTCGGGACAAAGCACCCAGAATTCATGCTCCTGTAGCCAGGATTTCTAGAAAGTCCTGCCTCCCAAGATATAGGCCCATTTCGAGATACGATGGACAAAAAAGCAGAAGCCCTACTGAAACGTTCACGACCACGTGAAGACCAAGCACAGCTTCAACTTGCACAGCCAGATCTTTAGCCATTTGGTTGGATTAGCGAAGAAGAAAAAAAAAAAACATTCTACTGCTGGAAATTTAAGAGAAGAAATTGTGTCAACTCTTCTACTTCTCCAGAAACATTTCTTGCAGATGCCTCAGCAGATTTAGTAAAACTCAGCAGGATCAGCAACCGATTCCAATGCAACTAGAAGATCGGTTTGACGCCACTTTTGGTCTGGAGATACTGGATCGAAAAGTCATTATGCTCCATGCCTTGTGAAGGTGATAGATTATTTGGCTCTACGCCTACATGACATCCTTAAAAAATCCTCAGCAGAAAATAAACATCCTTCTGAATCTCAGTTTATTACCAGAGGCGTTCCTTTAGTAACCAAGAAAGAGGTTGTTCTGATAAAAATAAAGAAGTCAATAGATTTCAAGCTTTGAGAGGGAAGGGTAGAGGCTTCCTTTTCAATCCTTACAATGCCAACCGTCAATCAAAACAATGACACCAATCTTCCTGAGGGAGGAATACTCAGATTCCTCCAATACAGAATGGAAAAAAAACAAAACAACATCTTCCCCTTGGATCTTAACCCCTTACGGACCCATCCTGTTTTGGCCTTCAGGACACAGCAGATTTTTTCAAATCTGACGCGTTACTTTATGTGGTAATAACTTGGGAATGCGTTCACCTATCCAAGAGATTCTGAGATTGTTAATGAAAAAATTTGGTCGATAAATTCGGTATTTATTTTTGAAAAACACCTACATTTAGAGAAAATTCGCAAAAATTAGAATTTTTCTAAATGTAAACGTATTTGTTTGTAAATCAGATAGTAATACCACACAGAATATTAACTAGTTAACATTTCCCATATGTCTACTTTATGTTTATGTTTGCATAGTTTGAACGTCCTTTTATTTTTCTAGGATGTTACAAGGCTTAGAACTTTAGCAGCAATTTCTCATATTTTAAAAGAAAATTTCAAAAGGCTATTTTTACAGGGGGCAGTTCAATTCTGAAAAGTGGCTTTGAGGGCCTTATATACTGTATTAGAAAGTACCCATAAATCACACCATTTTGAAAACTGCACCCCTCCCGGTATTCGAATCAGCATTCACAAAGTATTTAAACCTTTTAGGCGTTTCACAGGAAATAAAGCAAAGTAGAGGTGAAATTTACAAATGTTATGGTTTTTTTTGCCAAAATTCATTTCTAATACATTTTTTTTTTGTTCCACAGACGTTTTACCAGAGAAATGCAACTCAATATTTTATTGCCCAGATTCTGCAGTCTTTAGAAATATCCCAGATGTAAACCATGGTGTTCTACTGGACTGATACACAGGGCTCAGAAGCAAAGGAGGACCGAATATATTTTAGGCACTTTGTCAGGTTTGAAGAGGTCTTGTGGTGCCAAAACAGTGGAAACACCTCAAAAGTTACCCCTTTTTGGAAACACCTGTCAAGGAATATAGCTAGAGGTATAGTTAGCATTTTGACCACACAGGTTTTTCGCTAAATATATTGGAATTAGTCTATAAAAATGAAAATCTACTTTTTCTGAAAAAACATAGACATTTTTAATATTTACAAGGAATAACAAAGTTAAACATTTGTAAAGCAATGTCTCTCGATTACGACAATACCCCATATGTGGTAATAAACTGCTGTTTGGACCCACAGCAGGGCTCAGAAGGGAAGGAGCGCCATTTGGATTTTGGAGCACGGATTTTGTTGGATTGGTTTTCGGTGCCATGTGGCATTTGCAACGCCGTGGAGGGACCAAAACAGTGCAAACACCCCAAAAGTTACCCCATTTTGGAAACTACACCTCTCAAGGAATTTATCTAGGGGTATAATTAGCATTTTGACCACACCGGTTTTTCACTAAATATATTGGAATTAGTCTGTGAAAATGAAAATCTACTTTTTTCAGAAAAAAATAAATTTTTAATTTTTACAAGAAATAAAGGAAAAAAAAAAAAAAAAAAAGAAAAAAAAAAAGAGCGACAACATTTGTAAAGCAATTTCTCCTGTTTACGGCTTTACCCCATATGTGGTAATAAACTGCTGATCAGACCAATGGCAGGGCTCAGAAGGGAAGGAGCACCATTTGAATTTTGGAGCACGGAATTTGCTGGATTGGTTTTCGGTTCCATGTTGCGTTTGCAATGCACTGGAGGGACCAAAACCGTGGAAACCCCCCAAAAGTGACCCCATTCACAAGGGATAAAGGAGAAAAAAAAACAACCATTTTTTATAAAGCAATCTCTCCTGAGTACGGAAATACCCCACATGTGGTCATACGGTTTGTTTTTTTTCATTAGAAATTAATTAACCCTTTCAGGACTGATTCATTTTTTTATTTCTTATTTTTGTTTTTCACTCACCGCCTTCCAAGAGCTCTAACTTTTTTCTTGCGGGAGGAGTTGTAGTTTCTATTGACACCATTTAAAGTACCATAAAATGTACTGGGAAACTGGAAAAAAAAATTGCGGGCTAAAATTGAAAAAAAATCTAATTCCATTTTTTGGGGGTTTCGTTTTTACAGCTTTCGCCATGCGATAAAAACGAAAACTTTACTTTATTCTGCGGCTCAATACAATTACGGTGATACCAAAGTAATAGTTTTTTTTTTTATATTTTACTACTTTTACAAAGAAAAATCTATTGGTTAAAATAAAAATTGTTTTGTTTCACCACATGCTGAGAGCTGTAACTTTTTTATTTTTCGGTTAATTGAGCGGTGCCAGGTCTTATTTTTTGCGGGACGAGCTGTAGTTTTTATTGGTACCTTTTTTTGGTACATAAAAAGTGATTAAAAAGTTGTATTAATTGTTTTTTGAGAGCTATGGTGACAAAAAAAAACAGCGATTTTGGCAGTTTAAATTATTACATTTTTTTACGGTGTTCACCCTGCGAGTTAAATAATGGTATATTGTAATAGTTTGGACTTTTACGGACATAGCAATACCAATTTTGTTAATTTGTTTACATTACTTTAGAAAAATGGGAAAAGGTTTTTTTGTTTTTTTTAACTTTTACATTTTTTTTCTCACTACTAAGAATTTTAAATTCTTCTACACATTTTATTAGTCACCTTAGGTGACTTGAACCAGCAATCATTGGATCGCTGGTACAATATACTGCAATACTAACGTATTGCAGTATATTGTTATTTTTACAGGCTCCTGTAAGAGCGTGATCGTTGTTCTGGTCCGGTAGTCCAGAGTGTCAGTTGTAATACACGGCTGACACCCGCAGCGTATAGAGCGGGCTCAGCACGTGAGCCGGCTCCATACATCAACCCCCGCACCATGACGTACTATTAAGTCATAGTGCGCAAAGGGGTTAATGCACAGCGGATGTTTCAAAGTGAAAATTGCAATTTTCCACTGGTATGCCATTTTAGTGCATAATATGTTGTGCCCAGTTTGTGCCACTGAAGACAAATAACTCATAAAACGTTAATCGGGTTCTCCCGGGTATGGCAATGCCATATCTGTGGGCACAAACTGCTGTTTGGGCACAGTGCAGGGCTCAGAAGGGAGGGAGCGCCATTTTGCTTTTGGAGCAAAGATTTTGGTTGGTAGTAGTTCTGTTTGGGGTTTTGCTGGTATTTCAGTTTATACTGTGGGGGCATATGTAATCTGTGTGGAGTACATCAGGGCATAATAAGAGGGCATAATAATGCGGTAAATAAATAATAATTCATAGATATGTGGCTGGTGTCGCAATGATAAATGGCGCCCAATCTTATCCGCTTTTGGAACACTCTGCACATTTTGCATCGCCTATTCTGAAAGCCAGAACTTTATTTTTTTTACCACCGGAGCTGTGGGAGAGCTTATTTGTTGCGGGACAATCTGTAGTTTTCGTTGGTACCATTTTGGGGTACATGCGATTTTTATTCAATTTTTTTGCAATCCTGACCAAAAACCATTAATTCTGAATGTTTTTTTAGTTTATTTTTTTGCGGCGATAACCGTACGCTATAAATGACATTGTTACTTTATTCTGCGGGTCGGTACGATTATGGTGATACCATATGTCTATAGGTTTTTTTATGTTTTGCGCAATAAAATCACTTATTTATAAAAAAATATATATATTTTCTGTATCGCCATAACTTTTTTTATTTTTTAGTCAAAAAAGCTGGGTAAGGGCTTGTTTTTGCGGGACGGATTCTAGTTTTCATTGGTACTATTTTTGGGTACATGCGACTTTTTGATCACTTTTTATTCTTTATTTTGGGAGGGGTGGTGACCAAAAAATAGTGACTCGTGTGTTTTTTTATTGATTTTTTTTTGGGGTGTTCATCATGCGGGAAAAATAACATTATAGTTTTATAGCTTGGGTCGTTACGAACGCGGTGATACCAAATATGTGTACTTCTTTAACGTGTTAATTTTTTTCCTATAATAAAAGTCTTATAGGAAAAAAAAGCATTTTCTGTTTATGTAACTTATAACTTATTTTTACACTTTTTTTAAAAACATTTTTATTACCTTTTTTTTTTACTTTGAGACTTGCAGCTTTGATCGCTGCTAGAGTACATTACACTACCTACATAGAGTAATGTATTCTAACTGTCATTGTGACGTGACAGTTACACTGACAGGAAGCCTCGGAGGACTGGCCGGAGGCTGCTCCTCCTCGGCTTCTGTACATGGCAACACAGAGGCCATTTTCTGGCCTCCGATTGCCACAACAAGCATCGGCAGCCCCCACAATCACTTCATGGGTGCTGCTGATGTGCTTCAAACCCATTAAATGCGGCAATCATTCTCCGCATTTAAGGGGTTAATTGCCGAAAGCAGCAGCGATGGTCTGCTGACCGGCAAGACTGTTGTGTCAGCTGTCTGGGACAGCTGGCAGCGCGGTCTTGTCGCTCTGTGTATACAGAGTGACAGTTTGAAATAGTGACGAAAATGAGCGTCCTGGTGCGGGAACTAATACCCGATCATGATGTTCATTTTCGTCATAGGTCAGGAAAGTGTTAAGTAATCCCAGCAGATTTATGGTAAACAAACCACATTCCTCTATAAACAATCAAGAAATAGAGTCAGAGTCTTGGTTCGCATTCAAAAATCAGGTCCTAAATCTGGTTCCCAGCAAGGCCTCTATTCCCCAATTTTCCTAGTTGAAAAGAAAAAAAAAAAACTTTCAGGGCCATTATAAACCTAAAGTCTCTGAATCAGTATATAAAAAGTACAAAAGATTCAAATGGAGATATTTAATTCCACAGTGAATCTCTGGACTACTACTCAGAACTATTGCATGTTGATATTATACCTTCAGGATGCAAGAAAATGGTGACAGCACTCTGCGAACACTAATGCCACCTAAACCACTAAACATAAATAAATATGCATTACTGCTAAATCTACTTACAATAGGGAGGTTCTTAGTGCACATTTTGATCAAATTGTGTGAGCCCGCCTGTCACGACAAGGCGACCTCTATGAGGTGGGAACCTACGCTGCACATCCACCCAGAACTGGGACTAAGCCTACATATATACCTGGGGATGGTAGGATCCAGCATTGAACTAATTAAAATCACCCAGGGCAGAATGGGAGGAGTGCAAGTGTAAATCTGGTTCCCAGCAAGGCCTTGGATTCTATTCTCCGATTTTCCTAGTGGAAAAAAACAAAAACTTTCAGGGCCATTATAAACCTGAAATCTCTGAATCAGTATATAAAAAGTACAAAAGGTTCAAATGGAGATATTTAATTCCACAGTGAATCTCGAGACTCAACACTACTACATGGTGATATTACACCTTCAGGATGCATACTACCATGTCCTAATTCATTAACACTTTGAAAAGTATTTAATTTGCAGTCCTGTTCAGCAAAAAGATGTGTCATTTTGAGTGCTGGGTGCGCCCATTGTAGTAAGTGCGCCACTTCAAGGATCTTCTCTAAGATCATGGCAGTGTCAGCTCATTTCCATTTGAAGGGATTCTAAAATAATTCCATATCTCGAAGAGTACCTAATCTCAGCTGAATCTTCGTTTAAGAAACCTCTCTATCCTTAGATAAATCGGACTTTACTTCGAGCAAACAGAAGATTTTTCTGGGTGTGATTCTAGAATCAGAATATACAACTACCTTTCGAGGAACAGGAGACACTACTGCACAAGCTCTCTTTCACTATGAAACATCCATTTCCATCAAACAGCTCATTACGGTTTTACAATGGTGGAATTCTACCATTCCCTAGGTGATGTGGCCTTAATCAATGGCCTTAAAGTTCTTTATTCTATGCTCCTGGGACAAGAAGCAAAAGCCATTGGGAAAAAAAAAAAATAAAGGAATAAAAATTCCTCAGAGTAAAAAATCCCTTAAAGGGATCCGGTCATCACCATCTTACCTTATAAAACGTCCTGACCCTGTAGTGGCCGCAGCTGTCCATAGTTGATTGATGTGTTCTCTCCTCACGTCCTCCTCTTGCCCGAAATATTATCCTTTAAAGTTTTACCGCCATTTATGGTAATTAAATTTAGCTTAGTGACGCACAATCTTAACTCCGCCCACATACGCCGCCCGTACAACACTAAATGCCGAAATCGCATTTCAGATCTCGCGCATGCGTGCCTCACCACCCTTCCCTGCTTCATTCATCCTGAAATTTTTAACTGCGCCGCGCGTGTACACACCCCCTTTCGTCGTCGTATGTTATACAGCATAACTGTCAATTGTCAATGAGCAAGCGCGGGATTTCATGTGCAGTGCAGTGAGGAGCTGTCAATCAAAAACAAGGAGGCGGAGCCAGCTCTGAAGCGCCGGAGGAATGAAAACCTGACTCTTTTCAAGTGAAGATTTGACTCTTGTGCTCATTTGCATACGGCGTGGGACCACTGAAAACCGGAATACTGAAGGTACAAAGCCGACTTTTAACATATTTATAGGTTAGCCAACAATGATTTTTCACCCATTTTCACAAGGTATTGCTGGCTTGATACCGAAAATGCTGGTGACAGGTTCCCTTTAAGCTTGTGGCTGATCAGAGGCATTTACAGCAGGGAGTTTATTGGCAACAAAAGAATCTCATGGCGATCACTACCGTTGCCAGACGTCGGGAGCCCACACGTCAGGCTATGGTTCCAGGCACTTCTCTTGGGACAGAGCAATGAGACAGGCCTCCTCCAATCTGAGGGCGCTTTCTGCCATCTGGGAGTCTCTCTAGGCCCTAGCCTCATTTGTGGATAAAAAGAAACAAAGATACTTTGACAACTTGACCTACATGAACAAGCAGGGTGGTACAAGGAGCAAAAAAAACTTTCTTTAGTGGCAGTTCTGATTTTTTTTCTTGGGCACAAAAGAATCTCTCTTTCTTAATGTCAGTCCACCTAAAAGGCAAAGAAATGCTTTAAAACAAATTTTCTCATCATGGGGACATTGAGAGAAAGCGAGTGGGAACTTAACCCCAGGATTTTTTCCCACATGACAGAAATATGGGGGTCCCCAATTCTAGACATGTTTTCAACAAGAACATTTTTTTGGGTCAGGTACCGAACTGTTATCTCCCATCTCTCTCAGATCAGCCCTTTCAGGTGGTTGCTTTTTCCCAGTCATAGCCAAAGCGCCTCCTCTATGCCTTTCCTCCATTTTCCCTCATTCCAAAGACTAACAAAGATCCAGGATTAGGGGCAAAAGTGCTCGATGCCCCTTACTGGCCAAAAAAAGATCCAAGTTCCCTCTGCTTCTTCTGTCAGCAGGAAACTTCTGGACTCTTCCCTCTTGCCAGACCTTCTCATTCACAGCCATGCTTATTATCTGGAGGTCCATCAACTTCAACTGAAAGCTTGGATGCTGAACATGCTATTCTTTGAAAAACGTAACGTTCGATGTACCCTCCTTTAAAGTTGAAAACCCCTCACCTTTAAGATCTAATGCATTCTTGTCTTTCTGCTGCAGCCATTTTTCGTTCAATAATTTTTATCTTTTCCACCCCGCCTTAAAAAAAAAAGTAACTTCTTTTATTTTTCTGTCAACATAGCTGTATGAGAGACAACCATAGTCATCCTGTGATTGCATCGCAGGGGGCTCAAAGGATGACCGAGGGACCCCCTCCATCTAACGGCTTAGATACTGCAGTCACTATTGACCTAAGCAGTTAAATTACCGGGATCTGAGTTATCTGACCATTCCCTGACCAGATGTTTAATTAAAAGCTTCATCAGACTTGGTCTTTCCCACCGTTCTTCTGTGGGATCTGAACAGAGTGATCTCTATGGTCTCAGATCCCCCATTTGAAACAGTCACGGAAATCCCGCACAGGTTCCAGATCTTTAAAACTACCGAGGTTCTCTGTAACCATAGCAAGAAGAATCCGTGAGCGTCTGGCTCTCTCCTGCAAAGTCCCATACATAACTATACTAGAAGACCGCATTCTCAGACATCAGCCTTAGCTTCTTCCCAAAGTGGTTTCTAAATTTTCCTGCCTGAATGAGAACTCTGCACTAATCTATTAACTTAGAAAGAACACATCTGCATACATCCAACATGTACATTTCCTGAGTTATTTACAGAGAACAGAGAAATTCTGAAAAAATTACCTTCGGTACCAAGGCAGAAACAGAGGTTACGGATCAAGTAAAGTTACTATTGCTCACTGGATTAAATTTACCATCTTCGCTCGCTCGGGACAAGTTGTCTCCATTGCTAGCAGCTAGTGCCAGGTCCCGGGATGTGGGTACTTCAGTGACTTGTGAGCAGATTTGTCATGCAGCTACATGGTCAAATCCATTGGACCTTCTACATACATTACAAATTAGAGGTCATCTCTGATCAGGACTTTTTCTTTGGCACAAAATCCTATTAACTGCAGTGCCACCCTAATTCCCCCCCCCCCTCCTCTGTTAATCCTCCTGTAAGTGCTGTTGTGGAGGTTTTGGGTAAAGATGATAATTACACTCACCGGTAATTTTCTGTTAACCTCCACAATGGCACAGATTTTTCACACCCATTTTGGCTCTTTTTTGCCTTACCAATATAATAAATTACTTGCGCTTTTGCATCTAAGTCCTATACTACGAACTAGAGCAGGTAAAGAGAAGGGTTTTTTTTTTTTGGGCCGTTGTGGAGGTTAACGGAAAATCAAATCACCGGAGAGTGTAATTATCTTTTACACCCCAAAAACATACTACAGTGAATTTAAATTGTGAGCCCCAATGGGGACAGAAAGAACAACCTCTGTAGAGTGCTGTGGAACATGTTGGCGCTATAAAAGCAACAGAAATAAATAAAATGTACTAGATTTCATGATTTAGTATTAATCATACAACTTCAAGCCTGGTTTAGTAAATAGTATTACAGTAAACTATAACCAATTGTCATACATGTTCCTTGACTATTGATAGAAGAGCCACTGACCCCAAAAACACAAACCGCTGTGTATATAGAAACATTTTTTACTAGACTTTAAAATAAAAGTATTGGCAAATCGCATTAAAAAAAACCCAAAAAAATAAATAAATATTTCAGCCTAAGGATGGGTACAAGGACACTATAAATAAAAGACAACCGTGCATATGGACGTTTATTAGTCAAAGTGGCTTTTGCTCCTGAGGACTTGGCACAACTATGTGTTATGTGGTCATCGAATACTACATTTCTTGCAGGTGAAATGATGTGCACTTGCTGCTCTCTGCCTTAGATCGTGCCACACCGGTCAACAGGTTGTATTTGGCATTGCAGCTCAGCCCCATTTATAACACATGGCAAAGCGTGTGCACATGCCCTGTATAATAGCTCACGGAGTCCCTACGCTTCTGTATAAGAATCATAGGCATCCTGAGCACCCTTGTATTGGTGGCTCTGTGTGGTATTGCATTCATTCCTAGAAGCAATGCTGCCACCGGTTGAATTTATATGTAGTCCGTGTGTCGGCCGTTAAAACAACGGCCATCATACGGACTCATGTACTTAAATGGAGCCGTTCACACAACCGTTGTTGCAATGGATCGTGTGAAGGGACCGTGAAAAAACAGGACATGTCCTATTTTTTTGCACTTTACGCATCCCTGCATAGACTCTAGTCTATGGGGGATGTGTGATAACGCACCCCGTGCGACTGCACCTTGGACATGAAAAACGTACATCTGAATGTAAGGTTTCATCATACAAATAAAAATTAAGTATAGATAATAGATAGGAAATGAATAAATAGAATCCTTTAATATACTCCCCTATGACTTACTCTCTGTACATTCAAGATGTAAAGGATAATGGGTTTGGTAAGACGGGGATATAGTGCCACAAACATGAGAATGGTGAAGATCCACAAAATGGTACTTCATCTACAGCTCCCCTCAGATATCCTAACCTATAAGGGCTACCATCCATATGTCTGTACAGATGGATATTGAAAGGATGAGATACTCTGCCAAGGTAGTTAGGACCGGGTGCTTAGACACCAATGTTGAGATACCGAGGGGACCTGTGAGATGAAGGTCAACACAATACCCTCTTCAAGCTTAAGATACATGGGTCAAGGGTATTGGAGTTGGTACCGAGTGCAATATGTTTACTACACCATCTGTGAGACTAATTGCACCGGAAGAAGAAGAATACTCCTCCAAGGAGCATTTTTACCTTTTTGTATTATCACAGGTATCGATGTAGCAGAATGGAAGAACTCCAGTCACCCCTGAGTACAGGCTCGATATCCGCTCAGATGCTCTTGTAAGACTCCAGATGATCTTGAGTTCAGTAAGGAAGAAGATATCGTGGAGGAGCTTACAGAGTCTGAGAATAGAGCCTCCATCCCATTCCCTGAGAAGAGACTCAGAGGTGTCCTGATTGGAGAGCCTGTTTGGGTACAACCCCAAAGCAATTTTGAACTTTCAACCTGCTCATCCACCCTGTGATGGTACTGATGGGTGAAAGGACTTGCCGACCAAGTAAACTAGGTCAGGCGTAAAATCAATGTGTCATACAAAAACTTTCAAGGTGTACATATAGACATTCTAGGTGTAGATATGTGTCCGCAACATAGGTATACTCAGTGAGGACGTGCCCGTCCCACAGCGAGTATGTACGTGTAGGCGGACATATATTTACAGCCTGTAGTCACCCAATTTACATGTGTACCTTTCACGTGTTTATGGAGGAGTAGTGAGAGATGCTGGTTGAACATGAATCTCTATATGTACATATACCTATGGTTTGGGGGAATATTTTTGTATGTTTGATTATTTTACATTTTGTATGTATTAGTGGGTAGTGTGTAGGAACCCTTAGGGACAGGTAAGGTACACACACACCCTTGTAGGTATTTGCCACCTCAACCTGAGAACTGGTATGGTCAATATGATGATGGATTGGAAGGAGGGGAAATGGAAGGCGATGCTCCACCCCACAGTAGATTCCTGGGTACGAAGACATCATCTCCTCCTCGGGGATGTTCACCTGCCATGATAGAGACATGGATATCGGCCCACAAAGATTGTTTCATCTTCAATCAAGATACTGAAAGGATTTGGAAAGATAACAGATTGCGGACAAAGGTTGTCGAAAGGCGGGCTAAGCCATTCCAAGGCAGACCGTATGAGGGCACAAGTAGCGTTACACGGGTTGGCATGCTAAAATGGGATCGGCCGCTCAAAAGACCTGCTGACGCCGCTAAAGAGGAAAAGATTCATAAGAAAGATCAAGATCCAAGAAAGAAGATGATCAAGGATAGAGACTTTGAGTTTCTATGGACTTTGAGACTGAGTTCTATGGACTGTGAAGGTTTTGTTTCAACCTCGTTCTATGGACCTTGAGGCTTCGTTCTATGGACTAAGATTTCATTTCAATTTCATTCTATGGACTGTGAGGTTTCTTTTATTTCGACACTAGACTCTAGAGTCGGAGGACTGGCGGGAAGGTGTCCTTGAGGAGATAGCTGCTATCACGCATCTAGGTCCAATAGTATACTTCATTCCATCTACGACCATTACCAGTAACAAGGTTGAGGGGGTAATACAGAACAAACACTTCCACAAATTTCATTGTCGTGTTCCCGACAACAGGGGATTGTAAAGGGAAGTGTTTTATATATTTATATCTATGTACATGTGAATATATATATATATATATATATATATATATATATATATATATATTTGTCCCTCCAGAAAGGTGTATATTCATCTCCCTACCATGTAATCAGACACCCTGGGGGATGGAAGCCATAAACAGTGAACTAATCCAGGAAGCAGGAAGTTCCAACTACCCTTCCATCCCCCTACTAGATAATGGTATTCCGTGAGGTAGCCATGAGGCCCAGGCCCCCCCCCTTTCACGTGCATGAGTTGTGATGTCACTCAGATGTGCACGGACAAGGTATAAGAGGGTCAACGGCCTCACACTGTCTCTTGTTCCTGCTCCCTGGCTCCACTAAGGGTCTCCTCTTCCCTCCTGGCCTGCTCTTGCCTTATGGCCCTTCCTGAGAGACCACACCAACTTGTACCACATGAAGCGCTAAGTATCTTCTCCCCTATACACCCTAAGTAACCCTCTTTCTCCAACTCCTCACCTGCACATTCCCATACCGTTAACCCTTGTAGCCCTGAGTTCCTGTTTACCCTTGCTGCCCTGAGTAACTTGCTGTCCCTGAATTACCTGCATATCCCCTGGTATACAGCAACCCATTCCCCTTGTTAAGCCTTTCTCCTCCTGAGTTCCTAATTTAACCCTTGCTGTCCCCGTTAGCTGATTAACCCTTAGTGTACAGGGATAGCTATTGCTAGGTGGAAGTGGGACAGAAACAGTGAGCATGTACATGTGTATTGTGTTGTAACGTAACTGTATACATATGTATGTTTAGGTAAGTGGGTGGCGGTATAATTAGGACTGATACAGTGTTTATACTGTACTACGTATAGGGAGTATACTCTGTATATATTAACGTGTTATATGTATTGGGGTATACGGATACTATACTGTGATCAGTTACTGTGTTCTGTGTTTAGTTGGTGTATTTTAGATGTAAGTGTGATTGTTAGTAATAAATATTACCCTTTATTTACTATACAATTGTATTTATTGTACGGTCTTAGTTCGTTGAGTAGAAGCAAAGCAAGTAGACGTTAGTATAAGGAAAAGGTAGGGGAACTAGGCATAACCCTAGTGACCCTGTTTATAAAGGAGGTAGTAATAGTGGGTGACACAAGCAAGTGAAACCAGCTATTATACCAGCCCTTTTACACACGTGTGTGTGTGTGTGTGTGTGTGTGTGTGTGTGTGTGTGTGTGTGTGTGTGTGTGTGTGTGTGTGTGGTGAGCATATATATATATATATATATATATATATTATATAATTATTATATATATATATATATAGATCCCTTTTTCACAAGAAAAATACAGTTATAATTGTATTTAGTTCTAAATTAAATGCATATCCCTTTTGCACAGATGAAGATGAACAATAACATAAGCTCAAAATGTAATTAATATTCCACAATACTAGATTCTAAGAAGCACCAATGTCAAACCAGATGGCATGGTCTCTAAGTTTATTTAAAAGATGGTTACTTAGTACATGACAAATCACATCATTACTATATAATTCATTAGAAACTCTGAGGTTAAAACACACAATTGTTCCCAATGTTTAGCATTTCTTTATGGTAATTCGATTTTTTTTTTACTTAAAACAGTCAATTATTAACACAGTTATGGTCAATTGTTATGTAGCATTACACTAGATTTCAATTTTGTATTATAGAACTATCTATTTGTCACGTTATTGCACCTATTTAGCTTATATCTACAATTTTGTAACTTTCCAAACATTTCAAATAATGAAAATAGTTTAAAAAGTCTTCCTTACTAGAGTTATTAATAAAAACCCAAGTCCTGAGAATGTTATAAAAGTTACATATGTTCATTCATGTCTAGACCATCTTAAGCATGTTACATGGCAGCCACTCTACTTACGTACAGTATAAGTTATTGCCTAAGTCACAGAACTGGATAGTGTACTGTAGATCTTACTAAAACTTCCTTCTGACTAATGGAAATAAATACAGGAGTCGTCTTTTTTTTTTGCAGTCGACAGTTTTTGCTGACGTAAAGATTTTGAAACCTTTCACTTTGTGGTCTGTGCCGCGGACAATGCTTTCTTTGTGATGATTAAGCTATTGTCACCAGCTAACTTACTGAAATCTGTCTTGTTGCCCTGTTTCAGGCAAAAATATAGTGAATCAAAACGGACAAAATACGGATAAGTGAATTTTGTCAGGGAAAAGCAAGAACCACATTGACGGATACATCATTTATTTACATTAGCCAGTGAAGGATTTTACCTTTTAGCTGGAGTAGATTCAAGAATGTGACAAACAGAACATTGGCTTAGCAATAACTAGACCTAACCTATGCATCTGCAGTACACAAAATACACCTTAATTATTAATTTTTAATAAAAAGTTTGTTTCTTTTGTGCTCTTGTAGACTTGGTCATAAATCTTTAACACTAACTCCACTTTATATATGAAAACGCAGGTGTGACTGCAGTGAACGCCAATATTCCCAAACCCCCCACAGCCATACTCACTGGGAAACAGGAAGCCAGATGTGGGCAATTATTCTACTGGTATCCTTCCACTTTAGCTGTCCCTGGTAACATGGAGGGGACTAGGTAATTACAAATGATTGTCTTTCCCAGATGAACAGTTTATTACCATTTAGGGTTATGCATCACTATTGACCCTGCAGAACCAGGCCAGGCAAACAGCTCGAACCACACATGCAGTTTTATGTGCCAGACACAAGAGTGGATTCAAAATAGAGAAGTAGAAAGTAGAGACTACTCCTCCTCCTCCCTTTTGTATACACACCTGTGTTTCACTCAAGCAATGAACCAAAATCCATATCAAAACTGCATGTGTCATTCCAGAATAAGGACACCCCCCCAAAAACAACTCCATATCTCAGTTTCCTGTAATACTAGAAGTGTAACCTGGGAGAATGGGATTATTGGCAGTTTTTGCTGAATTTTAAGGCTTTGAATGGGAGTTAGGTTTTTAATAATACGCCTATGTTTTGGCAAAGAAAAAACCCCACGAAATTTACACTTTTCTATAAATCTGACAAATACAAAAAACATTCTGTCTTGTAAAGCTGTTGTACTGTAATACAGTTATGTAAGTGCTTTTAAAGATCATTATAATAAAATAAGCAAATTACGGCAAAAAGGTTTTTTTGGTGCTTTAAACCAGGAAACTTTTTTTACATAGGTAAAATTTTTAAACTGTATTCAACTGCCCTAAAATCTGAATGTACTTTAATTTTTCTCTCTCATATATATATAGCTAACTAAATTATAAGCAACTAATAAAATATTCTCCAAGTGTGCAGATTTGACACATGTAAAACCTTTTTTTTTAGAATAATAAAAGAAAAACAAACAAAACATCAGCAGCACGAGTGTGTAGGAATATATATGTATATATATATATATATCTTATTTTACATATTTATCCATTTTCCTATTTTATGCAATATAGCATTCAATTGATGAATGATTGTGTTAATCATTTAAGGCATCAGTGCGTCAAGGGCAAGAATGAAAAAAAAATAAAAAATAGAATTGATTCACGAAAATAAATATAAACTGAGCAAAGCATCATAGTGGCACATCTTTAAAGCATTGCACATTTCATCTGCCGGCCACCTTTCTTAGTTAATACATTACATTTGAATCCACTTTCAGTGCTAGTGCAGGACAATGCATTGTAAAGAGTCCACAGAGTTAAATGACAAAGTAAAAAATTCAAACAACAAATTTCACTTCATTTTTTAGAATGTCGTTAATTGTATTAAACCGGTCCGGCAATATTCTCATTTTGACCGTTCCATCAGCGCCACAAGAAAAAATGTGATTGGCTGGCCCAGTCTCAATCTGCATCACTCCTGTTCCGATATTTCTGAAGATAGACTGACGGGCATGCTCGTTGAGAAAAGTGTGCATCAGACTGAAATTTGCCAGGTTCCAAATCTGTAACAGAAGAGATATTTTTAGTGCCAAAAATGAGATTAGAGCCCACCTGGAAAATTTAGTAAAACAACTAAAATGAAACATAAAAATTTACATTATACTGTACATAGCATTCCCCATTCAAAGTGTCTTGTAAACCAGAATGGCAATCAAGTTTCTGATGCTTGCTATTAGAATTAGTCAACACGGTTCTAAAATGTCAATCACAAGAGCAAGCGAGGAGATTTCAGCTCTGAAGCCTGTAGAATCCTAAATGTAGCAGTGAATAATAAATGGCTAGAATGCAGACTGTAACTCAAGAACAATAAGAGATCAGCAAAAGTTATCTAGATATCTGTATGTACACTGGTGTTCAAAGGGGAACATTCGCTTTAACCCCTTAAGTACAAAGCTTATTTTGCCATTAGGGCCTCCAGGATTTTTTTATTTAGATTTCGTTTTTGCATCACCCCATTGAGAGAGCCATTACTTTTTTACATTTTCCGTTAACATAGCCAAACGCAGGCTATTTTTTTTGCAGGATGAGCTGTGTTTTTCAATAACTTTAATTTGGGGTACATATATGACTTATTGATTAACTCTTTCTGCATTGTTTTTTGCATCTTAAACTTATGCAGTTAACCGTCCGTCCGTCCGTACGTCCGTCCACACATATATATATATATATACACACACACATACACACACATACACACACACACATACGTATATACACACATATTGATATATATACATGTGTGTGTGTGCTGTAAGTCCCACACAAACGTTAGCGAAGTGTCGGGATTGTGAATAGACATTGCGTCCTGGCTGGAGGTGATGTCTATTTACTGTCAAGATACTTCAGTAACGTTAATGTGTGTGTATGTGGCTGCACATACTGATCTAGCAAGATCACTATGTGCAGAGTAAATGAATGGAGAGAAGTGTATGACGCTGATAGGTCAGCGTCATACACTTCTCTCCACAACGCCCACTTGGTCAAAAGTAAAAACACGCCCAGTTGGGCATTAAGAAAGTCATTAGCATAAAGCTAAAATAGGTCATAACTTGGTGAAAATAGGTTGTTTTTCTAACTAAAAACACTGCTGAAATCTACATTACAGCGCCAATCACATTATGTAGGCGATAGGGCACTTATAATGTGGTGACAGAGCCTCTTTAAACAAGACTCGCTACCAGATTGAAGTTATTCTAAACCTGGTGCATCCTGACCAGACTGGATTCATGCCTGGCAAACATACACTACCGTTCAAAAGTTTAGAGTCACTTAGAAATTTCCTTATTTTTGCAAGAAAAGCACAGTTTTTTTTCAATGAAGATAACATTAATCAGAAATACACTCTATACATTGTTAATGTGCTATATGACTATTCTAGCTGCAAACGTCTGGTTTTTAATGCAATATCTACATAGGTATCTAGAGGCCCATTTCCAGCAACCATCACTCCAGTGTTCTAATGGTACATTGTGTTTGCTAACTGTGTTAGAAGGCTAATGGATGATTAGAAAACACTTGAAAACCCTTGTGCAATTATGTTAGCACCGCTGTAAACAGTTTTGCTGTT
Source organism: Rhinoderma darwinii (assembly GCF_050947455.1). NCBI lineage: Eukaryota > Metazoa > Chordata > Amphibia > Anura > Rhinodermatidae > Rhinoderma > Rhinoderma darwinii. Next base: position 509,345,487 of record NC_134687.1, read on the forward strand.
TAGAGGAGCTATAAAATGGACGTTCCTTTGAGCTAGTTGAGAATCTGGAGCATTACATTTGTGGGTTCGATTAAACTCTCAAAATGACTAGAAAAATAGAGCTTTCATGTGAAACTCGACAGTCTATTCTTGTTCTTAGAAATGAAGGCTATTCCACGCGAGAAATTGCCAAGAAAGTGAAGATTTCCTACAACGGTGTGTACTACTCCCTTCAGAGGACAGCACAAACAGGCTCTAACCAGAGTAGAAAGAGAAGTGGGAGGCCCCGCTGCACAACTGAGCAACAAGACAAGTACATTAGAGTCTCTAGTTTGAGAAATAGACGCCTCACAGGTCCTCAACTGGCAGCTTCATTAAATAGTACCCGCAAAACGCCAGTGTCAATGTCTACAGTGAAGAGGCGACTCCGGGATGCTGGCCTTCAGGGCAGAGTGGCGAAAAAAAAGCCATATCTGAGACTAGCTAATAAAAGGAAAAGATTAATATGGGCAAAAGCACACAGACATTGGACAGAAGAAGATTGGAAAAAAGTGTTATGGACAGACTAATCGAAGTTTGAGGTGTTTGGATCCCACAGAAGAACATTTGTGAGACGCAGAACAACTGAAAAGATGCTGGAAGAGTGCCTGACGCCATCTGTCAAGCATGGTGGAGGTAATGTGATGGTCTGGGGTTGCTTTGGTGCTGGTAAAGTGGGAGATTTGTACAAGGTAAAAGGGATTTTGAATAAGGAAGGCTATCACTCCATTTTGCAACGCCATACCATACCCTGTGGACAGCGCTTGATTGGAACCAATTTCATCCTACAACAGGACTATGACCCAAAGCACACCTCCAAATTATGCAAGAACTATTTAGGGAAGAAGGAGGCAGCTGGTATTCTATCTGTAATGGAGTGGCCAGCGCAGTCACCAGATCTCAACCCCATAGAGCTGTTGTGGGAGCAGCTTGACCGTATGGTACGCAAGAAGTACCCATCAAGCCAATCCAACTTGTGGGAGGGGCTTCTGGAAGCATGGGGTGAAAGTTCTCCCGATTACCTCAGCAAATTAACAGCTAGAATGCCAAAGGTCTGAAATGCTGTAATTGCTGCAAATGGAGCATTATTTCTAACCTTGTCAATGTCTTGACTATATTTTCTAGTCATTTTGCAATTCATTTGATAAATAGAAGTGTGAGTTTTCATGGAAAACACAAAATTGTCTCGGTGACCCCAAACTTTTGAACGGTAGTGTACATCCATTAATATTAGAAGGGTCCAATCAATAGTCCAATGCAGCACCCTACATGGAAATAACTGGGCCCCTAGCCTCATGGCCATTACTTTTCACACATCTACGCAGGTTTGCCTTCGATCCCAAATTGTAACATACGCTTCACTGAAAGCTAATGTCTTCGGTCTTCGCTATTTTCATTACAACAAGGAACCTGTGAGGGTAGCCCCCTGTCACCTTCTCTATTTGTCCTGGAAATAGAAGTGCTGGGCATTAGAATACGCTGTTTCCCACTAATAAAAAGGCATTAAAAAAGCGGACTAATTGACACCATCTGTCTTTACGCAGATGATATAGTAGTATTTCTATATCAGGTAAGTGACACCCTTAACCACGTTATATCAGTCATTGATCGTTTCGAAACATACTTTGGTTTATCCATTAATTGGAGTAAGTCAGCATTACTAAATGTACTCTTTGGAGTAAACTTTCATTATTTCTATCCGGTCAGATCAGTCAATCAATAAAAAGGAAACTACACCCTACATTTTTATATGCTTTACAGAATAGCTCTATTTTAATCCCAGCAGGTTTCTTTAAAACCCTTAATACTCTATTATCACCATTTGGGACAATTCCAGACCCAAATGAAAATAATCCCCTCTTCAAAGACTGAAAATGATGGCTAGACCTGCGTTACCAAATTTCCATTTATATTATTTGCAGGACATCTAAAAGCCCTGAGCAGCTGGATGCCTGATGGTGTTATCACAAATGCAGATCATTTAGCATATGTAATGGATTGTAAATGCCTTTTGGGATTTTCGACCTTGCCTATCATTTTTGAAATGCCTCTGAGATGAAAAATACTTTTCATCACGAATGTTATATCCTTCTTTATTTTGTAGGTCTTATAATATCCTTCATGTAAGGCCAGATTCACACGAACGAGGGGAAACTCTGACATGAAAATTGTGAAGTTTTTCACGTCGGAGATGCCCCCGTGCGGGTTCCGGTTTCACGGATCCCCATAGACTTGAGTCTATGGAGGGATCCGTGAAAACCGAACAAAATAGGACAAGTTCTATTTTTCAACGGACCGTTCACACGGTCAGTTGAAACCACGGCCGTGTGAATGGCCCTATTGAAATAAATGCGACCGTTTAAAGGCTATTTTAATGGCCGTCACAGAGACGTATTCTACGTTCGTCTGAATTCGGCCTAAGAGATCTCTATGACCAAGTGTTCTGTCGTTCTCCCAGTTACAAGCCAAATATTCCCTATAGATAACTATAAATACGTCATATGTCTTACAAGCTCACGTGCATCATTTGTGCGCAAATACAACCATCTCTACATTACCCCTGATAGGAAACCTAAAATCCCTAGTTCCCAGGGTCTTAGGTCTACTCTTTATACTCATCTTCTCTCAACCATGGTTAACGCACACCCTCTCGTGAATAAATCCAAATGGAAACTATTAAGTCCTGATATTCAACCTGCTGACTGGATAATGTTCTGGAATCACATGTTCAGGTTTCTCCTTCAACTAATATTAAAGTAATCCAGCTATGTATTATAAATCAATCCCACTGGACTTGATCCAGGTTATAGAATGCCCTTCACAAATTGTACAAGCTGCAGAAATCCAGAGGCAGGTTTTTGGCACCCAGTTTGGTCCTGCAACCACATACATTCATTTAGGTCAGAGGTAATTTCCTTGTTATCTTCCCTGTTGGGCATGCCAAAACGCCTAACATCCCAAAATGTATATATTCGGTATAGTATGTCAATTGGACAAAGAAACACGGTGACACCACAAGATAATTTTTTTTGAAAGACCATCTCTGGTCAAAAAAAACGATACCATTACATTGGATGAATAAACGTCTTCCAACTGTCAGAATTTGGATTTGTTTGGTTAATTCTATGATTCCATACTACAAAATTGTTTACCCAAACTATGGTTGCCCGCAGAAGTTCTGTCAAGTCTGGGATATGTAGAATAATTATTTTTTAACAATTATTTCTAAAGATCGTCCTTGAGAGATAACCTCGACTAGTATACATTTGACCTTCTCTGACTACATTTCACTATGTTTAAGCAGAATGCACATTCAGTTATAAATACCGTCATTCACAGATTTTTCCATTGATCTATTTGAAAAGTTTATGTTACTTTGCTCCCTCTCCTATTATTCTTCTACATGTATTATTGACAATGTGTCATTTGGTACATCTAATTTATACTTTTCTTTGCACATAACTTATGCGTGTGTGCATATTTTGTTTTCCTCTTGAAAACCATTTTTGTTTTGCGGTAAAACTGGACATGTTGACTGCACCTGTTCTGCACCAGATGTCAATAAAACAAGTTTAAAAAACAAAACAGAGAAAAACCATGATATAGGAAATTCTTTATCTGTGGACACCATACCTTAACATTACCCTCTGCAGATCCGGTGATGAAATATTCTTCTGTTGTGTCTACAGCAATGGCCTTGACTGCAGAATCATGACTCTGGAAAGCATGGCGCTGATGTCTCTGGCGCAAGTCAAACAAGCAAATGAGACCCTTTCTTCCTCCGGATAGTAAAAGCTGATTTTTTGGTGCATAAGCTATAACAGTTGCCCCACTATCATGGCAGGTGAAAGCTTAAAGATATATAAAAAAAATACAAATTAATATTGTTAATTATTGATATTTTGGTTTATTAAAATTAAAGGAGTTGGCCACTTTCTAAATAAAAATTACATATGCTTTAAGAATTAAAGGGATTTTCCAGCCAAAAAATGTATGGCCTATCCTCAGGATAGGCCATCAATAGCTGATGGGTCGGAGTCCGACTCCCAGGACCCCCGCCGACCATCAGTTTTGAAGGGACCACAGCGCTCATACGACCTGACCAATGACCGCAGCGCTCATTGACCTGATTTGGGGTGGTTGGTGCTCATCGAATCTCACTCACTGTACGGTCCAAGGTTTGACTGATGCTTTGACACATGCTGGGGGTGGGATAGGGTAAGGGAAGATGGCGCATATCCATTTGGTCTTGTTTATGATTGGCTCCTATCTGAGTGCTATTGGAATGTCGGCATCTATCTCTTTTATGTAACTGCACAATCAATAATATTGTTTGGATTTATTTGTACGCGATTACGTGGTCTGCGTACCACTGAAAGGTCAAGTGTGTTCACGTATGCTCAAGAGTTCTCACTTTTTACTGTTTTTGGACTGCTGGATGTATACTGTTCCCCTGATGTATATGAAAGTTTGACTCTGTTAGGTTATTTACAATAAAACGAGTTTAAAAAAAATAAAATAATTGAAATTCAGCAAGAAAAATGAAATTTGCCAATTTCACCTCCACTTTGCTTTAATTCCTGTGAAATGCCTAAAGGGTTAAAAAACTTTCTAAATGCTGTTTTGAATACTTTTAGGGGTCTAGTTTTTAAAATGGGGTCTTTTATGGGGGTTTCTAATACATAGGCCCCTCAAAGCCACTTCAGAACTGAACAGGTACCTTAAAAAAAAGGCTTTTGAAATTCTTAAAAATATGAGAAATTGCTGTTTATGTTCTAAGCCTTGTAACGTCCAAGAAAAATAAAAATGTTCAAAAAACGATGCCAATCTAAAGTAGACATATGGGAAATGTGAACTAGTAACTATTTTTGGTGGTATAACCATCTGTTTTACAAGCAGATGCATTTAAATTCAGAAAAATGCTATTTTTTCAACATATTCTCTAAATTTTGCAGTTTTTCACAAATAAACACTGAATATATCTAACAAATTTTACCACTAACATAAAGCCCAATGTGTCACAAGAAAACAATCTCAGAATCGCTTGGATAAGTTTAAGCAATCAGACGTTATTACCACATAAAGTGAAATATGTCAGATTTCAAAAACAAGGCTGTGTCCTTAAGGGGTTAAGAATAATACCGGCGCATCACACCCCAGTCTTAATAAGTTTCCCCCAATATACATTAAGCATAAAAATTTTAATAAAGTAAAAAACTAATACTTACCGTGAACTAAACTGTTTCCCGGTGTAACCAAAGTATCCCACAAACAGATATTTCTGGAAAAAAACAAAAATACTTACATAAAAAATAAATAAAACCTGTGTATATTGTACGTCCATGTATTAAACGTTCTGTGTTTAGGAGCCATTGTTATGCACGTGGCATAATTGTTGTAGATTCAGTGTTGAATTCCACACTAAAAATCCACAACCAGGTACAGTACAAAGCAAGTTTTACAAAACCTAATTTCTGTGTGGATTTTAGGCCATGCTGTCGATTTTCAATGAATTGCCAGGTGCTTTTATGTTTATTCACAGACTGGTGGCATATACATATAAGAGATGGTGTTTACGCCAGTGCTGTATGTTGACAGATGCTCAGCAGCGTTGCACAAGCAAACAAGTGAGGCTGAAGGACAGTAAGGGTATGTGTCGCCATACAGCCGAGTTTTTTTGCTGCAGATTTTGGTGCGAATCTTTATTGTGGGCCTTTACAATGCAAAAGGTTGAAATCAGAGGTGAAAATTCATGACAATTCCACAACCGAATGGCCAGGTTTCGCATTTGAAATTCTGCAGAATGCCATGAAATTTGCATGGACATTTCCGCTACACGCATCTAGCGGCGATTCACAGGTATTGCAGCCTTTTCTCCCATTGAAATCAAAACCTGAGTTGAAGATGCACATTGAGCAAGAAGAAATAGCGGGCGAATCATCGTTCGTACGAGCGCTGCTGCCCCTTCAAAACAGCTGATCGGCCGGGGGCCAGGGAGTCTGAGCTAGGCCCGTTAACTATTAATGGCCTATCCTCAGGATAAGCCATCAATTTTTATTGGCTGTAAAAAAAAACTTTAACTTTGGCCTCCAATATCCCCCACATTACATCCATGTCGCCATCTACATGGGGGGGTTGTGTGTGTCGCTATTTACATGGGGGGGGGGTTGCGTGTGTCGCTAACTACAGGGAGGGTTGTGTGTGGCGCTATCTACAGGGGGGGCTGTGTGTGGCGCTATGTACAGGGGGGGTTGTGTGTGGCTCTATCTACAGGGGGGGGGGGGTTGTGTGTGGCGCTATCTACAGGGGGGGTTGTGTGTTTTGCGCTATCTACATGGGAGGGGAGGTTGTATTCCGGGGCTCTCAAAGCCCCAGCAGACATGATAGTGCAGAAGCGCTGCACTCAAACCCTGATCCGGACTGCCAACTTTTATATACATGACAACTGCACGGGGCATCGGCAGTTGGAACGTATATAGCCATATGGCAGTTGTAAAGGGGTTAACTTCTGACCTTACTACTCCCTATAAGTGGAATTATCCCCCTGCATATTAGGAAGCCATCAGAAGATCTGGATTCTTGGGATGCACCTACTCTTTCTTGGATGAGGAGAGTCAATGCTGTTGTCCTTCCTTGAATCCTGCATCCGACTGGATTTGAAACAGCTCCAGAAGAAAATAACTACCTTTATCTGGTGCAATTGTAGGCCTAGAATATCATTAAAGATTTCTCAATACCATAAAAGACTGGGAGGCCTTTCCATTCCTAACCGGTTCAAAAATATTACAAAGCTGTCCTAATAGGTAAATTTGCTGCAGTTAAGGCTAATTTTCATTCACCTGCATGGGTTTGATTAGAAAACCTTTTTTGCTATTCCCTTACTCTCCTCAAGCTTTAATGTGGTATACATATACTCTTCCCCCTCTGGTCAAGAAAATGGCCCCTATTTGCCATCATTCCCTGCTACTATGGAAACCTACTAGGTTCAAGCTGAACTTTCAATCCAAACCTGGTCACGTCTTATTGGTAATCCAGAGCTTACTCCAATATTAAACAGACAGGATTTTCAATGGTGGATATTAAAAGGGCTCACTCCCCAATTCCACCGTCTCCTCAGGTGCCAGACTTCTCACGCAACAACAATTCAAGGATAAATACAGTCCTCCAGGAATTACATCAGGCGCACTTATTCCACTTTCTTTACTCGCAAATTCCTGAAACCGGTTGATTGCCTACAGCCACCACGTTTGAGAACCAATGTAGAATGGACCCACTCATGAGAGGCATGATCTCCTTTATCTACTCTATAATTAATAACACAAGAAATGAAACTTCCTTTTATACGTAATTGGGAAGAACTCAATATTACTTTATCCCTGCCTAGATGGCATCACTGTTGGATGACTATCTCCACGGGTAGCCATGAAATTGCCTTAGCAGAAACATCATTGAAAGGGTTTCATAGGTCTTACCGAATTCCTTACATGCGTCACTTAATCTATCCCACTACCTCCCAATTATGTTTTTGTGGTGGTCAATCGGATGATACTCATGTTCACATCTGGTGCACACGTCCACTTGTCAGTTTCTGGGATCAAGTAGTTAAGCTTATCTCCTTAGTGCTCCAAATTTCCTTTCCTAAACCAGCCTTTGTATTGCTGTTAGGAGATAGGCGCTCATCAGTGAGGTGCCAAGCCCACAAATTGACAAATTATATGTATGGCTGCATGGATACACACAACTGCTCAATGGAAGACCAATATCCTCTCAATTTCACTGCTAAAGGATAGAGTTTTTGGAATTATGCTTTATTAAAAGCTACATGCTCTCAGAATTGACACGATAGACAATGGACCAATTTCAGAAAAATTGGCAACCATGGGCCATCTATGTTGATAAGCCTGGTACAGTGTGCCTCTCTCTCTTACTTCCTGATATGGTACTTCTAGTCATAGCAGCTATATAATTCTCATTAAGTGGTATGGCAGCTAATTGGACATCTTTTCTTTCTTTTTTATTGTGTTCCTTCCTCCATTCTTTTTATTTTATGTTAGATGATATTTGAATTACTGTACTTTATATTGTGATTCTATATCCATTTTGCCCGCTGCCAGGGGAAGTTGTGAATGTTTTATTTTGTACTCCTTTTGTAACTCAAAATCTCAGAACTACAGGGTGGGCCATTTATATGGATACACCTAAATAAAATGGGAATGGTTGGTGATATTAACTTCCTGTTTGTGGCACATTAGTATATGGGAGGGGGGAAACTTTTCAAGCTGGGTGTTGACCATGGCGGCCATTTTGAAGTCGGCCATTTTGTATCCAACTTTAGTTTTTTCAATGGGAAGAGGGTCATGTGACACATCAAACTTATCGAGAATTTCACAAGAAAAACAATGGTGTGCTTGGTTTTAACATTACTTTATTCTTTCATGAGTTATTTACAAGTTTCTCTTTGTTTACAGCCATTGACATGTCGCAGAGGTTAACACGTGAGGAGCGGATAGAAATTGTGTTGATGTCTGGTGAACGCAGTACCCGGGTCATTGCAGCAGATTTCAATGCAAGACACCCTACGAGACCACCCATCTCCCATGCTACAGTTTGCAAAATGCTTGCCAAGTTTCGTGAAACTGGTTCAGTGTTGGATTTGCCCAAATGTGGACGCATGAAAACTGTCACTAATGAAGAAACATCAGTGGCTGTCCTAGCTTAATTCAGCAAGAGCCCACAGCGTAGCACTCGCCGCATGTCACTGGAGAGTGGCATCAGTCGAACATCCCTTCGGCGGATATTAGCTACTCACAAATGGCACCCTTACAAACTCCAGCTGCTACAGCATCCCAACGAGGATGACCCAGATCGGCGCACTGAATTTTCAGAATGGGCAAAACAAAAATTGGAACAGGACCCTCAGTTTACACAGAACATTTTGTTCAGTGATGAGGCAAACTTTTATGTGAATGGTGAAGTTAACAAACAAAACCACCGCTATTGGTCTGACACTAACCCACATTGGATAGATCCCTCCAAGACTGTTGGAACACAAAAATTGATGGTATGGTGTGGTATATGGGGTACAAAGATAGTGGGGCCATTCTTCATCAATGGAAACCTCAAGGCCACGGGATATCTGAAATTGCTACATGATGATGCGTTTCCCTCTTTATGCACTGAAGCCGGCACGTTCCCTGAGTTTTTCCAGCAAGATGGTGCACCACCACATTATGAGTGTCAGGTCCAAGCATTCCTAGATGAACAGTTTCCTGGAAAGTGGATTGGTCATCGTGAGCCAGTTGAATGGCCCCCTAGGTCTCCTGATCTGACCCCCTTAGACTTTTATCTTTTGGGTCATCTGAAGGCAATTGTCTATGCTGTGAAGATACGAGATGTGCAGCAACTGAAACTACGGATACTGGAAGCCTGTGCTAGCATTTCTTCTGCGGTGTTGCTATCAGTGTGTGAAGAGTGGGAGAAGAGGGTTGCATTGACAATCCAACACAATGGGCAGCACTTTGAACACATTTTATAAGTGGTCAGAAACTTGTAAATAACTCATGAAAGAATAAAGTAACGTTAAAACCAAGCACACCATTGTTTTTCTTGTGAAATTCTCGATGAGTTTGATGTGTCACATGACCCTCTTCCCATTGAAAAAACTAAAGTTGGATACAAAATGACAGACTTCAAAATGGCCGCCATGGTCAACACCCAGCTTGAAAAGTTTCCCCCCTCCCATATACTAATGTGCCACAAACAGGAAGTTAATATCACCAACCAACCATTCCCATTTTATTTAGGAGTATCCATATAAATGGCCCACCCTGTATATTAATGGAAAAAATATATATAAAAAAATAAATGGTGATATGTCCCTTTAAGAATAAGGGTATGTTCACACGTACAAAAAGAAGTGGCTGAAAATTAGAGCGGTTTTCAAGGGAACACAGCCTCTGATTTCAAGGCGTTTTTTGAAGCTGAAAATGAAGCGGTTTTTCATTTGCAGCTTCTTTTCAGGAGTTCTCCCATGGTGTCAATGGAAAATCAGAAGTGTCATGCTACTTCATTTTACGAGGCGTTTTTTGAATTCAGCAGCATAAATATACACATATGAACAGCACAGTGTATTTCCCTTTGAATTCAATCGGAGGCTGTTTGTAAGTGTTTCGCTAGTGTTTTTCCGGGCGCATTTCAGCTCAGAAATACACTTAAAAACGTTGTGTGAACATACCCTTATATTAAAAAGGTCCTAATGGAAAAACAGGGACTTAAGCAACTAGAAGTTGAAATTTCTTCTGGTTAGCTTCATTAGTTGACCATATGCATTGGCAACCCTTCCCTAGATATAGAACAGGTCATCCTCTGTTCAAAGAAGGTAAGAAGAGGGACTTGCATAATAAATCTTGTGTACAGAATGTCTTGCTAGCCTTGTTTTGGAAGCAGAGATTAAAATCCAAATCCGAATTTCAGGAATTGTTAAGTAGTGGTAGTACAGCAGAAGCAGTGTGTCACAATTATAGGGTACGGCATTGGGCACACACCTCTTATCTTTTCATACCCTGCCTATATCATTGGTACACCACAATACCGTGCTTTCACAGAAGTAATAGGATTAAAGAATCCGCCAATATAAAGTGGTCCTGTCATCCACGTGCACACAAGCAAATGACCATCCAGACCCCAATGAAATCATCAATGAACAAGGTATTATGGCATTGGTGCTTGGGGGTTTAGATTGGTGAGAGAATTAAACCCTTCCCGCCGCAGACATTTCTCGGATTTTCATTTATTTCTCCCCACCTTCCAAAAGCCATAACTTGATTTTTCTGTCGATAAAGCCATATAAGGGCTTGATTTTTTGCGGGACGAGTAGTAGTTTTTCATGGCACCATTTACTGTACTAGGAAACTGGCAAAAGATTCTTTGTGGGGTGAAATAGTGGAACATTTTTTTTCTTGTGGGGGGGTGTTCGTTTTTACACCGTTCATTGTGCAGTAAAAACATCAGGTTTACTTTATTCTGCCGGTCAATACAATTGCGGTGATACCAAATTTATATAATTTTTTCATGTTTTACTACAAGGAAAAAATGATTAACTTATTTTTCAGTCGATTGAGCGGTATGAGGGATTATTTTTTTTCGGGTCGAGTAGTAGTCTCTATTGGTAACATTTTGGGGTACATAAGACTTTTTATTCTATTTTTGTGAGAGATGAGGTGACCAAAAAACTGTAATTTTAGCATTTTTCTTTAACGCCTTTCACCGTGTTATATTGTGTTAGTTCTGACTTTTACAGACCCGGCAATACCAGTTATGATCATTTTTTTAGTGCATTGCTTATGGGGAAAAATGGGAAAAGGGAGGTTTTTTTGAACTTTTTTTACTAGTTCCCCAAGGGCAGGGAACTTTTTTTCTGCCAAGGACCATTTGGATATATATCATCATTCACGGGCCGTACAAAATCACCTTAAAAATGAGCCTTCTATATTTGGTCAAAAATTTAATTAACTCATCCCTAATGTAATGGCTGGAACTGCTTCTCCTTGGTGAGGCGTGTGATGTTATCCGGTATTGATGATGTTGCTACTGTGTCGGTCAGTCTGGAGCACAGCCGTGTCTGTACAATGTTACGTTTTGAAAATAACTGCTCACAGCAGTAAGCTGTTCCGACTTACTTACTTACTTACAGGGGATTTCCCATCAGGGACATATCCACTAGATAAATGTCAGATAGATGAGGGTCCCACCTCCAGGACCTGCACCCATCTCTAGAACGGGGCCCCCTAAACCTCGTTCTACCTCTGTGTTCCGGCTGGTGTCTGACCATGAAGAAAATAGTGTAGCTCGCTGAGCTACGCTGTTTCCATAACTCTCATAGCAGTTGCAGAAGTAGAATAGAATGAGAGTTACACGGTTTCCATAACTGCCCTTCATTTCTAACTTCCGGAAACAGCATAGTTTCCTTTTTCATGGTCTGAAATCACAAGCTTCAGCTACAACAAAGAGCGGCAGAATGGAGTTTAGTGTGCCACGTTCTAGAGATAGGTGGGACCCGCATCTGACATTTATGACATATCCACATAAGTCATAAATGTCTCTGATGTATTACTACCCTTACTATTCCTTCTTGTTTATATATTAGGAAGAGAGTTACGTCAAGGACTTTGTGTTCGCCTCTAAAACAGGTCCTATCACATTTGTAACAGCTTGTAGCACAAAAACCACGGGGGCAACGGCGATCAGAGTGAGGTCACTGTGTGCTGTGACGGGAGTGGACCAGTCCAGTCACTTGACCTCACTTCACTAATGCGAGGTTCAGTGACTCAGGTCAGGTGATCGAACTGGTCCACTCTTGGGCCAGCACGCACTGAAGTCACTCAGACCACCGATGCCATACTTGGATCTGTCCGCCCTCTTCCTGCTCCTAAATGTGAGTAGGGCGGACGGAGCCAATAACACGGTGAAGCGCGGTGGGAGTGAGGTCAGGCCAGAGCAAATGATCTCCCGAACCCTATACGGCCCGCGGGCTGGAGGTTCCCCACCCCTGCCCTTGGGGATTTAAAGCAGCGATCATTGGTTCGCTTACATGATATACTGCAAAACGAATGTATTGCAGTACATCGCGATTCTGACAGGCGCCTATTAAGGCCTCCTGCAGAGATTATTAGGTGTACAAAGATGGAAGAACCTGAGGCCTTCATTATGCCCCAGGCTCCAATGACTACAAATCGGCAGCCCGCGATCGCGTAGCGTAGGGGCCAATGGCACGTTAGTGGAGGCTGTCCCCCCACATTCTAACAGTTTAGATGTTGCGGTCGTTATTGACGGCGGCATCGAAGGGCTTAATTGAGTAGGTTAGTGCTTGTTACACTGAAGTGTTGTATATAAGATACAGCTGACACTCATTCCATGGAGCGGGCCCAGCCCACGAGCCCGCTCCATACTCCCTCCCGACCTCCGCCGCATATATACGGCGGACGTCGGGAAGGGGTTAAGGAGGTATTCGTAAAAAACAATTATGGCATATCCACAGGAAATCTGATAGGTGTAAGTCCCAGAACTAGGACGTGCATCTATCTCCAGAATGGGCGTCACCCGATCCCTGACCTGTTTGGTGAGGCAGCACACGTGTTCATAGAAATGGAGATAGCTGCCTCGCCATTCATTCTCCAGCGAGATGTGGCGACCGGCGACTGCCTCACCAGGCAATACAGGGGTTGGGTGAACCCCAATCAAAAAATAGGTGCAGGCTCCAGAGATGGGACCCGCATCTATCAGACATTTGTGGTATTTCGCGTGGATATACCTTAAATGTTTAAGTTGGGAATACCACTTAGTTTTTCATGAATAAAACTTTTCTGCCCTCCAATCTTTACAGAAAACATATTACAAGTATATCTCAATCCCCAAACAAATGTACACATGCTAAAGTCCCCGTCCTCTTAGCCTATTTTCACACGGTAGTATTTTGCATTAGTATTTGGAAGACAAAACCAGAAATGGAACTTAAAACAGAGAAAAAGTGTAATGGAAAGAGTTACCTTTTCTGTGTGGACTTACAAACACTGACCAACGTACTGCCGCGCGAAAGCGGCATTAATCTGCAAGTATAATAAAAAGAGGAGCATTTTTTTGCTCCAGAACTACCCTTCCCATTAAAAAAAAAGTTTAGACAGGAAGTTGCAATATTTCAGTGGGAACACAGATCAGTCATGGTCACCTAACGTGTATAGAAGTATTTATAGACTTATCCCTGATCTATTCTTCCCTTACTAGCTGCATGTAAAACAATCTTGTGTTACTTCCATATTGACACCTCTGTGTTCCCTTAGATAAACAAGGGAAAAGAACAAAGGAATACAATTTGGGAGCTAGAAAAGACCTTGAAGGTTTCCATTCATTGCAATGAAAAGATACAGCCTTAGTGAAATCAGTTAGTAACATGTCAGGGCATTCAATATTTCAAAATAAAACATACTATTTTATTGAAAATGCCTTCATTAAGAAGGTGAAACGTCGCCGTGAACCTTTGGTGAATAAATTTGCTTTGAGTGCTGCCTTCTCGCTATGTGTTTTCCTATTTTAATAGTGTATCTTAAAGGGGTTTTCCCATCAGGGACATTTATGGCGTATCCACAGGACATGCTATAAATGTCAGATAAATATGGGTCCCACTTGTGGCACCCGTACCTCTCTCTAGCACGGGGCCCCCTAATCCCTGTTCTACCTTTCTCTGTTCCCTCTGCCTCCCGGGCCACTTCCTGGTTATATGGTCAGAAATTATAGCTGAGCTACGCGGTTTTCTTAACTCCCACAGAAGTAACGGAAACCGCGTAGTTCACGCGCCATGCTACTTCCATAACTACCATTCGCTTCTGTGGGAGCTACAAAAAAACCTCGTAGCTCAACGAGCTACGCTGTATCCGTAATTTCCAACCATGTATCAGGAAGTGGCCCAGGAGCCAGCGGTAACCGAGAAAAGTAAAATGAGGTTTAGGGGGTCCCATTCTATAGATAGGTGCGGGTGGGACCTGACATTTATGGCATATCCTGTGGATATGCCATAAATGTCTCTGATGGCCAAGCCCCTTTAAGTGCTCTATAAAATGTTACAAAAATTAATGTAAATAACCTTTAGTTACCTGTTATCACTTGACTGCCCAGCTGTTGCTATCAGGGAAGATGAACTTATGAAAACAAAGTCATTGGCTGTTTTGTTATGGCACTGCCATGTCTGTACAATAAAAAAAAAAAGTTATAAATACCAAACAAAAAAACTGAGAAATAACACATGTCAGACTTACATCTGTCTAATGGCAACATCTGCATGGAATTGGTATGTTTTCCTTGCACTTCACGTGGTTTCTACCAGGTACCTCCTTTTTAACCCACACTCCAAAAACCTACGGTTAATTGTGAACCCCACTGGCATGCAAGGACTGATGTGCGTGATAGCAATCTATGTACAGCCCTGTGGAATATGTTGGCTCTACATAAGCAATAAGGAGGGGAAAACAAACAAACAAACAAACAAACAACAGATAAATTACCAAGTAGGGCTTGGCAGGACTTCCACTAGCAGAACTATATTTCCAGTTGGTCTGATACAGACTGATAAATCCATCAGCGTCAACTATTCCAAACTGTGGAAAAATACAAGCAACAAAAATTCACAATATAAAAAAAAAAAAAACTCTTCTAAAACCTTAAATACTTTCATACTCCCAAGAAACATTAGGACTGACAGCTACAGAGTTCAAAGTTAAAATAGTCATTTAAATGCACTGCTACATCTCTAGAGCAGGTCACTTTTGGTTAAGTCGCAGCCTGACAATGGGGAAGATCACCACACAATTAGTTACAGTATTGGATCTTAAGGTGGCCATATATGTTAGATAGCTGTGGGGGCTATTCCCCCCAACCCTGAATAAACAATCGGTTTAAGCGTGCATGTGTACTAAATGGGGAGTGGGGAATAAGCCGCAGCCATAATAATCCGGGGCTACTCCCATACACAATAGATGGTCGACCTGTCTCGCCGAAATTAGCAGGTTCGGCCAACGTTCATCTAATGTGTATAGGCACCTTTACACGGACATCTCAAGATTCCTAATTGTAATCCTAGGACTGCAGGTTTCAAATGCATAGTAGGTTAAGTTACAGATAAACATATTAGCCCAGACTTACGAAGATTGGCGTCTCATACCCCGGTCTTAACCCCTTAACGCTATGTGACGTAATAGTCCGTCACAGGCTTTGTCCTGTTAACGCAAACTGACGGACTATTACGTCAGAGCATTAACAGGGTACAGTATCTGCAGATACAGTTTTAAAGCAGTAATACCTTAACGCTATCACTGCTTCAAGGCCAGAACCAGAGCTAGCCTCCGATCTGGCAGATTAACCCCTTCGATGCAGCGCTCAAAAGCGAGCGCTGCATCTATGGTGATTACAAGCAGATCGGGACCCCACAATGAAATCGCAAGGTTCCAAGACTGCTCCGGCAGACTGGAGGCCTAACAATGGCCTCCTGTCTGCCAAGTACGGAAGTTTGCTAGGTAGCGCCTAGAGGCGGGGCCTAAAAGGCATCTGGCCGTAGTAACGAGATGGCGCAGGCTCAGAAGCGGAGCCTGCGACATCAGCCGCTCGGGTCCGCTGTATGTTACAGCTGACACCGTGCTGTAACGGCAGGGAACGGAGCTAGCTCCGATGCCTGCCATTAACCCCTTAGATTCTGCGATCAAAAGCGATCGAGGCATCTTAGTGGTTTGTAGCGATCGGCATCGACACGATTTGATCGTGAGGATGCCGATCTTGGCTATGGCAACCAGAGGCCTAATAATGGCCTCCTGGTCTGCCATGTATGATAGCCTATTAGGCCCCACCCACAGATGGGACCCAATAGGTTTTCCGTGAATGACTCCCCGCTCTAATGCATTGCACTACGTGGGTAGTGCAATGCATTAGAATAAAGATCAGAGGCGCAAACCCTCAAGTCCCCCAGTGGGGCAATAGAAAAAAAATTAGAATTTGAATAAAAGTGTAAAAAGAAAAGTTTCAAGTTAATAAAAACAAACACTGCCCTTTTTTCCTATAATAATAGTTTTAGGCCTCATGCGCACGAACGTGCTTTTGCGGCCGGAATTCCCCCGAAAATCCACGTGAGAATTGCGGCCCCATTCATTTCAATGGGGCCATGCACACGACCGTAGTTTTTACGGTTCGTGCATGGCCCGGGAGACCGCACCGCAGAAAGAACGGACATGTCTTATTATGGCCGTGTTCTGCGGGTCAGGCTCATTGAAAATAATAGCCGCGGCCATGTTCATGGCCCGCGATTTACGGGCGGCTCGCGGCTGACAGTCCGCTGCTGGCCGACCCGAAAATCACGGCCGTGCACATGGCTACGGTCGTGTGCATGAGCCCTTATTATGGGAAAAAAATTTAAACTTTAAAAAAAGTACACCTATTTGGTAGCGTCCGTAACTATAATGTTATTTTTCCCACACGGTGAACACTGCAAAAAGCTAAAAAAAACAATGCCATAATCGCTATTTTTTTTTTGATCACCACCCCTACCAAAACATGGAATAAAAAAGTGATCATAAAATCCCATGTACCCCAAAATGGTACCACTAAAAACCTGCAAGCGGTCCCGCAATAAAGACCTTACACAGCTTTTTTGACTGAAAAATAAAAAAGCTCTGGCTCTCAGAATATGGTGACACAAAATCTGCAGTGTCCAAAAGCAGATAAGATCGGGCACCATTTATGGAGTGTGACAATGGCGACATATCTATGAAATATTATTTATCAAATTATTATACCCTCTTATTATGCCCTGATTTACTCTGCACAGCTTACATATGCCCCCACATTATAAACTGAAATACCAGCAAACAGAACTACCAAGCAAAATCTGCGTGCCAAATGGCGCTCCCTCCCTTCTGAACCCTACAGCGTGCACTGCCCAAACAGCAGTTTACGTGCACATATATGGCATCGCCATACCCAGGAGAACCAGCTTACGAGATTACAAGGTGCGTGTCTTCGGTGGCACAACATATTGTGCACTAAAATGGCATATCAGCGGAAAATTGCAATTTTCACTTTGCACCATCCACTGCGCATTAATTACTAATGAAAACCACCTGTGGGAGCAAAACGTTCACTACACCCCTTAAAATGGCTTAAGGGGTATGGTTTCCAAAATAAAGGTCGCTACTTGGACCTCAGGGCCCTGCAATTGTGGGCCAATGCTGTGAAAATCACCAAAATGAAAAACTCAAAATGGACATGTTGCTCTTCACATCTGAGCTCTGTGATATGTCCAGGCAAATGATAAATGCCTTGAGGGGTGTAGTTTCCAAAATGGGGTCAATTCTTGGGGACTTCCACTGTACTCTGGTAATACGACATGGCACCCAAAAAGCAATCCAGCAAAATCTGCATGCCAAGTAGCGCTCCTGCCTTTCTGAGCCCTGCCATGTGTCCAAACAGCAGTTTATGACCACATGTGGGGTATTTCCATACTCGGGAGAGATTGCTTTACAAATTTTGGGGTGCTTTATATCCCTTGTGAAGATGTAAAAATGCAACTTCTTAGTGGAAAAAACGTTGATATTGATTTTTACAATTTTAGATTCCTTAAGGGGTGTAGTTTCCCAAATGGGATCACTTTTGGGGGGTTCCTACTGTTTTGGTCCCGCAGGCACTTTGCAAACGTGACATGGCACATGAAAACCATTCCAGCTAAATTTGATCTCCAAATGGTGCTCCTTCCCTTTTGAGCCCTGCCGTGTGTTCAAACAGCAGTTTATGACCACTTATGGGGTATTGCCGTAATCGGGAGAAATTGGTTTTCAAACGTTGGGGTGCTTTTTTTTTTATCCTTTATTCCTTGTAAAAATTAAAAATGTCCCTGTTTTAATCGGAAAAAAATGTAGATTTTCATTTTCACGGCCTAATTCCACTAAAGTCAGAGAAAACCTGTGGGGTCAAAATGTTCACTATAACCCTCGATAAATTCCTTGAGGGGCGTGGTTTCCCAAATGGGGTCACTTTTAGGGGTGGTTTCCACTGATTTGGTCCCTCAGGGACTTTGCTAATGCGACATGGCACCCAAAAACCATTGCAGCAAAACTTCAGCTAAAAAAGCCAGATGGTTCTCCTTCCCTTCTCAGCCCTGCCGTGTGTCCAAAAAGCAGTTTATTACCACATACACCGTGTTCCAAATTATTATGCACATTGGATTTAAGTGTTAAACATTTAATTATTAGTTTTTCAATTAAACTCATGGATGGTATTGTGTCTTAGGGCTCTTTGGATTATTGTAATCAATCTCAGACACCTGTGATAATTAGTTTGTCAGGTGTGCCCAATCAAAGGAAAACTACTTAAGAAGGACGTTCCACATTATTAAGCAGGCCACAGGTTTCAAGCAATATGGGAAAGAAAAAGGATCTCTCTGCTGCCGAAAAGCGTGAAATCGTGCAATACCTTGGACAAGGTATGAAAACATTGGATATTTCAAGAAAACGTAAGCGTGATCATCGTACTGTGAAAAGATTTGTGGCTGATTCAGAGCACAGACGGGTTAGTTCAGATAAAGGCATAATGAGGAAGGTTTCTGCCAGACAAATTAATAGGATTAGGAGAGCAGCTGCTAAAATGCCATTTCAAAGCAGCAAACAAAGCAGGTATTTGAAGCCGCTGGTGCCTCTGGAGTCCCTCGAACCTCAAGGTGTAGGATCCTCCAGAGGTTTGCAAGTGTGCATAAAGCTATTATTCGGCCACCCCTAAACAATGCTCACAAGCAGAAACGTTTGCAGTGGGCTCAGAAATACATGAAGACTAATTTTCAAACCGTGTTGTTTACTGATGAGTGCCGTGCAACCCCGGATGGTCCAGATGGATGGAGTAGTGGATGGTTGGTGAATGGCCACCATGTCCCAGCAAGGAGGTGGCAGAGTCATGTTTTGGGCTGGAATCATGGACAGAGAGAGCTGGTAGGCCCCTTTAAGGTCCCTGACTGTGTGAAAATGACCTCTGCAAAGTACGTTTAGTTTATGACTGACCACTTTCTTCCGTGGTACAAAAAGAAGAACCGTGCCTTCCGTAGCAAAATTATCTTCATGCATGACAATGCACCATCTCATGCTGCAAAGAATACCTCTGTGTCATTGGCTGCTATGGGCATAAAAGGAGAGAAACTCATGGTGTGGCCCCCATGTTCCCCTGACCTCAACCCTATTGAGAACCTTTGGAGCATCCTCAAGCAAAATATCTATGAGGGTGGGAGGCAGTTTACATCAAAACAGAAGCTCTGGGAGGCTATTCTGACATCCTGCAAAGATATTCAAGCAGAAACTGTCCAAATACTCACAAATTCAATGGATGCAAGAATTGTGAAGGTGATATCAAAGAAGGGGTCCTATGTGAACATGTAACTTGGCCTGCTAAGTTTTTTTTGATTGAAAGAGCTTTTGATTTCTGTAAATATGACCTCCTGATGCTGCAAATTCAACAAATTACCATTTTAGTTCTCTTTACAACCTTTAAAATGTTTTGATCTCTGTTGTGCATAATAATTTGAAACAGTGCATTTTGAGTTTTTTTACTTCTAAAAAAAAAATCTGTTATCATTAGATTTGTTCAATAAAAATTTGCATTATACTCCAACGGTTGATGGCTTGAAGATTATACTGACTGTCATTTGCATTGACTATTTAGGAAAATCAGCGAAAAATAACATTTGCATAATAATTTGGAATGCGGTGTACTGGAGTTAGGGAAACAGCATAGTTACGCTGTTTCAGTAACTCCACATGTAACCAAGTGGCCGCTTGTTCAAGTCCCCTAGGGGAACTAAAAATGTGTAAAAAATAAAATAAAATGTTACATTAATTTTCAGGAGTGTAAAAAAAAAATATTAAAAGGTTAAAAAAAACAAAAACACCTTTTCCCATATTTCCCTAAGCACAATGTAAAAACGAAAATAATTTGGTATTGCTGTGTCCGTAAAAGTCTGAACTATTACAATATACCATTATTTAACTCGCATGGTGAGTTTAAAAATGTAAAATATCAAAATAGTTTTTTGGTCACCTTAGTGCTTAAAATAGGAAAAAAAAAAAAAAAAAAGTGATCAAAAAAATCGTATGTACCAAAAAATGGTGGCAATAAAACTACAGCTCGTCCCGCAAAAAATAAGCCCTCAAATAGATGAAAAAAAATATAATAAAAGTTTTGGCTCTCAGAATGTGGTGAAACAGAATAAATGATTTTTTAACAAATAATTTTGTTCCTATTTTCTGTTGTCTAAAACCTGGGTGCATCTTATAGTCCGAAAAATGCGGTATTACCACATAAATTGACACGTCAGATTTGAAAAATGGGGCTGCGTCCTGAACGTGCCAACTAGTCCATGTCCTTAAGGGGTTAAACGGAAGCCCACTAAGGTAAGATGAGACAAATTTATTATGAGGCGCACACATCTTAATAAATTTGTTGCATCTTCGGCTGTGAGTGCGCCACAAAGGAAAATCTACACCAGCTACAAGCTAGCATAGATTTAAGATATTTATGCATATTTCTAATGTCAATTACAGTAAATTCTGCCCATTTAAAAAAAAAAAAAAAAAAAAAGTGTCAAGAGCGGTGTAAAAGGGTAAAAAGTAAAAATAATTCTGCTAATAAATTCCGGATAAAGATTAGAAAGGTAACGTCCAGCACTCGATACCATAAAATCCCAAACATTAATTCAGCACTCTAAAAACAAAATAAAACTTTCCTAGGAAGGTTGCGCTTTCTGCTAATAAATTCCCCCCTTGTGTCAGCTTGATGAGTTGTGCCAACTGTTAACTAGATGTGTAGGTGATAAAAAGTCACAACAGAGCTCCGTGGACACACTGTATGTATTTTATTATGATTCTTTGTATTGGGTTGTCTTTTCCTATATGTGTTCTCATGAGCGTAGCTTTACTGGATTTATGAACTTGGTGGTACAGAAAAACGTGCCGGCTTAGTGGTACAGAAAAACATGGCGGCTTTTTTCCGGACAAAGCGCCACACCTGTCCACGGCTTTGTGTCTGGTTTTACAGCTCAACTTCATTAAAGTGAATGCAAATCCACACACAACCTGTGGACAAGTGTGATGCTGTTTTTGGAAGAAAGCAGGCATTTTTTCTAATCCGGTACAATCTCTTTAATAATTGCTGACTATGTCCTAATACGTAAAAACGAGATCTTTATAAAGGAATAGAAGACACAGAATAGAAGAAATACCTTGTTTCCTTGGTGGTTAAACTTTATCCGAGTTATTCTGGAATTTCCACCTGTCCTGAAGCAAGTTATCTGCTGGCCATGACCCCATTCAAACATCCTTACACTGCCATCTTGAGCACCAGTGAGATCTACATCAATACACAAGTAGTACTTAAAGTGTTGTGACGTTTCTTGGCATGGTGTCAATTAATTTCAACCAAAATATTACACATGGATGCAATTGCTCATACATTTATGACCCCAAAACGCATGATCATCCCAGAAATATTAACACAGTTCAATTGCCTCTTTCAGCTTCAAGCCATTACCGAAGAAGCACACCATTGATGGTAACGTTGATAATGCAGGATTGTGACCTGCGTATTCTTCAGGAATATTAGAAATCTAATGGTGTATTCATGTTACAACTATATTCGCTACAATTTTCCGAACAGAAGGTATTAACATTATTAGCATCAATGATAATAACAGTAATTCTAAGTGCAATTAAAAACAAATGACAAAAAAGAAATATAACTAAATACAAAATATAAAGACCACAGATGAGAAACCATATTCCCGAGGAAACCTGGCTAAAGTCACGGCTGGTTTTTCAGGCTAGACACAAACTGCTTGATGAAAACCTCTGGTGGGTCAAGAATGACAGGGGCTAGCAATAATGAACAATAATAGAACAAAATGCTGATGTATTGTCTTAGTCTTCTATATTGATTTCATATTCACAACATCAAATAGTAAAATAAGATGAAACACTATGTAACAATCCGCTCAAGTCTATTTCCATAAAGGACAAGATTATGCATACAGGTAACTCACAGTAAGGCAGGGTTGGATGTGATGCCATTCTTCTCACATCTTTGATCTGTTTTTTTATCATCTGGAAGAAACATCATTCATTTTAATTTCATCTTGTATATTTGCACAAGAGTTTGGGATAAAAAAAACAAAAACAAAAACACATTTGTGATAGGTTCTATTTAAAACTTGCCAATATATAAAAGTTGATCTCACATTTACCTACATAAATAGTATTCGTTATAAGGCTATGGTTTAACGTCTGTGTGAAGTGCTAGCATTGCATACAAATCTTCTGTACATCTGAAATGGCTGTAAATGAACAGTAGTATTAACCCCTTAATGACCAGCTAAATGTTTCCGTTTTTGCCTCTCTGCCTTTCAGCAGCCATAACTTATTTATTTTTTCATTGACGTGGCTGTATGAGGCCTTGTTTTATGCGAGAGAAATTGTATATTTTTTTTTTACGGCATCAATATAGGAAAAAGCGATTCACTGCATTGTTTTTCTTATTTTTTTATCCCGTTCATGTTTCACGATAAATAACCTGTTAGATTAGTTCTTCAGGCTATTACGGTCGTGTAGATACCTTTTTGTTTTTATGTAATGTGGGAGCAATAAAATATATTTTATGCAAAATAATGACTTTTTTGGGGACTTTATTTATTTTGTTGTTACTTTTTTTTTTTAATCCCATCAAGGGATAACTTTATTTTTTACTTATAAATGTATTACTCCTGTATGCTAATACATTACACTGTGTCCCTATGACACAGACTGCTATTAGGGCAGCACATCGGCTTACTGAACAGACCGCCCTGGGGTCCTTTGTAGGTCTCCAGGGCTGACTGAAGAGGGATTCCCCGATGTGTGATCGCATTACCGGAATCACTTTGATCATGCTGCGGTCACGGACCGCGGCGATCAAAGGGTTAAACAGCTGGGGTCCGAATGTTTTCCAACCCCAGCTGTGTTCAGGAGGCTGCTTTAGATCAGGTGCTGTTCGTTACAGCTGCTGCTTAGAGGATGAGCGCTCACACGTCGTTGTAGACTGGAGACCTGCATTGTCTGACATCAAAAGACGGTGGGCGGTCGGGAAGGAGTTAATGTGTATTCTCACCTATAGTTCAGAAAACGATCAGTGAAAACATTGGGTGACTCAATCCTTCCACTTGCCCGAGTGACCACTACACTTCTATACCTCTGTTCATGATTAAACTACAAAAAGCTACTATGTGCATCGAAATAGCATATCTATTACTTACCACCGATGCGCCTCTACCTGTCTGAAGTCCACCTAGCCACGGCATATTGATTGGTGTTCCAGGATTACTGTGGGTGTAAGGAGTTGAGCCTTGAACGGATGAAAGATCATCCCGGGTGTGTACAACTAAAAAGTCATCAGGTCTAGAAAAAAACATCATGATACATAGCCATAAAATCAGAGCTAGTAAGGAAAATAAAATGAAAGACAAAAAGAAAATCCATCCCCCATCCAAACATTGGTTACATATACACACAGCACCCTTAGGCATAGTTCACACAGTTTTTTGCAGGCAGAAAAAAATCTGCCTCAAAATTCCTTATGAAATTTTGAGGCAGATTTTTAAATTTCCAGCGTTGTTTTGCCGTTTTTTTTTTTTTTTTTTAGCATTCTCTGCATTGTTTTTTTGCCCGTGCAAAAATTATGGGCAAAAGACGAGGCAAAAAATTATTTAAAAAAAAGGAGATCACATGTCCCTCGTGTGGATAAATATCACGGGGACCCCCACTATTGCGGATTAGAATTTAAAGAGAAATGACACTTAAAAGAAAGGACACCCGGAAAAATCTGCATTTGAATGACTGCATTTCTATATTTGACATTGCATTTTCAAAGACAAAGCAAATAAATGAAGACAGTGCGTAAGATAGAAAAAGATGCGATTACCACAGCATGCTGGTGGAATTAAAGGCAGGGTCTTGTGAGGGCAAGAATGGGGCCGAGACCCCATGCGTATTGCTGCTAGTACGGCTTCATCAGGGGACGGTTCAGATGTTGTTTCCGCATCAAAATCAGCCCCCAAAAAAAACGGGTGAGGTGACCGTTAAAGCACAATGATCATGACAAGTACAGGCAACTATGGAACCTCAAAGAAAAGAAAAACACAATACATACCCTTTATTTTCTATTTCAAAGTCATCATCAATCCATGAAAAAATCTGGGTGGCCAAGATTGCAGACACATCAAGCTCCTGGATGTCATGACTTGAAGCAATTGCAATACAGTTTCTGTTGGCCTTTAGAAGAACATAATAGAATCCATTTCACAATCTATAAACAAAATACTCATCGTAGAAAGCCAAGAGAAATCTTGCAATGAAAATGTAAATGGAGAAGTCTAAATATACATTTGAGCAAACCAAGGGAGATAGAAAGTACTTTTTGCACTTAAAGCTTTATATACAGAAGGGCCATTAACATGTGAACGACTACCGTAACTCCATCCCGCACCTTGACGTAACTGTACACCGTAATCTCTACACCGCAGCGGCGGTTAACTGTGCAGGGCGTCTGCTCTGCATTCCCTGTTGCCGACCAGCAGCCCATCACCTCTAATTTAGGCAAATAACCCCTTAGATGCGGCGGTCGATTGTGATCGCCGCATTTAAGGAGTTTAGAGCAGATCGGCAGCCTCTACATGAAATCGCGGGGGCTGCCGATGTTAGCAATGGCAACTGGAAGCCAGACAATGGCCTCCGGGCTGCCATGCATGGAAACCTATGAGGACCACCCGGAGGCTGTAACTCATAGGCTCTCTGTCAGAGACTGTCACGACACAATGACCATTAGCAGGGGCATAACTAGGAAAGACTGGGCCCCATAGCAAACTTTGGACTGGGGCCCCCCTCCCCTGGGTATCACACAACCCCCCTTGTAGATAGTGACTCCCTGTAAATTCCGCCATACAGCGCCCCTGTAGAGAACGCCATACAGCCTCCCCACTGCAGAAAACGCCATACAGCCTCCCCACTGCAGAAAACGCCATACAGCCTCCCCACTGCAGAAAACGCCATACAGCCTCCCCACTGCAGAAAACGCCATACAGCCTCCCCACTGCAGAAAACGCCATACAGCCTCCCCACTGCAGAAAACGCCATACAGCCCCCCCTGTAGATAACGCCATACAGCCCCCCCTGTAGATAACGCCATACAGCCCCCCCTGCAGATAACGCCATACAGCCCCCTGTAGATAATGCCATACAGCCCCCTGTAGATAACGCCATACAGCCCCCCCTGCAGATCACGCCATACAGCCCCCCCTGCAGATAACGCCATACAGCCCCCTGTAGATGCCGCCATACAGCCCCCTGTAGATAACGGCATACAGCCCCAAACCCCCCCCTGTAGATAACGCCATACAGCCCCCTGTAGATAACGCCATACAGCCCCCTGTAGATAACGCCATACAGCCACCCCTGTAGATAATGGAATATAGCCCCCCCTGCAGATAATGCCATACAGCCCCCTGTAGATAACACCATACAGCCCCCTGTAGATAAACGCCATACAGCCACCCCTGTAGATAATGGAATATAGCCCCCCCCTGCAGATAATGCCATACAGCCCCCTGTAGATAATGCCATACAGCCCCCTGTAGATAACGGCATACAGCCCCAAACCCCCCCTGTAGATAACGCCATACAGCTCCAAACCCACCTGTAGATAACGCCATACAGCCTCCCCTGTAGATAACGCCATACAGCCCCCTGTAGATAATGCCATACAGCCCCCTGTAGGTAACGGCATACAGCCCCAAACCCCCCCTGTAGATAACGCCATACAGCCACCCCTGTAGATAATGGCATACAGCCCCCCCCTGTAGATAACGCCATACAGCCTCCCCACTGCAGATACCGCCATACAGCCCCCCTGTATATAACGCAATAGAGCCCCCCGAACCCCCCCAAAAAAACGGCCTATAGTTTGTTCTACAAAAGAGGTGCATCCCCTATCCACAGGATAGGGGATACATGTGTGATCGCTGGCAGCGATAAGGAGAACGGGGGACCGAAAGTCCCCCGAAGTTCTCCATGACAAACCTCGGACTTCCGGAGTCTGTACAGTTAAAAAAAATGAAAGGACCGCTGGTCACGCATGCGCACAGGCGCGACTGGTGCACAATTCATTTCTACGGAGCTGCCGACAGACCCCAGAAGTCCGAGGTTTGTCATGGAGAACTTCAGGGGACTTTCGGTCCCTCGTTCTCCTTATCGCTGCCAGCGATCACACATGTATCCCCTATCCTGTGGATAGGGGATGCATGTCTTTTGTAGGAACAAACCCTTCAGTGGCATCGCGCTGTAACAGCCGTAGCGGCTGCTAGCGGAGCCTCGGGCCATGTGGGGGGGCCGTGCCGGTGGGCCCGGCCATGTGGGGGGGGCCGTGCCGGTGGGCCCGGCCATGTGGGGGGGCCGTGCCGGTGGGCCCGGCCATGTGGGGGGGCCGTGCCGGTGGGCCCGGCCATGTGGGGGGGCCGTGCCGGTGGGCCCGGCCATGTGGGGGGGCCGTGCCGGTGGGCCCCGCCATGTGGGGGGGCCGTGCCGGTGGGCCCCGCCATGTGGGGGGGCCGTGTCGGTGGGCCCCCTCATGCTGCGGGCCCCGTAGCAGCAGCTACGGCTGCTACAGCGGTAGTTACGCCACTGACTGTTGGAATACATTACACTACATAGGTAGTGTAAAGTATTCCAGCAGCGATCAGAGCTGCAAGTCTTCTAGCCGTTAGTGGACAAGAAAAAAAAAAAAGGTAAAAACCGTTTTATAAAAGTGTCAAAATAAAAGATATAAGTTACAAAAACCAAAAATTATTTTTATTCCTATAAAAAGACTTATAGGAAAAAAATGAACACGTTAAAAAAGTACACATGTTTGGTATCGTCGCATTTGTATTATTTTTCCCGCATGGTGAACACCGCAAAAAAAAAAAGGAAAAACAATGCCAGAATCACTATTTTTTGTTCACCACCCCTCCCAAAATATAGAATAAAACGTGATCAAAAAGTCGCATGTACCCCAAAATTGTACCATAAAAAACTACAACCCGTCGCGAAAAAAAAAAAAAAAGACCTTACACAGCTTTTTTGACTGAAAAAAAAAAATCAAAAAAACAAAAAAAACTTTATGGCTCTCAGAATATGGAGACAAAAAATAATACATTTTCTAAAAAGTTATTTTGTTGTATAAATGCGGCAAAACATAAAAAAAACAATATAAATATGGTATTGCCGTAATCGAATCAACCCAAAGAAAGTAAAATTGTCATTTATAGCACATGGTGAACGCCATATAAAAAAACATTGCCAGATTTAATAGTTTTGTAATGGTCACCAAAAAAATGGAATAAAAAGTGATAAAATTAACCCAAAAAAACGCATGTACCCCAAAATGGTGCCAATTGAAACTACAGATTGTCCCGCAACAACGTTACTGAAGGGTCCTGACAGTGAATAGTGTCTGTGGCTGCACATAGTGATCTAGTAAGATCACTATGTGCAGAATAAATTAATGGGGAGAAGTGTATGACGCCGATTGGACACTTCTCTCCACAACGCCCACTTGGTCAAAAAGTAAAACACGCCCAGGTGTCCATTGCGAAACTCATTAGCATAAAGCTAATATAGGTCATAAATAAAAAACACTGCTGTAATCTACATTACAGCGCAGATCATATTATGTACATGATAGGCCACTTATAATGTGGTGACAGAGCCTCTTTAAACCTATTCCTAGGCATTTTCGGGACCATAACAGATGGCAGGATTTGAAAGTACATGGCATAGATTAAATCATCGTTGGATCTCTGGGTGGTGACACTTTTCGAAAATTGGAACGTATAGAGTGCAAGTGGATAACCAAACTAAAAACAAGCTTGATAGCAAGATAGGGCACTTATAATGTGGTGACAGAGCCTCTTTAATAGGCTCTATTGAAAAAGGAAACATTCTAATGTTCTATAGAAATACTTATATGGAGCTTGACATGTACTAGTTAGGAAACTTTATCTGTATTCAAAACACCACATAAGCTGTATGAAGGATTTCAGTCACATTCTCCGATGTTGCAAAATCTTTGACAACCCAGTCTCAATATCATCATCATCATGAATATGAAGCTTTATAACCAAAACAGAAGACATTCCGCATGTACATAGGACACAAATTTCTACTAACACAGCGACTAATTACTGCAGATAAAAGGGAAGTCCACTAACATAGAATGAAAAACATACAGTACTTATCCACATGTCTAGCACAACCAATATAAAATCTATAGAAGAATGCAGGAAAAACACATACTTTATTTACCGCAAAAGCAGTTATTATATCAGACTCTTTATGGATTATGCGTGCTCTTCCTCCTGAGGACGCCAGATCAGTTTCAGTCTGTAACAAGGAAAGACATATCAACTTGGGGTATAATCTTGAAATTACCTTCACTAATACATTGTATTATTTTGTTTTTTCAGTTTATTATTTTAACGATAAAACCAAAAAAAAGCCCAAAAAATCCCACAGTTGCTCTGTTCACAAATGTGTCGTAGCTTCCGCTTATAATAGAAGCCATGAAACATCGCTGGATCAGTCATACGATGGGTACCAACGGCGCCGGTCAGACCCTATAGATTTACAACATTGCTTTGTTCCCCAATACATAAAGATTGTTTTGTTAGGCTATGAAAAAAATTCTACAAGATGACATTTTGCTTTTAGGCATTAATAACCTGGGTTCAAAAAGGGTTAAACAACGATCATCTTACTAGACTGGCAAGGTAAGAAAACATTTTAAATGCTCCAAAATATTTCATACTGGAGTAATTATTTTTTGTTTCCCAACATTTTGGCTAGCATGCTGTCAGGCCAAATAGAGATAAAAATAAATGGAGAACGTATCAGTCACATTCCCCATGTTGTCTGTTATATGGGAAGCTTTCCTGACAGGGTTGGTAATTTTTTCGATAAAAATCTAGAATGCATTACTGAAAGAAGAGAGTAGAAGCTTCAAATCAGTCTAGACTAGTTCTGCATAGAAGTTCGCACATTAAGGTCATAAGTACACCGCTTTTCCTACATCAGTTCATATGCCCAGAATGATTTGATATTTTTATTATCATAGAGATAGAGATATATAGATAGATAAAGATCGATATAAAAAAGGTCAAATATAGAAATATAAACACTCAGAAATGTTTTCTAATAAATACCTACCTCATTGAGAGATCGTTTTTTAGTAAAAATATTTCGGATAAAGGTTTCTTGGATGCCCTCTTGTTTTACTAGGTATTGCCAAAGCCTCTTCACTGGCAATGTACTTGAATGCTTGGATCTAAATCGCAAGATTAAGGAAAAACTACTTAAAACGCAGTAATTAGGACAGGAAAAAAAGAAAGAAAAAAAAAGACTAATAAAACTAAAAACATTGGAAAGGAACAAATACACAACCAAGAAGTCCCAGGCATTCATAAAATAGACAATTATTAGTGAGAAAATCTCACCTTTCCGAGAGATGGTAATATGCTATTAAGAGCCTGGTGTCCTGTGCATTTCACTCAGTTCTGACCCTCTTGAAAGAATGAGGTGTGTTTATATAATAAAACACACACACACATATATATATATATATATATATATATATGTGTGCGTGTGTTTGTGCCTGCCATATACCCGTTTCTTCATGTATCTCAATTCAAAAATGAAGGATTGGACCCCATGAGTAGAACTTTATAACTAAGTGGAGTTGGTTATATGAAAGTATAGGAAAAAAATAAAAAAATAAGTATTTACACACTACACACTCTTTTGGGCTCTTTTATGAGGCTACCGTTTATAACCAAGCTATAGCAACTATAAAAAAAATTTTTGAACGGCTGCCAACTAATTCCGACTGACCCCAATCACTTATAATGAAAACTATACTATTCTAGGTTTTAATAATACTGCAAACCCTGACGGACTCGCAATGATGCCAGTGTGGATAGAGCCTAAGGTTTAAAAAGCAGACACACTAACTTAAAGGGTGTATTTGTTGGCTCCAGCAATGCTTTATGTCTAAGGATGGCAGGACCAGCAGACAAGGCCTCCTCTGAGGTCGGTATTGTAATGAAGTCTTGTGGGGGGCCCTCATAAAGCTCGAGTCGTCTCAAGAGCACCTGCTCCCATCTCTGCAAAGTCTTTAGTGCAGCATGGCAGAGAGGAGAAGCCACCGGAAGTTCTGGCAAAATAAATGAAAATCACTTCATAATAAACAGTATCCACATTAGGGTATGTTCACACAGAGTTTTTTGCAGGCAGAAAATTCTGCCTGGACAAATCAGCTCCGTTTTTTTTAAGTGGTATTGTCGCCACACGCGTTTTGTGATGCATTTTTTTGCCGCGATTTTTTTTAGCTCTTTCTTCAACAGGAAGTAGTAACCATGAACGTTTTTTGCTGAAAAACGCATCAAAAATCGCGGCAAACAAAAGCGTAAAAAAAGCGTTTATTTCCGTCTCCCATTGATTTCAATGGGGTTTTTGAGGCGGAAAACACCTCAAGATAGGGCATGTCGCTTCTTTTTACCGCGAGTCGGTTTTTCCGCTCTCGGGAAAAAAACGCCTCCGCCTCCCATTGAAATCAATGGGAGGCATTTTTGGCGCGTTTTCCGACACTGTTTCCGAGTCAAAAAAACTCAGTGTGAACTGGCCCTTAGACAGATTAAGAAAGAAAAAAAAAGTAGTATTAAATATTAGACGTATACACAGTAAAAGGGGATACACAGCTAATAACGGAACTGGAATTAATCGTTGTATTTTAGAAAATGGTCTATGAAAATACAGAAACACGCTATTTCAGATACACAAAGTAGGCATTAGGCCTTATTCACACGACAGTGATAAACGGCCATGTGACAGCTGTTATTTTAACTACTAGTTCCCTTGCTGGCTATCGGCGGCTCGATGACACACACTCACCGATGCAGCGCCGACTTCTCCTGGTCTGGTCGCTAGTCTCGTGGGTTCTGCGAAGGCGGCGCGATGACGTCGTCATCACCTTCGCAGATCCCGCGAAAATACCGACCAGACCTGGAGAAGTCGGCACTGCATCGGTGAGTATGTGTCATCGCGTCGCCGAAGATCCCGTAAAGATGAGAGGCCTTACCTGAAGAAGACAGCGCTGCATCGGTGAGTATGTAGGGCATTCATGTCGGGGCGCGTGGCATCACCTACAGGGAGGCGCGTGGCATCACCTACAGGGAGGCTGTAAATATTGTTTAGGTGAACACATGACCTTCCTTTGGGTGTTTTCAGGGAGTTGGGACAAAAAAAGCCAGACAAATGAAATTCATCAGTTTATTGTTTTTTTTAACGGCCATGAAAAATGGATGTAAAACGGACAGACGGATTGAAATGGGTGAAAATTTAGAGACACACTCATGCTAAAAGGCCATGAAAAACTGACAGTTGATCAGTTTTTAATGGACACTTTTTTTTCACTGTCGTGTGAATGTAGCCTTAGGGCCTGTTCACATCACCGGTTATTTCCGTTCCGGGGTTCCTTCAGAGGTTTCCGTCGGGTGAACCACGCAACGGAAAGTGAAAGCACAGCTTCCGTTTCAGTCACCATTGATCTCAATGGTGACGGAAACATCGCTAATGGTTTTCATTAGTCACCATTTCGTCAGGTTTCCGGTTTTCCGACAGAATCAACAGCGGAGTCGACTCCGCTATTGATTCCGTCGGAAAACCGGAAACCTGCCGGAATGGTGACCAACGGAAACCATTAGCAATGTTTCCGTCACAATTGCTCTCAATGGTGACTCAAACCGAAGCTGTGGTTTCAGTTTCACTTTCCGTTGCGGGGTTCACCCGACGGAAACCTCAGACGGAATCCCGGAACGGAAAGCGAACGGTGATGTGAACAGGCCCTTAGGCTGCTTTGTGTCCATTTAGGAAGCATAACAGCAATTGTACAGTTCCACTTTAGGCTATATTCACACGACCGTGAAAAAAAATGGCCATTAAAAACTGATCAACTGTCAGTTTTTCATGGCCATTTTGAATTAGTGCATCTCTAGATTTTCATCCATTTCCAGTCCGTCTGTCCGTTTTTAATGGCCGTTTGACATCCGTTTATCATCAGTTTTCATGGCCGTTAAAAAAAACTGATGCATTTCATTTGTCCACCTTTTTTTGTCCCAGGCCCCTGAAAACACCCAAAGGAAGGTCACATTCACCTAGACACTATTTACAGCCTCGCTGTATATGATGCCACACACCTCCCTGTATATGATGCCACACACCTCCCTGTATATGATGCCACACATGAAGAGGTCGGTGCTGCATCGGTGAGCATCATCGCTGCGCCGATAGCCAGCAGGGGAACTAGTAGTTCCCTTGCCAATCCCCATGTCACAGATCCATTTTTAACGGTTGTTAGATGGATTGATAGCCGTTAAAATTTGATCCATGGACTTCTATGGGGGCCGTCAGGCAGTGAAAACGGCCAAAAATAGGACGTGTCCTATTTTTTGAAGGCCATTATTCACGGGCCGTTAAAAAAACGGCCGTGTGAATATACCCATAGCACATCATTGTTCTGAAAATGGCCGTGTGACGGCCGTTAAAACAGCCGTCACACGGCCGTTTTTACACTGTCATGTGAATAAGGCCTTAAACAAAATTACCTCAGTAAAGTCGACTGAAGGAGAGCAGTTGACAGATACGGCCCCACTCCTATAACTCTCTTTAAAGAGGCTCTGTCACCACATTATAAGTGCACTATATCCTACATAATCTGATCGGCGCTGTAATGTAGGTGACAGCAGTGCTTTTTATTTAGAAAAACGATCTGTCTTTACCACGTTAATAGCGATTTTAGCTTTATGCTAATTACTTTCTTAATGCCCAACTGGGCATGTTTTTACTTTAGACCCAGTGGGCGTTCTACAGAGTGTATGACGCTGACCAATCATCATCATACACTTCTCATTGTTCCAGCCCATTGTTACAGTGTGATTGTGCAGTGAAAGAAGCTGGGCTGGAACAATGAGAAGTGTATGATGCGGATTGGTCACTGAATCGTCAGCGTCATACACTCCTATGTACAACGCCCAGTTGGTAAAAAGTAAAAACACGCCCAGTTGTCCATTAAGAACTAATTAGCATAAATCTAAAATTGGTCATAACTTGCTCAAAAATTATAGTTTTTAAAAATAAAAACCACGGTTATCTACATTACAGCGCTGCAGCACTGCACTGCTGTGGTACTTACAGCAGAGCAAGCGTGATCTCGCGAGATCACGCTGTAAATGACAAGTTACAGCAAGATTACGCTTGCTCTGCTGTAAGTACCAAAGAAACTTTAATGAAGTGTCGGGATTGTGAATAGACATCCCGTCCTGGCTGGTAAGAATGTCTATTCACCGTCTAAACACTTCAGTAACGTTAATGTGTCAGTATAAGACAGAATATAAGGATCTAGCTGGATCCCTATGCGCTGACTAAATGAATGGAGAGGAGTGCATGATGCTAATTGGTCAGCGTCATACACTCCTCTGTACAACGCCCACTTAGTCTAAAGTAAAAACACGCCCAGTTGGGCATGAAGAAAGCAATTAGCATAAAACTAAAATCGCTAATAACGTGGTAAAAATAGATCATTTCTCTAAATAAAAACACTGCTGTCACCTACATTACAGCGCCGATCTCCTTATGTAGGAGATAGGGCACTTATAATGTGGTGACAGAGTCTCTTTAACCCTAGTATTCTTTTCGATACCCATTTTTAATGATCATCCATCTCATGACAGACACACTTTGTCCTGAAGTCTAATTTTCTTACAACCACTAGACTGATAAGTATTACCCCAAATATTTACCTGAAAGTTCATGTCCAGCTAATGGGTAAAAGCTCTTCAGATTCTGAAGCACAAACTGGACCATAGTAAGACGCATTAGAGCCCAACTGTAATGTAAAACACAACATAAGTGGATGAAAAATTCCTAGACAAGGTCATCTACCATAAGAAGTGTTTTCAGCTCGCTATAGCTACTTGTGATGAAAGTTATACAACAAAGCCTTTTAAAAAGAATACAAATTCTAAAAGAGAACTCTGAGACTAAAGAAATCAAATATGTAGAACAGTGTGTCTGTTTAGAGACAATAGTAGATCTTGGAGATATTCAACGTAACATGCCTGAAAAGGATTTAAAAAATTCTCCTGTCACCAGTATGAATTGCTGCAGTCCTATTTTTGTTACCTTATGGACAACAGTGACTTGAATAGGAGAGAAATCTTGAGTAGTAGTAGAAAATATTTAACATTCACATACATTGCACTAAGTCAGGTACTTCACATTGGAGCCATGTGGACTTCTTTGCATCAGATATGGCTAGTGTTACAGGAAAAACTCTCCAAATCACATACCTTGAGTAAAGCAGATATGGCAAGATGTGGAGTCGATTTAAGGGCACCCGCCCTAACTAGATCAGTTTTAAACAACCGAATGCTTATCTTTATATCCAGGATTGCTGAGATATAGCTATCTTACACTATAGTATATTAAATTTAAAGGAAACAAAATCAATAACAAATGGTATCTAAGAAAACAGAATTATGGGATGACAGTAGGCCAATACTCCACTTAAGACTGTTAATTAAGTTACCCTAAGCCTCAAAAACTAAGGGATACACGAGACTGCAGGCACTACTTCAGTCTGACAAATCACATTAGCTCTTATACAGGAAGGAAAGCAGTTCCTACAAACTGCATACAACAGATAATGGATATCGCGTAAGACCTAACGTGAGCAAAACTAAACCAAATATCCATACCACGAATATTTTCAGTTTCTTAGCAATCGTACTTATTCAAAATAGCAAATAAGTAAAATATATTTTGTCCAATAAACTAAGGTAATATTTTATTTAGCTTTGTTATGTTACAAGCCCGAACAAGGCATTGCAAGGACTTTTGCTTGACATTTTATTTATTGAAATCATTCAGAGGTGTAATGTGAATCTCTCCGATCTATAGACAGGGTCCTCCCAACTATCACTCGTCATTCATAGCACTGCTGCTTTGTAGCAGATGTGCTATTGGGTTCCCTCAGGCACCAAGGCCCCAGTACAACGGCAACTTCTGCATGCCCTGTAGGTTATATTGTTCCTAGCAAGGTTTCTACAGTATAAATTGTTTTAACAACCTTTCTACCTCTGTTATGCTGCAATTGTACCTGTATGAGTTAGGATTTGAGTGTTCTTGAATCTGGACATCAGATAATGAAACATCATCTTCTTCCTCACCATCACTACCTTGGCTGTCCTCAGAATCATATTCGAGTCTATTCTGTGACAGTGGTAAGAAAGGCTGAAGGAAAAAAAAAAAAGTACTTTTAGTTTAGCTTCAACTAACACTTAAACTCCCCCATTATTTTATACTTTTATTTGTGTTTTTATTTATTCTTATAATTGACGTACTGTTACCATCTTTTGATTTCAATTACTTGATAGCACGCATACATCATCTTTCTGTGTAATTCTGACCGCCAACCCATCAATATTACAATGTAGTAAAAGGGGCATATTCGTATACAGTATTTCTTACCAAGTACTTGGAGGTCAGGCATGCAAATGATCCTTCTCAGCAATAAGCTGGGGAGTGGAGGGGGGGGGGCCCAACAGGAGCCACAATTGCTCAGGAGATGCGCTCTATATGTGCAAGTCTGACCAAACTGCTTTGGCAAAATTGTTCCTGTAGAAATGTGTTGTCTGAGGACAGACTGGGATAAAATACTGTATATTGTAATAGCTTTGTATCTGCATTAGTACCAGCATTTTTACTCATTTTATACTGTACCATAAAGCACCAAGGAATAGGATGTGATATATAAATCATTAATAATATTTACTAAATGCATCTAACATACAGTACAAGTGGTCATAAGAAAAACACAAAAACACCAGCTTACTTAGGCTATGTTCACACTGCATTTGGTGTACATTCAGCTTAAAGAGGCTCTGTCACCACATTAGAAGAGCCCCATCTCCTACATAATCTGATCGGCTATACACAGGACAGAAAGGAGCCATAAAGCCAATTTGTATCCAAAGTAGAACATATATCACATATCACAAACAAAGTTTAAAAACAATAAAATGAGAACAAGACCCTAGTATGAACACTGGAGCAATTGTTAAAACTTGCAGGATAGTATCCACAGGTATAAAGGCTATATAAATGAATTGCGTAGATTGGGTACAGAACCCAAAGAGGGAATTACCCTATTATTAATCCAATAGACCCTATTAGTATAGTCAAATAAGTAAAAAAATAAGAGGGAATGGAAAAAATTAAATAAAGTAATAGTACTTCAAAGTATCATTTATATCCGACAGCCTTACCCATGACAGCAAGGAAAAGTAATAATAGTTGATACTTGCTCCTTCACATGGACCCCAACGCGCGTTTCGCTACGGTTGCTTCCTCAGGGAGGATGTGTGTGTGTGTATGTCCTAGTGTTGACAGCCCTTAAATAGTGTATGGAGCGTCGCTCATGCGGTGAATAATGGCGCATCTCAAATGACGCGGCCGGAAGCGAGGCCAGCCCCATTTCCAGTACCAGGCACAGCAGCGCGTCTCCGGAAAAACCAACGCGTACGGGAGTTCCGGACATGCGCAATGGGCCTTTGGAAACGGAGAGGGCAAAGCGTCGCCGCCAGCAGCCGACACGGACATGCGCACTTCACCGCATGAGGGACTCCAGTATCGTAAGTAGGAGAATTTATTTCCAGTAATGTTAGTGGCCTTATGTACAAAAAAAATTTTTGCATATTGCATCCTTACATAATCCTACATATTGCCGATGGTATTTGTATGTGAGCTTAATGTTAAATGGATTATTATTTAATTGCTGCTCGTCAGCCCAGACTCCGTACCCAGCCAAATAAAGAAAATGTCATCGATGTAACATAGCCACAGATGCACCTGGTCCGCGGCGCAGGTGCCATCCCCATGGAAAACCCGCCTCTCCCAAAAACCAAGAAACAGATTCGCATAGGATGGCGCGCACGCCACGCCCATTGCAGTACCCTGGCTCTGTACATAATAAACAGTCTTTGAATACAAAAAGGTTGTGGCTAAGGATGAATTGTAGTAATTCCAAAATAAAATCAGATAACTGGCCATCACAGTTGCCAGTACCGAGGAAGAAGCGGACCGCCTCCACCCCATCATGATGTCTTATGCTCGTGTAGAGTGACTGGGCTGACGAGTTTCATGCAGCAAATAATAATCCATTTAACATTAAGCTCACATACAAATACCATCAGCAATATGTAGAATTCCTGGACATACAGATCTTTACGGATGGTCTAGGCTTTCTGCATACTGACGTCTTTCGAAAATCCACATCAGTTAACTCTTTGCTTCATGCATCGTCAGCTCACACTCCGTCCACCATTAAAGCCATCCCAGTTGGTCAGTTCCTCAGGATGAAGCGGATCTGCTCTTCTGATGTTTTGTTTGAACAGCAATCCAAAGATTTGAGATCGCTATTCAGAGATAGGGGTTATAGTAATAGAATGTTCAAATCTGGCTATAGGAGAGCAAAAATAACTCCACGGGACGACCTCCTAAGATCCAAACAACAACGGTCGATCGAGCCAGGGGTACGATTTATATCAACATATAATGGACAGTGGAACAAAATGAGAGCAATCTTGCAAAAACACTGGCCCATTCTAAGATCTGAGCCATAACTGGCCCAAAATCTATCTGAAAGGCCAATGATGACAGCCAGAAGATCCAAAAATCTAAAAGATTTTCTTGTCAGAAGTCACTAAATCCCACGTCAGGTATGTCCCTTTGGGTCTCGGGTCCAAGAAAGGGATGTTACCCATGTGGTGATTGTAGAGCCTGCGCGAATATTTGTCGAGCAGTGAATTTTTCCTCAGCTGATGGAATGAGGCATTTTAACATTAGGGAGTATATTTCATGCAGTACCACACATGTGCTATACTATGCCACATGTGGATGTCCTAAAATATACATTGGACTCACTTCCAGAGAATTGAGAATCCGCACAAGAGAGCATGTGCGAGACATTATGGGAGCAAATGAAATTGAGGACTTAACAATGCTCAAAACCCTACCTAGACATTTTAAATTATACCACGACTGCAATCCTAGAACTTTATCAGTATGTGGTATAGATAAGATACATTGTGGCATCAGGGGGGGCAATGTGAAGAGAGTTCTGGCACAAAGAGAGTGTAAATGGATTGTCATGTTGGGATCCATGACACCTCAAGGTCTCAATGAAAAGTTAAGCTTTGTTCCATTTCCATAAATCCCTACTATCTATCGTGTTTTTACTTGAAAGGGGAAAGATATAACCATTTTTGCTCGACACATTTATCAATTTTATTGTAAGCATCTGTTACTATGTATTATCCATGACGTACGTTAGGTAACCATAGCATGCTTTCTTGCAATAATTGGATGATGTAACAAAAAGATTTTGTGTCACATTAATTTTTATCACTTGAGATGTATTTTTTCACGTTCTTATAATTACACTATTCTATGGTTGTCTGTGTTTGTGACAACAAGTTATTTAATCTATGTAATTTTCTGTCATTTTTTTATGAATGAATTATTATAATGTATTTAATTCTTTCAAACGATTTTTTTGGACTATTTGATTTGTCTCACTCTCACTGAATTTAAAACACTTTTACAAAGTGCATTCACATTAGCGTTTTTATTGTATATTTTTTGGTATTCATCACTATTCTTGTGTGTTGCATTTTTTCATTATTTCTTATGTCATTATTATATTTTTCACCTCACTTGCATTATGCATTCATATGAGGCAAGATTTTTTTCATTTTTTTCATGCTTATAGGTACTTCTTTGCTATTGCCAATTAGGTCCCCACTCGGGCGAGAGTGTTTGGCGTGCCGCCTAGAAATTTTAAAGATTTTTACTTACCTTGATGCTTTTATTTCTTGTTACTTCTGTGAGTATGGATTAAACTTGGCGTGGAGCAATCTTTTTCAGAGGGTGTTGCACTATGTGTCTTCCTTTTTCCATCTATTAGAGACATAAGATCCTTTTCCTACCAGGAGTTCTTTGAATGTGGAGGGAGACGATAAGGAGCTTGGTGGAACTACAAGGATAAGAATTACCATCCACACCCTCATTGGATTGCGGACTGTCCACTGCATTTTTCTGGGAGAGAGTGTCTATACTGAATGATATTGGACTGTTACCAGTGCCGTCTGAGCGGTAAACTTCACTGTACTTTATATATGCTATTTAGGGTATTTGTTGGATCATACCCAATTTAGTTTTGCCTGCTCCGGTCTGAGAGAGATTTTGTGGGTATTTGAGCCAAGAGAAACCACCATTATATTTGTTCATTCACATTAGCGTTTTTATTGTATATTTTTTGGTATTCATCACTATTCTTGTGTGTTGCATTTTTTCATTATTTCTTATGTCATTATTATATTTTTCACCTCACTTGCATTATGCATTCATATGAGGCAAGATTTTTTTCATGCTTATAGGTACTTCTTTGCTATTGCCAATTAGGTCCCCACTTAGAGTCATATAATACCAGTTCTTACATATAATGACATATAATCTGCTTTCTTAGGCCATCTATTGTTGTTTTTTATTAAAAAAAAGGATTTTTTTTGTACATAAGGCCACTAACATTACTGGAAATAAATTCTCCTACTTACGATACTGGAGTCCCTCATGCGTTGAAGTGCGCATGTCAGTGTCGGCTGCTGGCGGCGACGCTTTGCCCTCTCCGTTTCCAAAAGCCCATTGTGCATGTCCGGAACTCCCGTACGCGCCGGGTATCCGGAGACGCGCTGCTGTGCCTGGAACAGGAAGTGGGGCTGGCCTCGCTTCCGGCCGCATCCTTTGAGATGCACCATTATTCACCGCATGAGCGACGCTCCATACACTATTTAAGGGCTGTCAACACTAGGACATACACACACATCCCCCCTGAGGAAGCAACCGTAGCGAAACGCACGTTGGGGTCCATGTGAAGGAGCAAGTATCAACTACTACTTTTCCTTGCTGTCATGGGTAAGGCGGCCGGATATAAATGATACTTTGAAGTACTATTACTTTATTCAATTTTTTCCATTCCCTCTTATTTTTTACTTATTTGACTATACTAATAGGGTCTATTGGATTAATAATAGGGTAATTCCCTCTTTGGGTTCTGTACCCAATCTACGCAATTCATTTATATAGCCTTTATACCTGTGGATACTATCCTGCAAGTTTTAACAATTGCTCCAGTGTTCATACTAGGGTCTTGTTCTCATTTTATTTTTTTTAAACTTTGTTTGTGATATGTGATATATGTTCAATAAAAGTTGTACTTTGGATATAAATTGGATTTATGGCTCCTTTCTGTCCTTCGGTGTATAGCCTATTATATGGAGCTGCCTGTGTGGTAAATTTTGGGGGGACGTTCGTGTAGTAATCCGTACCCAGCCCTGATTATTAATGCTTTTGGAGTTCATATGGGGATTGTAATCTGATCGGCGCTGTAATGTAGATAACAATGGTTTCTATTTTGAAAAACGATCATTTTTGAGCAAGTTATGAGCAATTTTAGATTTATGCTAATTCGTTCTTAATAGACAACTGGGCGTGTTTTTACTTTTTACCAACTGGGTGTTGTACAGAGGAGTGTAGGACAGTGACCAACCAGTGACTAATCAGCGTCATCCACTTATCATTGTTCCAGCCCAGCTTCTTTCACTGCACAATCACACTGTAACAATGGGCTGGAACAATGAGAAGTGTATGACGCTGATTGGTCACTGATTGGTCAGCGGCATACACTCCTCTGTACAACGCCCAGTTGGTAAAAATAATTATTTATTAAGTATTAAGAAACTAATTAGCATAAATCTAAAATTGTTCGTAACTTGCTCAAAAATGATTGTTTTTCAAAATAAAAACCACTGTTATCTACATTACAGCGCCAATCAGATTATGTAGGAGATAGGGCACTTATAATCTGGTGACAGAGCCTCTTTAAGCGCCTGCAAATGCCACCGGTGTAATCCATGTGCATATCCATAGCTTGTGATGAAAATATGCCGAAAGATTGTACTTTTAGCTTATATTTGGCTGACATAACCTTTTTTCAGCTGTACTGTAAAGTGTAGTCAACAGCACTTTTCAATACATAGACATGACATTGTTTACAATGGCGGTCAACAGTAGATGTATACAACTGCTTACCATACAAAACGCAAAAAGTCTGGCCTATACCTCCAGACAATTTCCCAACGTACACACTGAAAGTGGTGTGAACAGAACCTTATTTACAGATTGTATGTACACACACACACACACACACACACACACACACACACTATACACCCACACTATACACCCACAGATTGATTCATTTATAACCATGTACCTTTGCTATGAAATAATCCCAGATGCTGAGTTCTGGTGGGATGAACTTCTCACGAAAAATGGATGAACCCTGGTCTAACAATGGTGAAGCAAAAACAGATGGACTCTCTTTGAGGTGAGTTTTTGTAGAAAGCCTGAATAGTTTTGAAGCCTTGTCATTTTCTTCAACTGGAGAAGAAACAACTACAAAATAATGAAAAAAAAAAATAAGAATGAAAAATACAAATAAAGTGTCTTCGAACATCTTTTTTTTCAAATGCAAACGGAAAGAACGTATAAACATAAGCAGTAAGCATACAGGTAAGAAAAAAAACCTGTACTAGTAATGCAAAACGCATACAACAGGCTTAATAAATAGAAATACAAAGAAATTGTTCGCAGCACCCACTCAGATCCCAGATAATATTTTTCTAGCTTACATAGGCATAATAATTGCCAAGGCAATGTGATGCAGCTGCTATGGGATATTGTGATGGTTTGGCCTCCTCACTCCCTTGCTTAATTCTTCAGTAGGTAAGATGAGGGAATGAGCACGTCCTCTCTCTCTGTCCCATCCAGTATCTACATATGCAGTAGCAGGAGAGAAGGACACCACTGCTGCTTACATCATTTTTGGTGGTATGAGAATTTACAGTATATTTCCCTGTGTATCTATACATTTTATGGTGGGGTATGGGATATACAAAACCTTATGGCAGGGGTCAGTAACCTTCAGCACTCCAGCTGTTGTGAAACTACAATTCCCAGCATGCCCTGACTGCTTGTGGCTGGAATAATAAAGCCATTGGCTGTAAGAGCATGATGGGAGTTGTAGTTTCAGAACAGCTGGAGCGCCAAAGGTTGCTGACCACATACAACAAAATCAGTACAATAATATGGGCATTACGTTGTGGGCTCAGCTATATAGTTGGCTATTACAGGAAAATCCTTTGATTTTTTAGCATCAGAAAATGTGGATAAAAACCACAATAAAAGCACTAAGCAATAGAAGCAGTTCAGATATACCCATTAAATCGCCACATTAAAGTGCAAAACGGTGGCATGGGGGTTGGGTGAAAGGCAGCACGTTGTAGATGATCACATGGTTTACTCTGCCACTCAGCAGCCCTAAAAAGGAGCTTTGACTCGGTTTCTAAAGAGTCGTGGAGCATAGAGTATATCATGATCCTTTCAGAGCAGCTAACTGGAAAGAAATCACGTAAGGTGCCATGTGACCACAGGAAAAGGTTTCTTTATTCATTTATATAGCACCAACTTCACCGTAAAATTAATTTCCATTCACACATCAACCCTCTGGTACTTGGTCCTCTACCACATTACTGGGAAATGGGATATCAACTAGAGTGGTCATGTACAGGTCAGGTCTAAACAGGGGCATCCTGTGGAGTTTATGGCTTTGTGCCGCAGAAAGTCAAAGGCCAGTGTCCTCTTCCCACTCAACGAAGCTGTAAAACATTTAACCCTTGCATTGCTGTGAAAAGTCACCTCTTGCATTGTTACTGCTGTGATTGTTTCAGTTTTAAATAAAACTAGGATTACTGTGCCCCGCACTGGACAATTCATAACAATCACAAATGTGAAACCATGTCTTAGTCAATGGTTCTGTAGAATCATTTAGCACATTATGTGTTACATCCCATCCTTGCAGGTTCTCTATCATTTAGCCATTCTTCTGTATCTACTTTCCCCAAAGACTCATGACCCCATCTGTACTTTTGGGTGCTTCTTGCCCTGTCACCCATTTCCTGAGCCTAGACTACCAACTGAGTACTTCCACCTGAGCCTTTATAACCTCTGCTCTGTGCTAGCGTCAGGTGAAGGGGTAAGTTGCAGCCTTCCTGCCTGAATGCTCTTCTAGAAAGGGAACTGATGATCTCCCAAAACAACACTAGCTATGGCCAACTCTGGAACTCCTTTCTTTTTAATCTCCCTCTTTGTGACTTGGGGAGGCTGTTTACATTCACTAGTACAGCTCTAAGGCAGCACAATGATGACAACCTTGTGACAAGTTCTTTTTAGGTGGCCCATGGGGCGTGGATTGCAAACAAAACCATGTCTAAAACGGCATGTATTTATAAACCATGCTTGCCGGTTGTTTTTTTTGGTGCAGTAATGGTGTGGCTAGCCAAAAAAAGCTTTGATGTAGCCTTATGATTTCTACTTACAGCCCAGCATCGTAAAAGGTAGAGATTTATTTCACTGGGCTACATTTATACATATATATATATACACACACACATTTATTTCAGTCCTGTGAGAGGACAGAAACGTAGCTGGATATTGGACATGGAATAATAAATCACATCTTTATTTGAAATCAACCTTTGGAGGGCTGCGATCATTTTTTCATATGTCTATAGGACCGTTTGGATCAAGGTCAGGACCGCACAGCACCCGCCATTATACTACGAAGTGCTGCTTTTTTCTACCCGTGTGTGTGTGTGTATTATATATATATATATATATATATATATATATATATATATATATACACACACACACACACACACACACACACACACACATACAACTGAACCTTTAAAGTGAATTCATAAGTTATAAATTAAACAAATCTATAAGATCGATCTATAAGTTGGCACTGGTTTTAGTAGTCTTCCTGTAAGAAATATGTTAACTAGAATAAACTTACCTTAGATAAACCTGTGATTACTTAAGCTGAAATACAACACAGAATATTCTACATATAAGAAACTGAAAAACCAAAACATGCACAAACTGCATGCACATGCCC
Organism: Rhinoderma darwinii; assembly: GCF_050947455.1. Taxonomy (NCBI): domain Eukaryota; kingdom Metazoa; phylum Chordata; class Amphibia; order Anura; family Rhinodermatidae; genus Rhinoderma; species Rhinoderma darwinii. Next base: position 509,390,325 of record NC_134687.1, read on the forward strand.
AACGTAAAGTGGTCAGGATTAAAAGAATGGTCTTAGAAGCCAAAAAAGTGTGAAATAGCATTGGACCATTTAGCCATTATGATCAAGAAACTGAAACCTAATGACCTCAAACGTTTAATCTACCCCATGTCAAGTTACTTTACTAGACCAAGGCGAGCAGGATGTAATTCAATATAGTTTCAAGGATATTGTAGTTAATTGAAGCAAACTTGAAATAAAAGGACAAAACTGTATGTGCGCAACACATATCACATTAGAAAACTGCAAGTAGCATGCAAATATAAAAAATTGCTAAAATTAATAACTAGAGACAGAGGAGGGTGAAGATAATAAAATAGCTTCACATCAAGAAAAAACCTGTAACCCTCTGCTAAGAATTTAGGATCACTCTTTAAAGGAATGCAAGGTAAGGGTTTGGGTGTTTTCAATTAAAAAATGGCACCGTCTTTTTTTTCACGCGTCAAATAATCGCTCGGCAAAACCGTGCACGGACTGCATTACACAGTCGACATCCCACTCTAACAGGAATCAGAGAAAACTGATCCTGGCTCTTTAAATCCCCTGGATGCGGTGACATCCTCTGTCAGCCCATCAGGCCAATAGGATGTCAGTCAGTCGTACTCTGTATTCCGAAGTATTATAAAAGTGATCAAATGGTCGCAGCTTCCCCAGTAGGATTAAAAAAAAAAATAATGAAATAACCATTTGTACATAAAAACAATTTTATTCAGTAAAAATTGTAAAACTATAAAAAAATTAATACATTTCAAACTAAAAAAAAAAAAAAAAAAAAAAACTATGGCGAAGTTCGTTTTTTCCTAACTTATTCCCCTACAAAGAACTTAATGAAAAAAAGTCAAGCAATAAGTTGCATGCTCCCCAAATCAGTAACAATAAAAATTAATACACATACCGTAAAAAAAACAAGCTGTTATCCAGCTAAGTCGATGGAAAAATTAAAAAGTTACGGCACCCAGAATGCAGCGACACAAAAAATTATTTTCTTTTTCATAAAACATGTTTTTAATTGTGCAAAAGTACTAAAACATCAAAAAAATAATGTTAAAAAGTTGAAAAGTATTTTATGTACCCCAAAATTATTCCATTGAAATACAACTAGTCCAAGTTGATTGAAAAAAAATAAATAAAAATAAAGAATAAACACCGTCTGCCATTAAACAATATGTGAATTCTTGCCATAGCTCTACCAATAACTAAACAAAATGAATACAGAAAGCGGATCTGTCATGTTGAACATGCTGTCCTATTTCTGGAGAGCAGGATAAGCGGACAAGATTATTATATAGCTTTTAGCAAAAAGATAATTATGCCATAATATGATTGCATTTTAGTGTCTGCATTGTGCCCCCCCCCCCCATACCAATGTTCAATGTTGATCTAACAGTAACAGTTCAATATTAGTATTAGGTCTGTATGAAATCGGCCTAAGGGCCCTTTCACACTGCGTTTTAGCCCTCCGCTTAACTGACATGGGTCAGGCGTGTGCAGAATGGGAACTCCATGATGCGCGGGGTCTCGAAGCAGCATAAGCAAACCTACTTGCTGCTGCTGCGATTTGGCTTCCGGTATCAAGGATGCCATATCCAAGCCTAGCGATGCTTTCCCCCCAGGTTATTTCAGACTCTTCCTGTTAGCGGCTTTGGCAGCTTCATGGCCTGACGTGTGTCCACACTCAAGTCCCTCACTACTTTTTATCGCTACCGGTAAAGCTACGTTACTAGAGCTTTCCTGGGGATAGAGCATCATGAAGTTCCCTTTCCGCACACACCTGACCTGTCTTCCAAGCTTTCTTCTTCAGAGGTACTGTACAGGCAGGGCCATGTGGTAGGCTTATATACAGGGCCCATCAGACAGGATCACACATGGGCCCTGTATCTAAGCCTACCATTTGATTAGCTTAGATACAGGGCCCAGCACACAGCATCACACAATCTGTGATCCTGTCTCATGGGCCCTCTAAGCCTGCTACATCGTAGGCTTTAAGGGGTTGTCCAGTCCCTAAACATTGATGCCCTATCCTCAGGATAGGCCATCAATAGCTGATGGGTCGGGGTCCGACTCCCCCACCAATCAGCTGTTTTGAAGGGGCCGCAACACTCGTACGAGAGCTGCTTCCCCTTCATTTCCCTTACTTGCTCACACTGAGGCGCTGACACGGATTCACAGTGTGAGCAAGTGACCGGAATATAGGGGAAGCTGCGCTCGAGCGCTGCGGCCCCTTCAAAACAGCTGTTTGGCAGGGTCCCGGGAGTCGGACCCCGACCTATCAGCTTCAGCAGACAGGGATATTAATCTTACCCTCCTCTTCAGCCGCAGCGGACGTCCTGACTCTATCCACTGTGCTCCGGAACCAGGCGGGTAAGTACTGTCAGTTACTATAGTAACCGGGGCCCGTGGCCCCAGTTACTATAGTAACCGGGGCCCGTGGCCCCAGTTACTGTAGTAATTTTTTATTGATGTGGTGGTGGGGGGCACGGGCCCCCTGGCTTCAGGGCCCTGTCGCAATTTCGACCCCTATAGCTACGCCACTGGCTACATGTCTTAGGAAGTTTAGCAATCTACCGATGATCCCTCCCTTTCTACTCTTCCCAGGGATGCATACTCATGGTTTCAGCATTATTTCAGCTGTCTATCCCAGAGTCCATCAGAATCCTAAACAAATACAATCATTCGCCCAAAAAAACAACAACTATTTATGGAGTAGAATAGGTTAAATGGACAGGGCAGTCCTAACTGAACAGCACGGCAAACACTTCACTTAAAGGGTTACAAAACTATTAAACACACAAATCACACAATATGGCTGAAAGCAAAATACTAGCCACAATAACCGGTTAGTAAAAAAAAAAAAAAGGTGGGGGAGAGGGGTTGGATGGATTTCTAACAGTTTTCCATCAATAGAAGAGTTCACTACTTTTTCCATCAATAATAGAAACAGTTACCGCAGTACTGATAGTCTGTAGTTATGTCTTAAAAGTTCTTATACTGCAACACCAAGCTTATTAATCAATTCGGCAGTATAAAATATGTTATTTGTATGGAAAACATGTACCAGGTATAGAATTGTCTACGATGGCAATAAATTAACAATTAGAAATCCAGTAAAAATAAAAATGCAAAATAAAAGGACATCTCCCATTGCTGGCCTATCATCTTGGGATGGAAGAGAAATAAAACCAGAAAAAAACTGGCCTCAACTAAACTCTAGTTCCTTGCCTGGAGGGCTGGGAGGGCTATGGGTACTGATGGCAGTAAGGGCTTTGGAAAAGCCAACACATTCCATGGAGAACACAACTACCTGATGAGGACTAGGAATAGAAAAGTATTTTCCTGTCAAAACAAAAAGAGAGAGAACATTCAGTGCATAAGAGGGACTTAGAAAGGGTTTTCACACAGCACTTGAGCAAACTGAGGAAGATCTAGTGTATTTAATCAACCAAATTATAAAGACAGCATTGCTTACCATTGCTCACTGACACAAGCAGTATTTCAGGCTTAACACGCATGCACCTATATTTTAATCATTATATTAGGCGCAATAAACACCCACACCTAAAAAAAATAAAAACAATACAGCACTGCAGAAATAACACCGGGAATCAGTAACTGAAATTCCTGCAAGATGCTGCAGCGTTTAATAGATTAAACTGGAGTCCACTACATACAATGCTGCTTGTGAGTACTAATCATAGGCCTCTGTTCACATCAAGTTACAGCCCTATGTTTTATTGTAACTATGTTCAATGATACAACTTCTGTCAAATAGTAAAATATGGGTTGCATGGCGCAAAAGAGCGGTGGTGCACACTTCTGATATATCGTAGTCAGTGTTTTTGCTTTTAACGTTAACATGTTAGAGTCAGATGTTCGTGTACCCTTAGGCCCTGTTCACACAGAGTTTTTTTGACGCGGAAACCACGCCGCAAAACTCTTCAAAAACCGCCCGAAAATGCCTCCCATTGATTTCAATGGGAGTTGGACGAGTTTTTTACCGCGAGTAAAAAAAAACGCGTCGCGGTTAAAGAAGCATCATGACCCATCTTGAGGAAGTTTCCGCCACCAAAACCCCATTTCAATCAGTCAGAAAGAGGAAAAAAAAAACCTCGATGAGTGTTTTGACGAGTTTTTGTCAAACCACTGTGCAAAAACCATCTGGAGCAGTTTTTGCAGGAGGAATTTTCCTCCTGCAAAAAACTCCGTGTGAACATAGCCTTAGAAGATGCCACTGGTGAGATAAAAATATTTGTATTTTGTGAAAAGTTTTGGAGAAAAAAAAAAGTACACCGGATCTATTCTTATTTATGGCTCAGAAAAGTGTCTGTCACCTTTATCCAATTCTCTTGGAGCGTTATATAGTACATCAATATTACTCAGTATGTAAAAAAAATAGGGAAAAAAAACGTTTCAATTTAGTAAAACTTAATTTTACAATATGTTTAACCATTTAACCGTAAAACCAGGGGCAGACCTAACATATGAGCTACCTCTGCAGCTACATAGGGGCTCTGCTGGAGAATAGAACTGTGAGGGGCTGTACTACTTTCCAGCAGTGAAGGATTTTCTGGAGAGCCATGAATGAGGTTGTCTATGGATTGCCACCTCTCTCATCAAAATCAACAGATAGAAAAAAAGAGGACGACCAAATACTGGGCACAGGGCCCTCTATTGTTGGAGTTTGTCCCATGTACCACTGATGTTAATACTGTGCTAAACTACATTGTTTTCAGTACTAGCATAACAGATCAAGGCAACTAAAGCAAGCACAATACCCATTATGCGTTGTTAAAAGCTAAAATACAAAAAAATAGCCCCTGCTCCTTTCTAGGGTGGAAGCAAATGAGCACCTACGTTCAGTATATAACTCAGGATGGGGGAGGGGAAGGAGGCTATTTTATGTCCAATACCACATGATATTTTCCCATATGTAAAAACAAAGGATTTTTTGGCACATACATTGAGACGAATAAGACGACACAAAACATTACTAACAAACAAGCAGGTTGCAGTGCTATACATTACGGGCACACACAAATGTACTGAACAGAATGGATTTTAATACACCAACATCACATTCATTGTCATTTCAGCTTTTCCCTTTCACTTACAATTACGTCTAAACAATGACTGACCTGTGACTGGTTTAACAGGCATTTGTCCCCTGCATGGAATTCGGGCCCCTCCACCAAAGACTGCAGACCACATTTTGTCACCCAAAGGATGAGCAACAATGCAGAATAACTCTTGGCTCGAGTGAGTGGCTAATCCGTGGATGAAGAGACTCAGGTACACAGCAGTGAGAATTTCACAGAGCAGGATTGTAAGGCCTGGTTGGGCTTCTTCCCCAGCAGAATTAAGCAGGCGGATTAAACTGCTTATTCCTAAAATGAAAAAGAAATACACAGTATTGCTATTATTAAACATGTGGAGGGGGTATCTTGCACCTTCAAGCTGACAGCAAAGTCTCAGGCTCTGGTTTCTATGAGGCACATTACAGGACCAAGCCAGAAAGCAGAAAAATACCTCAAGCTAGAATTCAACAACATATTTCATGTATTTATTGGTCAAGCAGGAGCCTCCTTGGCAATGGCTTTAAAAAAAACATGCCAGGACAAAAAGGTCAAGTAATTTGTATTACCTATTCAGAAAGTGAAAATTACATATTCACAGTTTCTGGCCAAAAAGATTTTATGTGCATTAGCTATCCGGCACGTAAGTGATCCCATTAGTGCTACTTACATCGCTTTAGTAGTAAGTGGACTAGGAAGTAAATGGGGTGTATTTCGGGAACAATACCTGGCCAATGGGTGGGTGAGGTGTTTGGTATGACTGCTTCATCCAGGCTTGCTGTGCGTAGAGGGGTCCTGTGGATAAGGAGGACACTCTGGTACGCCATACCTGTAAACTGGTTGGTCTGAAGAGAGAAACTGAAAAAACAAAATGACAATGTTATGCAACAGTCATAATAACAAATGATAACGTGACAGAAGATATTCGCTAAGCCAAATGGATTGTCCCATCAATAGAAGCCGTGTCCATAAGCCCTACCAAGGAACATGGATCTCATAGATGCAAACCCCAACTATTAACTAGAAAGGAGAGCAAACAAAGTGGCTGCCGCTATGAAGGACTCCGCTTGATCTCCCATGGACTGCAATACTAGATGTTTACATGAAATGTGTAAGCGTTGGCAGTTTCTCCTGCCAATAACAACGGATCCCTGTATTTTACAAACGCTGATGTGACAACAATTTTACATCAAGGGTCAGTCTTAAGCATTGTAAGTAAAGCTACAAATTAAATTGTTAGGTGGGTCTTAACCCCTTAAGGACGCAGCCTAGTTTGGGCCTTAAGGCTCAGAGCCCATTTTTCAAATCTGACATATTTCACTTTATGTGGTAATAACGTCGGAATGCTTAAACCTATCCAAGCGATTCTGAGATTGTTTTCTCGTGACACTTTGGGCTTCATGTTCGTGGTAAAATTTGGTCGATATATTCAGTCTTTATTTGTGAGAAATTGCAAAATTTAGAGAAAATTTACAAAAAATAGCATTTTTCAGAATTTAAATGCATCTGCTTGAAAAACAGACGGTTATACCACCCAAAATAGTTACTAGTTCACATTTCCCATATGTCTACTTTAGATTGGCATCGTTTTTTGAACATTCTCTTATTTTTCTTGGACGTTACAAGGCTTAGATCATAAACAGCAATTTCTCATATTCTTAAGAAAATTTCAAAAGCCTTTTTTTGAAGGTGCCAGTTCAGTTCTGAAGTGGATTTGAGGGGCCTATGTATTAGAAACCCCCATAAAACACCCCATTTTAAAAACTAGACCCCTCAAAGTATTCAAAACAGCATATAGAAAGTTTTTTAACCCTTCAGGCATTTCACAGGAATTAAAGCAAAGTGGAAATTAAATTTGCAAATTTCATTTTTTCTGCTGAATTTCAATTTTATTCAATTTTTTTTTAGTAACAGAGAAGGTTTTACCAGAGAAACACTACTAAATATGTATTGTCCAGATTCTGCAGTTTTTAGAAATGTCCCACATGTGGCCCTACTGCGCTCGTGGACTAAAACACAAGCCCTAGAAGCAAAGAAGCACCTAGTGCATTTTGAGGCCTCTTTTTTATTAGAATATATTTTAGGCAGCATGCCAGGTTTGAAGAGGCGTTGAGGTATCAAAACAATGGAAACCCACCAGAAGTGACCCCATTTTGGAAATTACACCCCTCAAGGAATTCATTTATGGTTTTTGTTATCATTTTGACCGCACAGTTTTTTCACAGCACCTATTTGAATTGGGCTGTGAAATGAAAAAAATGATATTTTTTCCAATAAGATGTCATTTTTGATCAAAATTTCTTATTTTCACAGGGAACAACATACCCCATTTTGTTGCCCAATTTGTCCTTAGTGCGGCAATACCCCATTTGTGGTGATAAACTGCCGTTTGGGCCCATGGGAGGGCTCAGACGGAAAGGAGCGCTATGTGTTTGTTGGAGTCCAGATTTTGCTGGATTGGTTTTCGGGTGCCATGTTGCATTTGCAGAGCCCCAGAGGTATCAAAGCAATGGAAACCTACCAGAAGTGACCCCATTTTGGAAACTACACCCCTCAAGGAATTCATTTATGGTTTTTGTTATCATTTTGACCGCACAGTTTTTTCACAGCACCTATTTGAATTGGGCTGTGAAATGAAAAAAATGATATTTTTTCCAATAAGATGTCATTTTTGATCAAAATTTCTTATTTTCACAAGGAACAACATACCCCATTTTGTTGCCCAATTTGTCCTTAGTGCGGCAATACCCCATTTGTGGTGATAAACTGCCCTTTGGGCCCATGGGAGGGCTCAGAAGGAAAGGACCACCATTTGGCCTACTGGAGCTTTTCTGGTGCTAAGTCATGTGTGCAGAAGCCCCTGAGGTACCAGTACAGTTGAAACCCCCGAGAAGTGACCCCATTTTAAAAACTACACCCCTTAAGACATTCATCTAGAGGTGTAGTGAGCATTTTGACCCCACAGGTACTGTGTAAAAGATAATGCGCAGCAGATGGTGCAGTGTGAGATTTGCAATTTTATATATGTATATGCCATTTCAGTGTCCAATATAGTGTGCCCAGCATGCGCCACCGGAGATATACACCCCTTAAATTGTAATGTGGGTTCTCCTGGGTACGACAATACCCTACATGTGGCTGTTAGCTGCCTGGGCACACGGCAGGGCTCAGAAGGGAAAGATGAGGGGGGTAAGCTGTGCGGAGTGCATCAGGGTAAATTGAAAATCAAGGGATGTATGATACATTTTAAAACAATCTTTTATACAGAGCTCTGGTTTTTCGGGACACGTGTCACATTGGTATATTGTGTTCTTCCTTATCCCCCTTATAGCAGACTCTGCACCTCTTTTGACTCTTTCCCTTTCCACCGGTTTGGGGACCTTCTCCTGGAAAGTGTTGCCCTGGTACGATGCGCCCCCCCTTCCTGGTCCCTAAAGATTAGATCTTGAAATTCCAGGAAAGTTCCCCTCTGGCCTGCACATCGACGTAGCACATACGCATTGTACAAAGCCATCTGTATGATGTGCCCGGCCAGCTTCTTATACTACACCGCATGGCGCTGTAGGGCTTCAGGACTTGATTTGACAAGTCCATCCCTCCCATGTACCTATTGTAGTCCAGGATGCAGTCTGGTTTGGGGGTGGCCTTTCCTTCATATATCCTAAACCTGTAGGTATACCCTGATGCACTCTCGCACAGCTTATACATCTTCACGCCATACCTTGCCCTCTTACCTGGCAGGTACTGGCGGAATTGAACCCTCCCTTTAAAATGTACCAGGGACTCATCAATAGAAAAACACTTCTCGGGGGTGTATGCTTGGGAAAACCGGGCACTGGAACGGTCTAATAGGGGTCTCCGTTTATACAAACGGTCAAAACTGGGGTCATCTCGGAGTGGGCACGGCTCATTATCAGTATAATGTAAGAAGCGAAGTATTGCCTCATTTATTTATTTTTTTAGGTTCCAGTTCATTTCTGAAGTTGCTTTGAGGGGACCATATATTAGAAACCCCTATCAAACACCCCATTTTAGAAACTAGACCCCTCAAAGTATTCACAACAGCATTTAGAAAGTTTATGAACCCTTTAGGTGTTTCACAGAAATTTAGAGCAAAGTAGAGGTGAAATTTACTCTTTTTATACCATTTTTTTTATAACACAAAAGGATTTATCAGAGAAACGCAACTCAATACTTATTGCCCAGATTCTGCAGTTTAGAGAAATATCCCACATGTTGCCCTCGGGCGGTAATGGACTGAAGCACCGGCCTCCGAAGCAAAGGAGCACCTAGCGGATTTTGAGCCCTCTTTTTTATTAGGCACCATGTCCGGTTTGAAGAGGTCTTGTGGTGCCAAAACATTGGAAACCCCCCAAAAGTGACCCCAATTTGGAAACTAGACCCCTTGAGGAATCCATTGTAGTTTTCATGGGGTGCATGCGGCTTTTTGATCAGTTTTTATTCCATTTTTAGGTGGCGTGGTGACTAATAAACAGCAATTCTACTATTGTTTTTGTATACTTTTTTTTTTTACAGCGTTCACCGTGCGCTATAAATGATATATTAACTTTATTCTGCGGGGCGATACGATCACGGCGATACCAGATGTTTATAGTTTTTTTTTATGTCTTATGGCGTTTGCACAATAAAATACGTTTTGTAAACAATCATTCACTTTTTGTGTTACCTTATTCTAAGAGCCAGAACGTTTTTATTTTTCAATCAATAAAGCCGTGCGAGGACTTATTTTTTGCGTAACGAACTGTATTTTCCATCAGTACCATTTTTAGGTACATGCGACTTTTTGATCTCTTTTTATTCCATTTTTTGGGAGGTGAAGTGACCAAACAATTGTGATTGTGGTACGGTTTATTAATATTTTTTTTTACTGCGTTCACCGTGCGGGATAAATAACAAAATAATTTTGTAGATCAGGCCGTTACGGACGCGGCGATACCAATTATGTATAGTTTATTTGTTTGTTTATATATTTTTATTAATAATAAAGGCCTGATAAGGGAAAAAGTGGGACTTTTACTTTTATTACTTTTAAAACTTTTATTTTCTTATTTTTACACATCTTTTTTTAACTTTTTTTTTACTGTATTACTTTGTCCCACTAGGGGACATGAGGGCAGGAGCCCCTGATCGCTATTCTAATACACTGCACTACATGCGTAGTGCAGTGTATTAGAACTGTCAGCTACTCACTGACAGCAAGCATAGTGGGTCCTGACGTTGTCAGGACCCACTAGGCTTCCGTCTATGGCATAGCCGGACGCCATTGTTTGGTGTCCGGTTGCCATAGTCACCATCGCCGGCCGCTATCGCGTAGCAGGCCGGCGATGGCGGATTAACCCCTAAAAAGCCGCGATCTCTATAGAACGCGGCTTTTAAGGGGTTAATCAGCGGGGACACAGCGATCGGTCCCCGCTGTAGGAGCTGTGACAGCTGCTGAACAAGACAGCAGCGTCACAGCTCCTGTATGTGTCGGGAGGACGGCCGAAACGGCCGTTACTCCCGAGACGTACTATTACGGCATGGAGCGCGAACGATACAGCTGCCATGACGTAATAGTACGTCAAGGAGCGGGAAGGGGTTAAGGCCCTTTTACACTGGCCAAACGAGCAATCAAAGAACACTCGATCCCGATAATTGCCCTGTGTAAAATGGGCAGCGATCAGCTGATCGCATGGTTTTAAATGTGTCAAATATTAGTGTTGTCGGCAGCACATTTCGTGTAAACAAGGAGATGTGCGGTCGACACGATACAAATGTATAGGGATGAGCGATCGGAGTAACGAGCACCTGTCCCCATACTAGCTCCTTGTGAAAGGAGCAAATGAGCGCTGTCTCCTTGTTTGGCGCTCGTTGCACCGGCCACACTTGGCCGGTGTAAAAGTACCTTTACACTACACTTCAAGAAGCTCTATAGAAAACTTCTAGGGTATGCAGGCATTGTAACGTATGTTTTAAATTGTCATTGTTAAATCTCCTTATTTATGTGCACATACAAATCATTAACAAAAATAGAACTATTAATGGATTCTATACCTGTTGGCTGGTCCTCCACAAAGGCACTGATAGATACAAGCAGAGAGAGACGCAGCCAGAGTGTGCATTACATATATCTAGAAGAGAGGGAAATGCGAAACATAAAGTACATTATCGCAGTTCTTATTTAATATCCACTCCTGTTTAGCAAAAAAAAAAAACAAAATTGTAAAAGAAATTTCTAGCACATAACGTGTTCAACAACATACCTTATTACTGTGGACATCAGGGTGAGGTGGTGAATCAAGATTTATTATGGAATGCAGAATATCATGGGTTAAGTTACTGAGATGTAATAAAGGATTGGCCACAACAGTTTTGGCACTTGCTGTGCAAGCAAATAACAGCGGGATTGAAGTCTGTTCTGTTTGAGGATTCGAAAGTAGAGAGGTATCCTATAAAGTAAAAGGTTAGTCAGTTTGGTGAAAAAATATATAAAAACAAAATTATATGCAAGTATTCAAATGTAGTAGATCACCTGCAGTACTTTCCAAACAATAACAAGACACATTTATTTATTTCTGTTACTTAGATAGCGCCAACATATTATGCAGCGCTGTACAGGGGTCCTTAGTTACTGTCCCCATTGGGTCTCACAATCTAAATTCCCTATTGGTATGTTTTTGGGGTGTGGGAGGAAACTGGAGTACCCAGAGGAAACCCACGCAAACACCGGGAGAACATACAAACTCCATGCAGATGTCGTCCTCGTTTGCGAACCACTGAGCCACCGTGCTGCCTAAAGCACAGGCTTTCAACACAGTCATCTTTAAAGGCAATGGAAACTTAAGACTTTTTTGTTTTTGGTTACTAAAATATATTATGTTTAGTGCAACTTTGTAATTTTTTTTTTACTTTTTGATATACAGCTTCTATGGATCCTAGATACATAGTAGCTGTATCTTGCGCTGAAACCCGAATCCGTCAGGTCAACGGGATTGACTACCTTGTCTCTGACTCACAGGATCCAGCTGTAGAAGACTATAAACAAGACACTGTATAATCCTAACCTTGATGGCTTTGTCCCACAATTAAAAATTACATTTCTCTGTTAGATCATGCAAAAGATAAAAAAAAATTATTGAAATCTTAACACTTTTTTGGCCTAGATATTGCTGCTACATACTTGTTATGGCGCCACCTGTTCTTTGTTTTACACCCAATGTCACCAGTATCGGTGGTCACACATGTACATGGGTGGGAGGGGGATTCCTGCTATTGTGCAGACCAGCCAAGAAATATCAGTGAACTAGACGCAGCTTCTTCTCACTGGTAAGGTTTTATTTTATGCTAATCTAAAAGAGAAGTGTAATATTTAAAGCGTAGGACAGCCCATTTAAAAGGCTTGACTGGAGAAAAATGCTAAAAGCATAGCCTTGTAGAGTTACATAGCTACTTAGGCTGAAAAAAAACACATCCATCCAGTTTAACCTTTCTGAGACTACTTCTACATCATTAAATGCTAAATTAATTCTATAGAAACCATTATGAGTACCTTTCTTAGGGCTTATTCAGACGAACGTGATATACATCCGTGCAACGCGTGTGATTTTCACGCGCCTCACACGGACCTATGTTAGTCTATGGGGCTGTGCAGACAGTCCGTGATTTTTACGCAGCGGGTGTCCGCTGCGTAAAACTCACGACATGTCCTATTTCTGCGTTTTTCGCGCATCACGCACCCATTGAAGTCAATGGGTGCGTGAAAATCACCATATGATCATGACACACGGAGCTGTTAAGTGCATTTTGCGCACACAAAACGCAGCGTTTTTTGTGAATCCGGCCTTAAACTGCAGTCCACTGGGCAGAAGTCGCTACAACGCCTTTAGCAGCATCATTGACATGCTTTTAAAACCAGTCTCATGCACATTGCTATACAATGAGACAACTTGCTTATTAACCAGAGAAAAGAGGAAGAGGAGTGCGGTGCACAGGAGCCCATAGAAGACTTTGCAGATGCTAAGAGAAAATTACATTTCCCAAGTTTCCGGCAGTGGAGTCGTGTCAGAGGCAGCCTCTACGTAGCCAAACACCTGTCTGTTGCTATGGTTTCAGCATTATTCTCCAGTCAACCACCCATAGTACTTTGAATAGGTTTAAGATTATACATATACATTGCAGCTTTCTGGTCATCCAACATCAACAACACTACTGTAATAAAAACCATACCTGCTGTGACTCTTGAAGAAGCAGTATTAATTCCATTCGGACGGAGGCGAGCCCACCACCATGAGATCCATGCAGGACACAAAAACTTAAGAACATTCTCAGAAGCGACTGGAATTTTAGTAACCACTGACGTCTCTGAAAAAGTTCTTTCCTTTGCTTTGTTTTGACTTGATCACAAGAATTATCTGAAGTGCCTTCATAAGAACATTCAATGGCCCCTGCCAAGTTTAGCTCCTCCAGGTTAGCACTGTAATCGCATATCTTTTGAAGGGCAACAACTGCTCTCTCCAACCAACTATACAGCTGATACCGCAGTTTGCCACCATCAACTTCATAACCAGTGGATAATGTTCGCAGCTCGCCAGTTAGAATCTTTAGACATGCTCTAAATTTGAGCTGTGCAGCCATTACATCTTCAGAGTGACTAAGGACATCATTTTCATCAATGCTCATAGATTCTGAATAACTAGTGGCGGTTGCCTCAGGTTTATCACTTTCTGAACATTGTGAATGCTTTAAATCCTTCATCGACAACCCAGACCCTTCAGACTCTCCATCTGTGTCACTATCCCACTTTAATTCCAAAGGCTCATCTTCAATTGCCATTGATGGCTGACTCCAGTCAAATGAAAGAGCAGAATGTTGCTGTCTATCTGAGGATGCATCAGACACTCCATTGACCAAGGAGCTTGACCAATCAAAGTCACAAGCTGAGTCTTTCTTTTCTTCAAGTAAAGGTGATAACGGTATAGACACTTTGCTTGTATCTGCTACACTTGACGTACGAAGGAATGGCTTTGACCGCTTCACTACTTTCGGCATTTTTGATAGTACTTCCAGAGCTAACATTGGACAGCCAGCTTTTAAATGAGCATGTGCAGTAGTAAAGAACAACTTTCTTTCCCCCAAGTTAATTTGGTCAGCTAAGCCATTTTCGACAGACAGACGCATTTTGGTAGATGAGGACTCTGTACATCCAAAATGTCGCCTCAACAACATAGGGTGTGTTCTTAAGAAATTGTAGAAATTGAATACTGATGGATCACAACTTGATGACAGCCTCCAAGAGTCATCTGTGAAACAACCAATGTCACAAATAGCATTCAGTTAAAAATAAAAAGGAAGGCTTGAAACAAAAGAAAATCAGGGAACAAAAAACAAACATTCTCTAGGATAAATATTTGGTAAAGATTACCGCTCTTTAATTTTATAATATTAAAGAGGTTATCTACTTTAAATAATCATATTCTGTCCCAGAAAAAAAAAAGAATGCTCACATAGTGTCCCAAAACTAAGACCCCTAGTGATTAACTGTAATCTGCAGGATAACCTGGCAGAAAGTGTTCAATTTCCCTACAGCACCACTACAGGGGAAAAGCAGCATTGCATGTTACCCATTGAAACCAATGTGCTGTCTGCGTAATGCATGTACTGTACATGCTGGTTCCTCCAGAGCAACAGATGCTGAACAGAGGTCCTTAGTCTATTAAAGGCCAAGTACACTTTTGCAAGCTTTTTTTTCCCTTCTAAATAAATCAATGTTTTAGGGTGCTTATGAGCATTCCCCCCCCCCCCTCCTGATACAGCTTCTATGTATCCTGTATACATAGAAGCTGTATCGTCGGCCATGAGCCAATTCCTGTCAGTTTAGCTGAACTGACGGCTTGGCCGAGAGCGGGTCCGGTGTGTGTCTTACTGCAGGACAACCAGAATATCTATCACATCTAGGGTCATGAACTTCGATTTGACCAACATTACTGTGAAAGATATTAAACAAACACAGGACCCGCTCCCAGCTAAACTCACGGAATCGGCTCATAGCGAACACAGATTCTATGTATACAGGATGCATAGAAGCTGTATCGGAAAATACTATGCAAAATTTTCAATAACATTCTTTAACTCCTTCCCGACCGCCCACTGTCTTTTGACGTCAGGCGGTGCAGGTCCCCAGTCTACAATGACGTCTTTTGGCGTCGCTGTAGATGAGGCTGATGAGCGCTCCTGTGAGAAGCCTCCTGAACACAGCTGGGGTCGGAAAACATTCGGAACCTAGCTGTTTAACTGTGACTGCGGCATGATCAAAGTGAATTCCCCTCTTTGATCACATCACCGGGATTCCGGTGATGCGATCAAACGCCAGGGAATCCCTCTGCAGTCAGCCCTGAGGACCTACAAAGGACGCCAGGGCTGTCTGTTCTGTTTGCCTGCTGTTCAGGCACACTATGTGCTGCCCTAACAGCAGCCTGAGTCATAGTGACACAGTGTAATGTATTGGCATACAGGAGTATGCTAATACATAAGTAAAAAATAAAGTTAGAAATAAAAAGTTATCCCTTAATGGGATTAAAAAATAAAAATAAATAAAAAAGTCCCAAAAAAAGGCATTATTTTGCATAAAATATAATTTATTGCCCCCACATTACATAAAAACAAAAAAACCTACACATGTTCGGTATCTACACGACCGTAATAACCTGACAAATTAAATTAACAGGCTATTTAGTGTGAAACGTGAATGGGATAAAAGAGAAAGAAAAACAAATGCCGAGAATCGCTTTTTCCTATATTCACGCTGTAAAAAAATAAAAAAAAATAAATTTCTTTCAAATGTGTACATAGCCTTTATGTTTGAATGCATTAATGGGATATTATAAAATACTTTTCTAACCCCTTCCCCCTGCTTGCATTCTGGGCCCTAATGACCAAGCAATTTTTTTTGTTTCTCCATCGTCACATTCAAAGAGCTATAACTTTTTTATTTTCACGTGGACATAGCTGTAGGAGGACTTGTTTTTTGTGGGTTGAGTTGTATTTTTCAATGGCACCGTTTTGGGGTATATAACTTTTTTTTTACTTTTTTTGGGGGGGGATCTAAAAAAAAAAAACCAGCAATGTAGCCATTGTTCTATGCATTTTACATTTCTGCCGTTTACGGTCCGGCATAAATAACATGCTACCTTTATTCTATGGGTCGGTACGATTACAGCAATACCCAATATGTATAGTTTTTTTTTTGTGTTTTACTACTTTGGCAGCATAAACACTTTTGAACTATAATAATTTTAATTTTGCATTGACGCTTTCCAAGAGCCATAACTTTTAAATTTTTCCGTCAATGTCGCCATATGAGGGCATGTTTTTTGCGGGACTTCATTGCTACCATTTTGGGGCACATGGGACTTATTGATTAACCTTTTATTATTATTTTTTGGGGGGGGGGGGGGAAATGGGAAAAAATAGCAATTTTGTCGTTGTTTTTACGCCATTCACCTTGCCGTTTAAATAATATGCGAACTTTCTTTTTTGGGTCATTACGACTATACAATATATGTGTAGTTTTTATTTTATTTTTACACTTTTACTAAATAAAACCATTTTTTTGTGGCAAAATTAGATTTTTTTTAATGTGTTACTTTTTATTAATTTTTATTTCACAAATCTTCACTATGCGATCTTTGGATCGCAGATATAATGCTTTTGTAAAACTGACAGGCATCTATTAGGACGTGTCTTATAGGTATATAGCCAGGGCAGACCTGGGGGCCTTTGCTAGGCCATGGCACCCCAACGGATGCCCGCAATTGAATTTGCAGGGCCGCCGATGGGCGACAGAGGGAGCTCCCTCCCTCTGTAAACAACTCAAATGCAGCGGTCGCTAATGACCGTGGAATTTGAGGGGTTAAACAGCCGCGATCGAAGTAAACTTCGATTGCTACCGTTGGAGCAGGAGCCCGGCTGTCATCTGACAGCCGAACCCTGGCTCCAGCCTGCACGGGAGACCTGTGCAAGACGTAGATTAGGCCGCCGCGAAAAGTCAGCGGCCCACAATAAAACCCCTTAATGACCGCAGTGAAAAGGCGTCTCGGCGGTCGGGGAAAAACCAGACAACTCTTTTAATGTTGTTGAGCGTTTCTGTAAATATCACAATCCAAAGCCAAGTAATTTACAAATATTTAGCAACGTACAGCAGTATAACAATTGGCACATACTGTAATAAAGAAAAAAAAAAGGAACCAATGCAGGGAATGCCAAATCGGAAACCATAGCTATAGTTTCCGCTAAAAAAAACCAAAAACCTTACAGAAACAAAGGGAAACCAACTGCAACGGAAGCATTGCCATTGAAACCAATGGTAATGCAAACGGAAGCTATGGTTTTCATTTGGCTTTCCATTCATCGGTTCCTCCGACGGGAAGGTCAAACGGAACCCATGAACGGAAGCCCAACGCTGATGTGAACATGCCCAAAGTAACACCAGGACTGCAGGAAATGTAAAACAATTGTCATTAACAAAACAGTAGTGGGAGTAAGCACGGCAGGCACAGGTGGAAATAAAGACCGTTAAAAGATGGCAGCTTGACAGAACATCAATGAAACTCCACACCATCATGCATATTTCCAAGAAAACTATCACCGTACCAGGCAGTATTAAGCGATTATTTTTTAGACATCCATGTAACATTTTAGTCAAATAATGGAACGCTGACCATATAAACAGATTGTTAACTGCACAACCTTTACAAGTTCCCACTAAATGAATAATCTGTCTGCAGCCTTTCACAGTTCCCCTTTCTACTAATCCAATTTCAGATTAGTCTGTTTACTTCTTGCTCTTCCTCACAGTATAAATGGTTAATCTGTAATTTAGTACCCATGGATCTTGAGGCATTTTTTCTTTGACTGAATGGCAGACATCTTGAGAGCTAGAAATAGTCTATTTCCCTAAAAAAATAAACTATGAAACATAAATAAACCTCTTAATGACAAGATTTTTGTCCTTAACGACCGGGCCTGAAAAGGTCTTCATGACCAGCTACATTTTTCAGTTTTTACCTCTCTCCATTTCAGCGGTCATAACTTATTTATTTTTTCATTGACGTGGCTGTATGAGGCCTTCTTTTATGTGGGAGAATTTTTTTTTTTTTCATAGTTTAGAGGTAGAAAAAAAATATCTTAACGTGAATATAAGAGAAAGCGATTCTCTGCATCGTTTTTATTGTTTTTTTTTATCCTGTTCACATTTCACGCTAAATAACATGTTAGATTAATTCTTCAGGTTATTACGGTTGTTTAGATATCGAATATGTGTAGGTTTTTGGTTTTTATTTAGTGATGGGGCAATAAAATCTATTTTATGCAAAATAATGACTTTTTTTCAAATAATTTTTTATTTATTTTATTTTTTTGGGCTTTGTAAAGAGAAGTGTATGATGCTGACCATTCATGTCCATTTGTATTCACCGCACAGCGTGATCTCACGAGATCACGCTGTGCTGTCACATACACCCACATTAACTTTACTGAAGCGTCTTGAGAGTGAATAGACATCACCCCCAGCCAGGACGTGATGTCTATTCACACTCCCGACACTTTGGTAACGTTTTTGTTAGACTTACTCACGCAGCACAGCGTGATGTCGCGAGATCACGTTGTGCGGTCATTCACAGCGTGATCTAATGAGATCACGTTGTGCTGTGATTAAGTCCCACACTAACTGTCCTGGCTGGAGGCAATGTCTTCACTCTCAAGACACTTCAGTAAAGTTAATGTGGGTGTATGTGACATCACACGAGATCACGCTGTGCAGTGACTACAAGTGGACGTGAATGGAGAGAAGTGTATGACGCCGATTGGTCAGCGTCATACACTTCTCTTTACAACGCCCACTTGGTCAAAAGGCAAAAAACGCCCAGTTGTCCATTAAGAAACTAATTAGCATAAATCTAAAATTGCTCATAACTACAATTTTCTAAATAAAAACCAGTTATCTACATTAAAGCGCCGATCAGATTATGTAGGAGATAGGGCACTTATAATCTGGTTGACAGAACCTCTTTAAAGGGATAACTATTTTTTATTTGTAATGTATTTGCATACTCCTGTATGCTAATACATTACACTGTGTCACTATGAGACAGGTTGCTGTTAGGGCAGCACATAGTCAGGGCTGACTGCAGAGGGATTCCCTGGTCTTTGATCACGTCACCGGGTTTCCGATGACGAGATCAAAGCGGGGAGTTCCCTTTGATCTTGCTGCGGTCACGGACCGTGGCGAGCAAAGGGTTAAACAGCTGGGGTTCGAATGTTTTCAGACTCCAGCTGTGTTCAGCAGGCTGCTCTAAGATCAGAAGCTGTAAGTTACAGCTCCTGCTTAGAGGATGAGCGCTCACAGGAGCGCTCATCAGCCTCTTCTACAGCGATGCCAAAAGACGTCGCTGTAGACTGAGGACATGTACCGCCTGACGTCAAAAGACGGTGGGCGATAGTTAATGAGTTAATGACCAAACACTGTTTACCTCTGCAGGTTTACTAGCTATCACTTTATGGTTTGCTTTCTTTTCAGTGATCTTTTTGTACAAGAAATGGCCTTATTGCCAATAGAAACCAGCTACAGTGTGATTTTTCCGAAGTTTAAGACATAAATGTTGAGCTCAGATTGGTTGCTATGGGCAACAAGCTAGTTTTTCTGTTAGCTTTGTTAAATAAGCCTCCTCTTTAATAGCCGCAGCCACTAACAGATGGGGCCCCACTCACTGATGTCCATATGCTCCTACTAAGGTATATAAAATGGAGTCATCCCGGTGGGACAATCTCTTTAAGGAGTTAATTACGAACTACATAAAAACGAATATACAACACTAAAACACTTAGAACAGATGGAGTGTGTTAATACTCTTCATTGAATAACGTTCTTCTAAAGTTTAATAAAGAATTCACCTTCTTCATCTCTAAACAGCTGCTTCAACAGAGTTTCCAACGCCCTTTTGTAATCCTCCAGAATCCAGTAAGCCATGCTGCGCACAAAGGGGTCAGGGTGCATACAAGACAGAGTGGGCTCTCGGCAAGATGACTCTATACCAAGCACTCTCTTTTGCAATATTGATTTATAGGTTGAAAATTTTTCAAATTCAGATTCATAAAGTCTGGATATCACAAGAGCAAGTTGGATGTCATGTAATTTCTCAAGACAAACCTGAAAAAAAATTACATTGTAAGCATTACACAGTGCAAACTACCAGGCCACATGATACAAGCAACTTTCATATTAAATAAGCGCAAACCCATTCATTTTATATTACTCTAATCAAAAGATGCATTATTATGAAAAATGCTCTGTAAATTCAAGTGCATGATGAATTTCTTATGGTATAAACAAAAAATATCATATGCATTACAACCTCCACAGCATCCTTCAGAGATCCGGCTAGGAGGAAGAAAGCTGCAGAGTGCTCAAAGCGCTGTTTGCCGAGTAGAGAGAAAGCATTCTTCAGAGCCGCTTTCCTCCATCTCTCTTCATTGAAGTTGTTTCCAAAAAACTGAGTCATCTTTGTGTCTCTCTGAGACCTAAGTAGAGGGAGAGTCTTGTAATTAAGAAAATAGAGAGGATTTTACACGCCAAAAATACTAAAACATTCTTCTTATACAATAACTGGAATCTTACATTTTGTTAGAATATTTTTTTATGCATGAAGACCAAATTAATTTTCGTGGTCTTACACAAGCAGTGTCCTACTGATTATTTCCCGTAATAAATAGTGGAATGTTCAGTAGAAATGCAAAATCTCATCACTCAAAATATTTAGACATGCCTTTAAATGTTTTAAAAACTGCAGCTCACCTATATAACCCCCATATTACAGCTTTCTTCTTCATTGCAAGGTAGAATATGGCAGCATCTAAGGGGTCATTGTTTCTCTGGAAAGCTGCCTTTGCAATCTGAAACAAGAAGTGGAAAGATCTAGAACATAGCGTAAAGTAGTACAAGACAGAGTCTATTTTCATACACTTTACTGATTCTCATAGTAATGATCATTTCTTTAAGGCCTCATGCACACGACCGTAGCCATGTGCACGGCCGTGATTTTCTGGTCGGTCGGCCATGGAGCGTCAGCCGCGAGCTGTGCACATGGCCGCGGCCATTACTTTCAATGATCCCCGGACCGCAGAACACAGATGTAATAAGGCTTGCCCGTTCTTTCTGCGGTCCGGGCTCCAGAGCCATGCACGGACCGTGGAAACCACGTTCGTGTGCATGGCCCCATAGGAATGAATGGGGCCGCAATTCTCCCGTGGATTTTCAAGGGAAATGCGGCCGCAAAAGCACGTTCGTGTGTATGGGGCCTTCGTTAGTGCCATTCCTTTAAATAAAACGCAAAAATTCAGCAGATGGTACTTCATAAGTAAGATTATATCAAAGTCCATTGTACGGTACAATATAAAACATTTTCCTATTGCCACTCCGTGCATATCTGACCTCAAATCTGTCAATGAAGCTTGTGAGTCTTTATGGACAGTCTGCTCCCTGTAGTATAGCAATTTGAATATTTTTACTAGAAGGCATCATCTGATTCTTTTTAAGAGTTAGTATTTCAGTAAGGCTTGGCAGTTTGACCCATTCGTGCTCAGCAACATACTATTCCGTCGCGCTAAGTGCATTGTTCGCGCTCAGCGCCGGAATAGTACATCCAGGGGAAAATGCATCCCCATTTTCCCCCGGCGTTTCATCGAGCTGTGATGCCTGCCGTTTCTGACAGAAGGCTATCACAGCTCAGTGTGCAGGGACCAATCATAGTGGTCCCGCCTTCACGATCGCTGCTATTGGTTAGTGACGACCAACCAATAGCAGCGATCGCATACGTAATTTCCTGCTCTGACCTCAGATCCTGCCGCACCTGCTCTCTGTTGGAGTTAGTTGAAGAGAGCGGTTGTGGAGAGAGTCAGAGCAGAGCAGTTAAAAAAATAACAAATATATCATTTATTTTTTTGCTTTTACCAACTTGTATCCACTTCCCCCTCCTGTCCTTGTGTTCCCCTTGTCACCCACGTTTTTGGTCAGTGATGTCTATCACTGACCACTTTTGAGTCTTCAGGGCCACATTTCCCTGGTCCCTGAGGATTCCCTCCCCCCCTTTATAAAATATAATGAAACCAAAAAAGAAAGTCAGTTTAGAAAGTCAGCAGATAGTTTAGTATTAGGGTTAGTTAGTGTCAGGGAACCGTCAGGTATAGCGTCAGGGAATTTAGCATCAGGAATCAGTGACAGTTAGGTTTAGCGTTAGGGATCCATCACTGTAGTTAGGTTTAGCATCAGGGAAGTTCACATAAAATTAGTTGTTAGCGCCAGGAATAATCTAGATAGGTTTAGTGTCAGGCACGCGTCACCGTAGTTAGTTTTAGCATCAGGAAAGCTCGGAATAATCTAGGTAGGTTTAGTGTCAGGGAATCGTCGCTGTAGTTCGTTTTAGGGTCAGGGAAGTTCACAAAAAAATCTAGTTAAGTTTAATGTTAGGGAAGTTTACTCGTTCTATAAAAACGAAAAAAAATAAAATAATTATATATATATATATATATATATATACACACATATACACACATACACACGTTTTGATATTTAGTTATCTGCAGCATCTCAGCTGGTATTAGGGTTTGTTAGTGTCAGCGAATCGTTCTATTAAAAAAAAAAGTTTTAGGTAGCAGTCTACTGCTTCTACTAGTGCTAATAAAAGTACTGTTCAAGAGAACACATTTTGCTGTATACACGTGTCTAAGAACACAATTTACACGTGTGACAAATAATAAAATATGTCCCAAAGGTTATTTTCTCTTGAAGAGGCCTATGCGTTTCTTGTCTCTGACACGGACTCGTCAGATGGCGAGACTTATTTATCAACCTCCTCATCCAGTGATGAAGAGGAGGGAACCCCTAGGAGACGCCCCAGGACCTCCACCACAGTTGAAACCACTAAGAAGTGACACTGCAACAGTTGAAACCTCCGAGCGAAGTGACCTCATTTGGACCACCACACCAGACAATTACGAGCCCCAAATCCCTGAGTACACAGGCAGCCCAGGGATTAATTTTAATACTGCAGGGCTCAGTGAGATGGACTTTTTCAAGTTCTTTTTCACGGATGAATTTATAGGGCTTATGGTGTGCCATACAAATTTATATGCCAAACAGTATATAACAAAGAACCCCACATCATTTTATGCCCAATCCCACAGGTGGACTCCTGTAGACGCAGCAGAGTTGGGCAAGTTCTGGGAACTGCTCTTGAACATGGGGCTTCTGAAAAAGCCGTCCATTAGGACCTACTGGAGTACAGACATGTTATACCACACCCCGATGTACCGCATGCCCATGCCCAGGATGCATTATGAGGCAATCCTTTGCTTCTTACATTATGCTGATAATGAGCAGTGTCTACCCAGAGATTACCCCAGTTTTGACCGTTTGTATAAACAGAGACCCCTATTAGACCACTTCAGTGCCCGATTTGCCCAAGCATACACCCCCGAGAAGTGTATTTATGTTGAGTCGTCCCTGGTACATGGCTTCAATTCCACCAGTACCTGCCGAGTAAGAGGGCAAGGTATGGCGTAAAATGTATAAGCTGTGCGAGAGTGCATCAGGGTATACATACAAATTCAGAATATATGAAGGGAAAGAGCGCAGTATTCAGCCCCTAGAATCCCCCCCCCCCCTTACTGGGAATTAACGCAAAAATTGTGTGGGATTTGGTGCACTCACTGCTGGACCAGTCTACCTGGATAATTTATATACCAGCGTCCCACTCTTTAAGTGCCTCGCTTCCAGAAGTACTGCGGCATGCGGCACGGCTATAAGAAATCTGAGAGACCTCCCTAAGACTCTGCTTGGGCAAACACTCAGAAGGGGTGAGAGCAGGGCACAATCTAACAGCAACATATTGTGTGTCAAGTACAAGGACAAGATAGATGTCCTTGTATTGACAATACATGGCCACACCAGTACCCATGTACCTGTACGAGGTACCAGTACATAGACCCCCAAACCAGACTGCAGCCTGGACTACAATAGGTACATGGGAGAGGTGGACTTGTCAGATCAAGTCCTGAAGCCCTACAGCGCCATGCGTTGTGGCATAAGAAGATGGCTGTGTACATCATACAGATGGCATTGTACAATGCGTACGTGCTACGCAGGGCCGCATCTGCCATGAGGCGAGGTGAGGCGGCGGCCTCAGGCGGCGCCACCGAGCTAAAAACGGGGGGCGGCATATTGTGGCAGGGCCAGGGGGGATGCGTGGGGAAGGCAGGGGAGAATACTTTACCTAGCAGACGTGCAGCACGATAGGCGCACGTCTGCTAGTACACTCCCCCTCTGTGACGCTGCACGCGCCGCGAGAGAGGAGCATAGGGAACCTGGAGGACTGCGGGAGGAGCGGCCGAACGCTCTCTCCTGAAGAAAAGAATAGCAGCTGGTAAGTAATGAGTTGAGGACAGGAGGCTGAGTCGTTGATAAAGACTAGAGCGGCAGAGTGCCAATTACTGCGCTCAGCCTCCTGCCCTCACTAATTTAAAAGTGATGGGCTGCTACCATACTGACAAGAGGAGGGCATCTGACTGACTGCATTGGGCAGCCTTAGAGGTGTGCGACATGGTGCTGCATCCTCCCACCATGTAGGGGGCGCAACTGTGCAGGCCGTGCTTTGGACTCTATATTCTCTGCTCCTCGTTACACACACTGAGGAAGCAAGTGCAGAGCCGAGGAGGAAGCTCCGCCCACAGTCCGACCTGCAAGAAACCTGTGCAGCTGGAGAGATGGTAAGTTCCTGTGAGTGTGTGTGTGTGTGTATATGTATACATGCCTTGTGTCTGTCTGACTGTTTGTCTATGTGTGTATATATGTGTCTCTATCTATATGTATACATGCTTTGTCTGTGTGTGTGTATATATATATATATATATATATGTATACATGCCTTGTGTCTGACTGTCTGTGTATGCGTGTGTGTGTGTGTATATATGTGTCTCTATATGTATACATGGGGTGCGTGTATATATATATATATATATATATATATATATATATATATGTGTCTGTATATGCATACATGCCTTGTGTCTGTATGTGTGTGTATATATGTGTCTGTATATGTATACATGCCTTGGGTCCGTCTATGTGTCTGTATATGTATACATGCCTTGGGTCCGTCTATGTGTCGGTATATGCATACATGCCTTGTGTCTGTGTGTGTGTGTGTCTGTATATGTATACATGCATTCTGTCTGTGTATGTGTGTATATATATATATATATATATATGTGTATGTGTATATATGTGTATGTGTATATATGTGTATGTGTATATATGTGTATGTGTATATATGTGTATGTGTATATATGTGTATGTGTATATATGTGTATGTGTGTTGGCTCAATAAATGTCACCTTTTTTTCACCTTGATCATTGGAGTGCTGCTGAACTTTCTTTTTGGATATACGTATGGTCTTTGGATCGGGACTATCAGCTGGCACCCTTCATTACTGGAACCTATATACTGAATTAGAGTGCTGCCGTTTTTTCTACTGGTGTATATATATATATATATATATATATATTTGCCTGTATTTGTAGAGGGCAGCAATAGAGTCCCCCGCACAGTGCGCCATCCAACCTAAGGCCGGCCGGTAATATAATTTAAAAAAAAAACAGACATAAGAAAACATTTTTTATTGAAATAAAAACTCCCCCGCACAACCCTCTTTCACCATTTTATTTTAAAAAAAAACGTACATTATCGAAGTAGTCCAACTAATCTATGACTAAGGCTGGCTTCACACGACCTATTTTCAGGCGTAAACGAGGCGTATTATGCCTTGTTTTACGTCTGAAGATACGGCTCCAATACGTCGGCAAACATCTGTCCATTCATTTGAATGGGTTTGCCGACGTACTGTGCAGACGACCTGTCATTTACGCGTCGTCGTTTGACAGCTGTCAAACGACGACGCGTAAAATGACTGCCTCGTCAAAGAAGTGCAGGACACTTCTTTGGACGTTTTTGGAGCCGTTTTCTCATAGACTCCAATGAAAACAGCTCCAAAAACGGACGTGAAAAACGCGAGTTGCTCAAAAAACGTCTGAAAATCAGGGGCTGTTTTCCCTTGAAAACAGCTCCGTATTTTCAGACGTTTTTGGTCACTACGTGTGCACATACCCTTAGTCTAAATGGTCCAGCCGAACATAGCAAAAAAATAAAAGTTAGCAGTATTACAAATATAAAACCTATACTTTTTTCTCCCCTGCGCCACAATAGAAACTAGAGGTCAAGGAAAAATAATTTCCCTTCATGTAACTCTGCTTCCTGTCAACTGAAAAGTTAGCCGCCAGAGGGAAAAAATGTTTCCCCATTGTGGAGTACAAGAAACTCTAATTCCCAGGTGGGGCTTTCTTGTACTCATCGGGGAAACATTTTTACTTCTGACAGATGATTTTTCCGTTGACAGGTGACAGAGTTCAATAGGGGTGGTGTTAGGGGGAGGAGGGGGGAAAATATGGTCTGTTCACAGTTTGTGGTTTTTCCACCCCTTCCCTAGATTTCAATCCTATATCCGCCCCTGTGTGCAGAATATCACAAGTTCACAACAGAACTTGCAGCGGAGAAGCGCACGCCCCTGTGGACCACGATACAGAGAGCGCGTCTAACGAGTGAGTATGGCAACTCTGCACCTCTCCTCAGCCTCCACATGTTATTGGATGAGAGGAGGAGGAGAAGGGCGGACTGTGGCTGATAACATTCACTGCTGGTATATATTTATATGTGCGGTATATTCACTGCTGCTATATATGGATCAGAGCGGTATATACACTGCTGCTATATATGGATCTGTGCGGTATATTCACTGCTGCTATATATGGATCTGTGCGGTATATACACTGCTGGTACATATTTATTTATAGGTTGTGCGCAGTTTATTTTTTGCTTTGCTACTGTTCCATATGCCTTTTTTTCTAAATATACATTTTTGCCCCTTGCAGTTAAAGGGGTTGTTGCAAGATTAAATGTTATCCCCTGTCTACAGGACAGGACATAACATGCTGATCGGTGGGGGTCTGACCACTGGGACCCCCACTGATAACTGGAACGGTGGTCCCTTGTACCTCTGCGTAACTGGAGCGGCAGGGTTTATGCTTGACCTACAGCGTCATTAACTCAGGGGTACGAGGGACCCCCAATGATCAGCATGTTATCTCCTATCCTGTAGAGAGGGGATAACATTTAATCTTGGGACAACCCCTTTAAAGAGGCTCTGTCACCAGATTTTGCAACCCCTATCTGCTATTGCAGCAGATCGGCGCTGCAATGTAGATAAGAGTAACGTTTTGTTTTTTTTTTAAAAACGAGCATTTTTGGCCAAGTTATGACCATTTTTATATTTATGCAAATAAGGCTTTCTAAAGTACAACTGGGCGTGTTTACAGTAAAAGTCCAACTGGGCGTGTATTATGTGCGTACATCTGGGCGTTTTTACTTCTTTTACTAGCTGGGCGTTGTGACTAGAAGTGTATGATGCTGACGAATCAGCATCATCCACTTCTCTTCGTTAACACCCAGCTTCTGGCAGTGCAGACACACAGCGTGTTCTCGAGAGATCACGCTGTGACGTCACTCACTTCCTGCCCCAGGTCCTGCATCGTGTCGGACGAGCGAGGACACATCGGCACCAGAGGCTACAGTTGATTCTGCAGCAGCATCAGCGTTTGCAGGTAAGTAGCTACATCGACTTACCTGCAAACGCCGATGCTGTTGCAGAATCAACTGTAGCCTCTGGTGCCGATGTGTCCTCGCTCGTCCGACACGATGCAGGACCTGGGGCAGGAAGTGAGTGACGTCACAGCGTGATCTCGCGAGGACACGCTGTGTGACTGTGCACTGCCAGAAGCTGGGCGTTGTGAAGAGAAGTGGATGATGCTGATTTGTCAGCATCATACACTTCTAGTCACAACGCCCAGCTAGTAAAAGAAGTAAAAACGCCCAGATGTACATACACAATACACGCCCAGTTGTACTTTAGAAAGCCTCATTTGCATAAATATAAAAATGGTCATAACTTGGCCAAAAATGCTTGTTTTAAAAAAAAAGAAAAACATTACTCTTATCTACATTGCAGCGCCGATCTGCTGCAATAGGAGATAGGGGTTGCAAAATCTGGTGACAGAGCCTCTTTAAGACCTGAACATGCAGTGAATAGTTTTCAGATTATATTACTGGCTCGATGATCACATTCATTCCTAGTCTGGTCTGTGCAGTTTCGGTTTACAAATATTACGGATTGGTAGTACAGATCCAACAGACGTGGACAGAAAGAAAGTTCAACATGCGTTACTATACTGACTGTAAAGTGCCGCGTGCGTTACTATACTGACTGTAAAGTGCCGCGTGCGTTACTATACTGACTGTAAAGTGCCGCGTGCGTTACTATACTGACTGTATAGCGCCGCGTGCGTTACTATACTGACTGTAAAGTGCCGCGTGCGTTACTATACTGACTGTAAAGTGCCGCGTGCGTTACTATACTGACTGTAAAGTGCCGCGTGCGTTACTATACTGACTGTAAAGTGCCGCGTGCGTTACTATACTGACTGTAAAGTGCCGCGTGCGTTACTATACTGACTGTAAAGTGGCGCGTGCGTTACTATACTGACTGTAAAGTGCCGCATGCGTTACTATACTGACTGTAAAGTTCACCGTGCGTTACTATACTGACTGTAACGTGCTGCATGTGTTACTATACTGACTAAAGTGCAGCGTGCGTTACTATACTGACTGTAAAGTGCAGCGTGCGTTACTATACTGACTGTAAAGTGCCGCATGTGTTACTATACTGACTGGAACGTGCTGCATGTGTTACTATACTGACGGTAAAGAGCCATTAAAGGAGCCCTGACACAAGTTTGAACACTGACATTGTTCTTTCATTTTTGTGTTTGAATTTTGGATACACGTTGCCCTGGTCATTTTACTAGTATTTATAGCTGGGGCAATATAGGGATATTTACTACACAATTGCCTATAGCATTATGAGACCTTACAGTTTATAACAATGATGTTCAATAAGGGCCTGTTCACATCACCGTTCGATTCCGTTCCGTTGTCGACTCCGCTATTGATTCAGTCGGAAAACCGGAAACCAGCCGGAACGGTGACGAACAAAAGCCATTAGCGATGTTTCCATCAACATTGAGATCAATGGTGACTGAAACGGAAGCTGTGCTGTCACTTTCACTTTCCGTTGCGGGGTTCACCCGAAAGAACCTCGGAACGGAAGCGAACGGTGATGTGAACAGGCCCTAATGTATTTTTTTGTTCACATAGCTTTAATTTTTTTTGTTTCGTTTTACAAGTTGTTTCTTACATACAATTTTTTTTTCTTTTTTTTTTGTGTGGAGGGGGGGGGGGCGCCATTTCCATTTTCGCCTCAGGCAGCGGAAAAGCTAGAATCGGCCCTGGTGCTACGTCGATGTACAGGCCAGAGGGGAACTTTCCTGGAATTTCAAGAGGTGGTTATCAAGAACCTAAACTTTAGGGACCAGGAAAGGGGGGCACCCAGTAGTTCTGGAAGCGAGCCCACAACGCATAGTACCAGGGCAACATTTCCCAGGAGAAGATTCCCAAACTGGCAAGAAGGGAAAAAGTCAAAAGAGGTGCAGAGTCTGCTCAAAGAGGGGGATAAAGAACGACACAATATACCAATGTGACGCGTGTCCCGAAAAACCAGGGCTCTGTATGAAAGAGTGTTTTAGAATTCATCATACATCCCTTGATTTTTAATTTACACTGATGCACTCCGAACAGCTTATCCTCCTCATCTTTCCCTTCTGAGCCCTGCCGTGTGCCCAGGCAGCAGATAAGCCACATGTAGGGTATTGCCGTACCTGGAAGAACCCACATTACAGTTTATGAGGTGTATATCTCCGGTGGCACATGCTGGGCACTATATATCAGACACTGACATGGCATATATATTGTAAAGGATCTGCCAGACACAGCTTCTGTGTCGACGCCCGTGGGTAATCAGGTGTATATGTATATATATATATATATATATATATATATATATATATATATATAAAATTGCAAATCTCACTCTGCACCATCTGCTGCACATTATATTTGACACAGTAAGTGTGGGGTCAAAATGCTCACTAAACCTCTAGATGAATGACTTAAGAGGTGTCGTTTTTAAAACGGGGTCACTTCTCGGAGGTTTCAACTGTACTGGTACCTCAGGGGCTTCTGCATACAGGACTTCGCACCAGAAAATCCCCAGTAGGCCAAATGGTGGTCCTTTCCTTCTGAGCCCTCCCATGGGCCCAAACGCCAGTTTATCACCACAAATGGGGTATTGCCGAACGCAGGACAAATTGTGCAACAAAATGGGGTATTTTATTCCTTGTGAAAATAAGACATTTTGACCCAAATCTAAATCTTATTGGAAAAGATTTATTCACAGCCCAATTCAAATAAATTCTGTGAAAAAACTGTGGGGTCTAAATGGTCACAACACCAATAAATGAATTCCTTATGGGGTGTAGTTTCCAAAATGGGATCACTTTTGGGGGGATTCCTACTGTTTTGGCACCTCAACACTTCTTCAAACCTGGCATGCTGCCTAAAATATATTCTAATAAAAGAGAGGCCCCAAAATGCACTAGGTGCTTCTTTGCTTCTGGGGCTTGTGTTTTACTCCACGAGCACACTAGAGCCACATGTGGGACATTTCTAAAAACTGCAGAATCTGTACAATACATATTTAGTAGTGTTTCTCTGGTAAAATCTTGTGTGTTACCGAACAAAATTGAAATTCAGCAATAAA
Source organism: Rhinoderma darwinii (assembly GCF_050947455.1). Lineage (NCBI taxonomy): Eukaryota > Metazoa > Chordata > Amphibia > Anura > Rhinodermatidae > Rhinoderma > Rhinoderma darwinii. The sequence goes on from NC_134687.1 coordinate 509,421,284, forward strand.
AATGAAATTTGCAAATTTCACCTCCACTTTGCTTTAATTCCTGTGAAATGCCTAAAGGGTTACAAAACTTTCTGAATGCTGTTTTGAAGGCTATTCAAATTTTCTTAAAATGAGAAATTGCTATTTATGTTCTAAGCCTTGTAACGTCCAAGAAAAATAAAAGAATGCTCAAAAAACGATGCAAATCTATACTAGACATATGGGAAATGTGAACTAGTAACTATTTTGTGTGGTATAACCATCTGTTTTACAAGCAGATGCATTGAAATGCAAAAAAATTCAATTTTTCTTACATTTTCTCTAAATTTTGCAATTTTTCACAAACAAACACTGAATATATCGACCAAATTTTACCACTAACATAAAGCCCAATGTGTCACAAGAAAACAATTTCAGAATCGCTTGGATAGGTTCAAGTATTCCGAAGTTATTACCACATAAATTGAAATGTGTCAGATATAAAAAAATGGGCTGTGAGCCTTAAGGCCAAAACAAGGCTGCGTCCTTAAGGGGTTAATTAATCCATGCTCTCTTGCTTTAACTAGTATGGCAGAAAATACCAGACAATCTGTCTTCAGCGGTGGCCTCACTTTACCTGCGTTTAGGCGCCGTTTCAGGGATTTTAAAAATATGATTTGGGAGAAGGTAAAATATGGTAGCACACCATCTTTACTGAGAACCTGATATTTATGTTGATGAAGCAAAAAATATTCAGAGAGAGTGCTGGCTGCAATCATACGACAGATGTCTGTTTAAAGGGGTATTCCGGAACTAAAAAATTACATTTATTTAAATAAAACAATGAAAAAGATATAACTTTCCAATGTACTTACGTTTCATCAGATGGCTGTAGCGTCGTATATCCTCCTCCGTCGCCGTCCCCTTAGCAATGCAAAATCTGCACTTCCTGTGCAGACCCGTCCATTTGGTCTTCTGCCTTGCTTCCGGTTTCCGGCTTTCACACTGTACGGTTACGTCATCAAAAATGACGTAACCGTACCACGTGCTTCTTTATTGAATTAGAGCATGCGTGGTGAACACACTCCACCGCGCATGCTCTGTGAAATTATGTGGCTGCGTCTTCAGCGGCCGTGTATATTACACTGCGCATGCGCAAGGTTGAAGGTGTGTAGCGGTGTGTATACGAAGTTGCAGGAATAACGGCCGTTTCGGCCGTCTTCCCGACAGGTGCAGGAGCTGTGACAGCTGCTGTCTCGTACAGCAGCTGCCGCAGCTCCTACAGCGGGGACCGATCGCTGTGTCCCCGCTGTCTAACCCCTTAAAAGCCGCGTTCTATAGAGATCGCGGGTTTTTAGGGGTTAAGTTACCATCGCCGGCCTGCTACACGATAGCGGCCGGCGATGGTTACTATGGCAACCGGACACCAAACAAAGGCGTCCGGCTATGCCATCGACGGAAGCCTAGTGGGTCCTGACAAAGTCAGGACCCACTATGCTTGCTGTCAGTGAATAGCTGACAGTTCTAATACACTGCACTACGGATGTAGTGCAGTGTATTAGAATAGCGATCAGGGCCTCCTGCCCTCAAGTCCCCTAGTGGGACAAAGTAATAAAGTAAAAAAAAAAGTTAAAAAAGATGTGTAAAAATAAGAAATTAAAAGTTAAAAAAATCCCCCTTTTTTTCCCTTATCAGTCCTTTTTTATTAATAAAAATATATAAATAAACGATACATAATTGGTATCGCCGCGTCCGTAACGGCCTGAACTACAAAATTATTTCGTTATTTATCCCGCGCGGTGAACGCCGTAAAAGAAAATAATAATATACCGTACCAAAATCACAATTGTTTGGTCACTTCACCTCCCAAAAAATGTATTAAAAATAGATCAAAAAGTTGCATTTACCGAAAAATGTTACTGATCGAAACTACAGTTCGTTACGCAAAAAATAAGTCCTCGCACGGCTTTATTGATTGAAAAATTATAAAGTTCTGGCTCTTAGAATAAGGTAACAAAAAGTGAATGATTTTTTACAAAACGTATTTTATTGTGCAAACGCCATAAGACATAAAAAAACTATAAACATCTGGTGTCACCGTAAGGCCGAGTTTACACGAGCGTGTGCGTTTTGTGCAAGCAAAAAGCGCGGCGTTTTGCGTGCGCAAAAAGCACTTAACAGCTCCGTGTGTCAGCCCTTTATGATGCGCGGCTGCGTGCTTTTCGCGCAGCCGCCATCATTATGACACTCCGTTTGGATGTTTGTAAACAGAAAAGAACGTGGTGCTTTTCTGTTTTCATTCATCCTTTACAGTGCTGTTGCGTGAATCACGCGCGTCCCACGGAATTGCTTCCGTGCGACATGCGTGGTTTTCACACACCCATTGACTTCAATGGGTGCGTGATGCGCGAACAGCGCACAAATATAGGACGTCGTGCGTTTCACGCAGCGGACATACGCTGCGTGAAAATCACGTACCTGTCTGCACGGCCCCATAGACTAACATAGGTCCCTGCGACGCGCGTTGCAAAAACGTATAATACGCTCGTGTAAATGAGCCCTAATCGTATCGCCCCATAGAATAAAGTGAATATGTCATTTATAGCGCACAGTGAACGCTGTAACAAAAATAGAATTAAAAAACAATAGAATTGCTGTTTTTTAGTCACCACGCCACTTAAAAATAGAATAAAAACTGATCAAAAAGCCGCATGCACCCCAAGAAAACTACAATGTATTCCTCAAGGGGTCTAGTTTCCAAAATGGGATCACCTTTTGGGGGTTTCCACTATTTTGGTACCACAAGACCTATTCAAACCGGACATGGTGCCTAATAAAAAGGCGGCCTCAAAATCCACTAGGTGCGCCTTTGCTTCTGAGGCCGGTGCTTCAGTCCATTACTGCCCGAGGGCCACATGTGGGATATTTCTAAATACTGCAGAATCTGGACAATAAGTATTGAGTTGCGTTTCTCTGGTAAAACATTTTGTGCATAAACTTTCTAAATGCTGTTGTGAATACTTTGAGGGGTCTAGTTTCTAAAATGTCGTGTTTCATAGGGGTGTCTAATATATAGGCCCCTCAAAGCCACTTCAGAACTGAACTGGAAGCCCAAAAAAAATAATTAGGCAATACTTCGCTTCTATACGAACTAGTTAGCGATTCACAGTGTGATGAAGTAAGGGGAAGCAGCGCTTATACGAGCGGTGCACCCCCTTCAAACAGCCGATGACTTTTCAGTTGACAGGTAGCAGAGTTACATGAAGGGGAATTATTTTTCATCGATGGCTAGTTAGGAGCGCTGCTTCCCTTTAGTTTTTTCTTGCTCACTGTGAATCTCCGACACAGGATGCAGCGGCGATCCACAGGTATTGCTCCTTTTATCCCAATTCACATGTTAGAATTCAATTTTTTTTATTTTATATATATATATATATATAAAATACAGTATTTAAAACTAAGACTGTATAAACAGTTAATATACATTTAGAAAACTTATAATTATAAAGACCAAACTTTACGTATCATCATATAGGGTCAGTGTTGTTTAAAAACGCAGATATCTAGTGATTTCAGCTTGTGCTAGCAGTAATAGAATGAGAGCACCAAAATGAAGACTGAGATTGCAGAAGTTAGTAGAGCTGGGTGTAGTAGGCGGAGCAAGTGCACTGCTGCATGCACATTGCATGCTGGGACTAGAGCAGTGCATGCAGGGAGGAGAAACACAGGAAGAGAAGAGGAATGAACTTACTGAGCAAAACAAACCTCTCCAGGTAAACAATAGGGAGTAATGTTACTAAAACCATTTATTATCAAGAAAAAGCTAGACAGAGTGCACTAATATCTTAATAGAGGAACATTGCATTGATTTAAAAAATAAAAAAAAGTATTGGAAAACCCCTTTAACCCCTTCCCTCTTTAGCCACTTTTGACTTTCCCGACAGCCTCATTTTTCAAATCGGACAGGTTTAATTTTATGCGGAAATAACTTCGGAATGCTTTAACCTATCCAAGCGATTCTGAGATTTTTTTTCTCCTGACACATTGGACTTTGTTACTGGCAAAATTAGCTCGATACATTCAGTATTTAAATGTGAAAAACACCAAAATTTAGAGAAAAATTGCAAAATTTAGCATTTTTCTAAATTTAAATGTATCGGCTTGTAAGACAGGCAGTTATACCACACAAAATGGTCGCTAATTAACATCCCCCACTTGTCTACATTAGATTGACATAGTTTTTTGAACATCCTTTTACTTTTCTAGGACTTTACAAGGCTTAGAACTTTATCAGCAATTTCTCACATTTTCAAGAAAATGTCAAAAGACTATTTTTTACAGGGGCCAATTCATTTGTGAAGTGGCTTTTAGGGGCTTATATATTAGAAACCTCCAAAAAGTCACCCCATTTTAAAAACTTCACCCCTCAAAGTATTCAAAACAGCATTTAGAAAGTTTCTTTACCCTTTAGACGTTTCAAAGGAATTAAACCAAAGTTGAGGTGAAATTTACAAATTTCATTTTTTGTTGTTGCAGAAATTAATTTTTAATCCATTTTTTTTCTAACACAAAGTTTTACCAGAGAAACGCAACTCAATATTTATTGCCCAGGTTCTGCAGTTTTAGGAAATATCCCACATGTGGCCCTAGCGGATTTTGGGCCTCCTTTGTACTAGAATATATTTTAGGCACCATGTCGGGTTTGAACAGTGAACAGTGGAAATCCCCAAAAGTGACCACATTTGGGAAACTACGCCCCTTAAGGAAATGATCTAGGGGTATAGTGAACATTTTGACCCTACAGGTTTATTGCAGAAATTATTGGAAGTAGGCTGTGGAAATGGAAATCTACATTCTTTCAAAGAAAATGTAGGATTAGCTAATTTTTTCTCATTTCCACAAGGACTAAAGGAGAAAAAGCACCGCAAAATTTGTAAAGCAATTTTTCCCTGACTAAAAAAATACCCCACATGTGGTCATAAACAGCTGTTTGGACACACGGCAGGGCTTAGAAGGGAAAGAGCGCAATTTGGCTTTTGGAGCTCAAATTGAGCAGGAATGGTTTGCGGAGGACATCGCATTTGCAAAGCACATGAGGGACCAAAACAGTGAAGTCACCCCCCCGATCTCACTGGGGAGGGGCTGTCTGAGGGGGCCGCCACCCCGCTTTTCAACGCCTCAGATACTGCAGTCGCGACTGACCGCAGCATTCGAGGGGTTAAACAGCCAGGAACAGCTCGATCGCTGCTCCCGGCTGTTAGTCACAGGTGTCCTCTGTAAAATACAGCAGACACCCGCAGCATATGGAGCGCGCTCCAAACATCACCCCCCTCCGCACCCGGACGTAATAGCTTGTCTGGGTGCGCAAAGGGGTTAATAAACTTTTTGAACATAAGAGTCCCACATCAACAATGGGGCACCATCCAGGGATAATTTTAAATCATTACACACAGTTCTTTGAAAACTTACCCTCATATGTACAATGCAAACAATACAATGGAAAAAACAGGGCGATTGTAGCGCTGCTAAACATCACAAATGGACTTCCAGGTAAAGATAGTGGTATTTATTGGGAAATAACGGACTCTGCTCCTAACTGGAGCCTTCATCAGGTCCTAGTGACTTTATGTACATCCAAACCCACTAAGGTTCCATGCTATGGAGCACCATCTTTTTCCCTTTTAATCCTCATATGTACAATGTAAAAGTAATAAGGTGCATAAGTGCCACATGAGAAGAAGTCTATATCAAGTGAGGGACAAACCACAAAAATGATTCAATACATTACCAAACCATATTGCAAGACTACACTGGATTGTTAGGGTATGTACACACTGAGTTTTTTGCAGGCAGAAAACTCTGCCTGGAAAAATCAGCTCCGGTTTTACCAGTGGTTTTGCACCACACGCGTTATAGTTTTTTTTTTTTAGCTCTCTTCAACAGAAAGATGGAATAACCGTGAGCGTTTTTTTTGCCGAAAAAAAGTGTAAGAAAAAAAACCTTAAAAAAAACCTTAAAAAAAACCTTAAAAAAAATAAATAAAAATAATCGCAGCAAAATTTGCTTATTTACGTCTCCTATTGATTTCAATGGGGTTTTTGAGGCAGAAAACGTCTTTTTCCCACAAGAGGTTTTTATTTTTGCTCATGGTAAAAAATGAAAAAAAAAAAAACGCCTCCACCTCCCATTGAAATCAATGGAAGTCAATTTCGGCCGTTTTGTGCCGCGGTTTTTGCCGCAGTTTCCACGGCAAAAAATTCTGAACAGGGCCTTACTCTTGCACTTCAATTTTCTGTAGGCGAATATAATAACGTGAAGTGTTGCTGTTATTTCCAGGAAATGGACGCTACAGGAAATAATTCCTGGAGGTATATAACTGGTGATTGTGACAAATGCCTTCCGCGGTTATTGTGTTAACTCACTTGAATAATTGCTTAAAATGGGTTGCGCCATCAGTAGAAATGGCAATATATAAACTCAATATACATTTTAGAGTAACTTTGTAAAGTATTGTTATTTAAAAAAAAAAGTTTCCTTGCAGAAATATGGCAATTTTCTGCTTGTAATAGCACCCCCTGGTGTTCAAATGTATAGGTCTCTGCATGTCATTCTAGAGAATATCAGCTGTGCATGCACAGTACAATACAGTTAAAGAAACAGGCATATATTTAAGGCTAGACATATACCTTACTTCTACATCTCGGAGTACACAGACTTAAAAAAGAAAGGGTTAAAGAGGCTCTCTGTCATCAGTTTAGAACTGCCCTATCTCCTACCTAATGTAATAGGCGCTTTGATGTAGAGAAGTACTATTTTTTTGTTTTTTACAAAGTTTTGAAGATCTTAAGATTTATACAAATTTGTTCTTAATGCACAACTGGGCGTGTTTTTACTTTTTACCAACTGGGCGTTGTGAAGAGAAGTGTATGACGCTGACCAATCAGCGTCATACAGCTGAACATGAATGAAGAGAAGTGTATTCACAGCACAGCGTAATCTCGTGAGATCACGCTGTGCCGTCACTTACTCCCACAGTAACTTCCCTGGAGTGTCGGGAGAATGACCAGACATCGCCTCCTTTTCTTTACAATGCCCACTTGGTCAAAAGTAAAAAAACGCCCAGTTGGGCATTAAGAACAAATTTGAATAAATCTTAAAATCTTCATAACTTTGTCAAAAATAAAAAAGTTTATTTAAAAAAAAAAAACAACCAAATAAAAAAAAACACAGTACTTCTCTACATCAAAGCGCCTATTACATTAGGTAGGAGGTAGGGCAGTTATAAACGGATGACAGATCCTCTTTAACACTTTTTTTTTTTTTTTAAGTCTGTACTCTGAGATGTAGAAGTAAGGTATATGTCAAGCCTTAAAGATATGCCTGTTTCTTTAACTGTATTGTACTGTGCATGCGCATCTGATATTCTCTAGAATGATGTGCAGAGACCTATACATTTGAACACCAGCAGATAATTGCCATATTTCTGCAAGGAAACTTTTTAAAAAAACAAAAAACATACTTGACAAAGTTCCTCTAAAATGTATATTAAGTTTATATATTGCCATTTCTATTGATGCCACAACCCCTTTAATGGTGCAGTATAAAACAGGGGCCTAACAGGAATCATCAGCATGTGAATTTGCTCTATGGCAATTTTTATGTACCATAAAATTGCAAAAAAACAACAATTATGACAATCCAATTTTCAATAACTGACAAATGAAAACAAGTATTTTCAGTATACCTTGTCAATGCACTTTCGTAAGTTGTTTGCATTTCTGAGCCACCAGCCTACCCCCATCGCCCTGAGCTCTGCCCAGGTGGGGTCACTTTTTTGCATTGCTGGGAGTGTAGCCAGCAGCTCTTCCTCTGCCACAGAATGAAAAGCCCATGCAAAATGACTGGTCGACAAGCCTGGAACGGATGAACAAGGATACAAAAGGTTAAAAATTATATTTGTATACCAATGTTAATTTACTTTGTGATATATTTAAATTACACAAGAGAGCATGATTGATTGGACAGAACAGACTAAGGCTGGGTTCACTTGTTGCGGTGCGGTGTGATCAATAACCGCATTGTAAAAAGTTTGCAGTAAGACACTCGCAGTTTTGCCGCGTGGCACCCTACCACAACTTTTGAACAAATCCAGCTGTAGAATTGAAGATGTGCTTAAAAATTAGTGAGCTACTACTACACACACAGGTTGGGAAGGTCCCACACTCATTATACAATGCTTATATCAAGTAGCTTTTTGCAGCAGCGTGTAAAGATGGATTCATAGGTCGCAATCAAAAGGCACTTTTTGCTGCAAACTGCGCCTAGCCGTCCTATTTTGTGGCAGCCCGCAGCAAATGGCGCAACTTGCCCGTGGTTCAAAGTAAAATAAAATTTTAACTGCGACGTGTGAACCCAAGCTTGAAGATAGCCGGACTTGGAAAGTGCTTCAGAGTAATTGCTCGCACAGCTATATTTAGCTATAAATGTGGAATGTTTGTTTCAACTCTACAAAAAAAAACAGAAAACTATGTACATGGACACAGTGACCAAATTTCGGTGAAGCTTCTTTACCTTGATGAGAAAGTTGAGCTCTGTATGCTGGAGGAAGAGAAGTAGTAAGAAATGTATGAAGACGAACAGCCAGGAAAAATTTCAGACCACATTCATCAAGGGTCTCACCACCTGCCGGGAAGAATATATCCATTCATTAGGTTACACTTGATACATTGATTTTCGGGTAAGGCCACAAATATCTGCACAGTTTTCAGACCAGCTATTAACAATGTATTTGAAAACCGTGCTGATTTGTGATAAAACCGCGTGTCTGCACGTTTTTTGACTGCATCACTATATGTGGCAAAGAAAATATATAAATTAATAAATGTGTGTTTAGTGTTCGGCTAATTCACCACAGCCACTATTATTCCCCCCCCAGATATTGGTCTATATGCAAACACTTACAGGTTTGATCATTTTGTAAAGATACAGTTAGTCGTACACGCGTTCTCTACCTCAATTTAATAACAGGGCTTTCCCTAGGGGACACTAACAATTGCTTGTGAAGGTGCAAAGCATTTGTTGTTGCACAGATTTACAGCATGTCAAATGTGTTAACAGCACATGTGCGACAGAAGAGTAATGTCGGGGGAAGGGATTTTAAAAGAGGTTGATGTGTTATATAGAGTCATACTAATACACCTAGACTTTTGTAGTAGTACATAATTGATTTTAACTATTGAGTGACAGCTGCAGTCCAAGATTGCATGCAAATCAATGTATTCATTTGGACTTCAGCTGCAGCTCAATAGTTAAAATCAGTCTAGGTGTAGCCCTGGTCCAAGGCCTCATGCCCACGAATGTAAAAACGCCCGTAATTACGGGCCCATAGACTTCTATTGGCCACGGGTACCTTCCCGTATGCTTAAGTCTATGTGGCTCCCGTAATTACACGTGGCTACGTGTGTACACCCGTAATTACGGGAGCGTTGCTAGGCGACGTCAGGGGATAGTCACTGTCCAGGGTGCTGAAAGAGTTAACTGATCAGCAGTAACTCTTTCAGCACCCGGGACAGTGACTACCGCTGGAGTTAATAGTATTAAAAGTTAACTTACCTGCTTCTTCCTCCAGTCCGGCCTCCTGGGATGACGTTTCATCCCATGTGACCGCTGCAGCCAATCACAGGCTGCAGTGGTCACATGGACCGCGTCATCCAGGGGAGGTCAGACGATGTCAAAAGAGGGACGCGTCACCAAGACAACGGTACGTATGATTAAAGCCAATTATAAAAACAACTTTCCATAAATCAATAGTACAGGCGAATATAGGAAGCTTTGTAATATATCTTATTAGAGAGAAATGCCTCTTTTTCCCCACTTATCAGGCTCCTTTCCTCTCCTCCCCCATTTTCTTAACTGTTCACTCACTCAGAATTTACTTCTAGAAGCTTCACTGATGTATAAGGTTACAGCTGCCCATAGAAGTCTATGGAGAGGCGAGGGAGTGGAGGAAGATGGACACGTGTTAAAGCAGTTTTTTTTTTGCATTGCTTTTTTTGCTGCAGTCTGGCGAGTTTTGGAAAATCCTTCCCTGCCTCTCTGCTTTCTCTGAGTGAATTGAGAGTCAGTTAGGATGAGTTCATGCATCAGAATGTGTTTTCTGCCACGATTTTAGCCCACACAGTGTGAACCTTGCCCTAGGCTGGGTTCCCACCGTACAGATGCATGAAACCATGCAGCAAATCTGCACTATGGGAACCCAGCCCTAGGATACTTACACAAACTGCAGTTTTGTAATTTACCAGTGTCTAGAGGTTTTACTGTAGTTTAGATTTTATGGACTTGCATCCACACAGGGCAGTTAAAAAAAAGCAGTGTTTTTATGGCATGCTGCAGTATTTTGAAACTAGTGTGGTAGTATTTTTCCCCCAATGACTAAAAAAAATGTGGTATTTTTTACATGCGGTCCTGCAGTGCAGTTTTCCACAAAAGCAGTACAAGGAACAATTTCCTAGTACTGTCACTTCAAAAAAAAGCTGTGACTGTGTCTTACCATCACCGCTGTATGTACCTGTACTTGACTCACTGCTGTAGTGTAATTACAGCCATATTTTTGGTCACAGATATTACTCATTAGTTTTCTTCTTTTCCAAATTAGGCTGTGTTCACATCAGCGTTGCCTTTACGCTGAGGGGTTCCGTCGGAGGTTTCTGTCGGGTTAACCCGTCAACGGAAAGGCAAATGGAAACCGACCGCTATTGATTCAGTAAAAAACGGAACCCTGTCACAACGGTGACAAATGAAAACTTTTAGCAATGTTCCATCACCATTGAGATCAATAGTGAAGCAAACAGAAGCGAAGGTTGAGGGGTTAACCCGACGGAAACCTCCGACTGAACACCTCAACGTAAAGGCCACGCTGATGTGAACAGGCCCGTAAAAGGAGTGTTTTTTTCAACTCTATACAAGATCTATTTGCCATTACCCTTCCATTCAACATACAAAGAAGTGGAGAACACAAATTAGGCTGAATTCACACCACATTCAGCTGGACAGTTTCAAAGTTTTATACGTTATCCATACAAGACTCCTGAGGAATTCAGTTGTTCCAGTGATATGCGTGGGCAGCGGATGAACCCGCTTGCGGGACATTAGTTTTGCCTTTTCATGGGCACTTTTTTTGTGCTTTCTTCACATTATAAATAGACATATATGAACTATTGCTATTTAACATCAGTTTTATTTTCATCTAATATTTGTGAGTCTGACTTTGTGATTGTTCGGGGTTCTATACCGATTGGCCGATCTGATCATGGATCACTACATCGTTTTTTTTTAGCACTGTATGCAAATTCTTAAACATTTTTAAATTAGTGGCTTTAATAATGGGTTACATTTATTGATCAGTATTTTTGAATGTGCATTTCTTTTGTAATTCCCTTTTTGTTATCTCCTACGTCAGCCATTGACTAGAATTAAAAGAAAATAATAAACACATTTACACAGTCGACTGGACTTTAAGGCTATGTTCACACTGAGTATTTTGCAGGAGGAATATCTGCCTCAAAATTCCGTTTGGAAGTTTGAGGCAGATTTTCCTCTCCCTGCACGCCGATTTTCGCTGAGTTTTTCGCCCGCAGCCATTGAGCGCCGCGGGCATAAAACACAGCGAAATACGCTTTCTCTGCCTCCCATTTAAGTCAATGGGAGGTCGGAGGCGGAAGCGCCCGAAGATAGGGCATGTCGCTTCTTTTTCCCGCGAGGCAGTTTTACTGCTCGCGGGAAAAAGACGCCGACACCTCCCATTGAAATCAATGGGAGGCATTTTCGGGCCGTTTTTGCAGAGTTTTGCGACGCGGTTTCCGCGTCAAAAAACTCGTCAAAATACTCTGTGTGAACATAGCCGAACACAGTTGGGGCTGTGGGATCCGAATCTATACTGCATAAAAATATGCCAAGATGGCACTTTTGTAATACTTTTTCCTATTAAATGGGTTTTCCGGTCATTTAAAAACATGTGCAGATGGTTTAACTGCAGTAAGTTTCGTAACTGACTAATGTAATATCTGTAGCTGCAACGTCTCTGTAAGCCAGTCCCACAACCATGCTTGTGTGGTCTCCTGTATACTGAAGACGTATCTCTCTCTCATTGCAGTATAGGACGTCACACATCACATGCATCTTACCTCTACAGCCCTTCCCCTTCCTCCCTCTCTGTGGAGGGATCTGGTCTCAGCAGCAGACAATGAGTAATTACAGAACTACCTTATACCTTGTAATAGCAGGGGGGGGGGGATATGCAGGGAGCTCTAAATAGAGGAAAAGTCGGAGGAATCATGGGAACTGTAGTCCTTTACATGGTAATTCCGACCACAGAACGGAAAAATAACTACTTCGGAACTATAGTGGTATTACTTGGTGACCATCCAGATACATACAGGCACTTTTCTGGTTTTTTTTCATAATCTCAGATAACCCCGTTTAGGGCCTGTTCACATCACCGTTGCCCTTCTGTTGAGGGGTTCCGTCGGAGGCTTCTGTCTGGTTAACCCCTCAACGGAAAGGCAAACTGGAACCTAAGCTTCTGTCTCCCTCACCATTGAACTCAATGGTGACGTAAACCTAGATAATGGTTTCCGTCTATCACCATTGTGACAGGGTTCCGTTGTTCTTGACGGAACTAATAGCGCAGTCGAACAAAAAAAAATGACACATTTAATTTTGGAAACCAGATAAAAACCAGCAAAGAACAGATTAACAGATAATGCATATAGTAGAAGTAGCATCTAATACCTTGACTACGATCTCTGCTTTCTCCAATATCTGTACTTGTTGTGGCAATAGTATCTGCTAGAGCCATTAGGGACATCTGTTCAATGCGTGTCAAACCCGGTAAACTAGAATGGAGCAAATGTCTAGATAGAACCTTCGAATGTTCTGGACCAAAATAGGTGGGGCTGTACTGAGACAGGTCGATGACTTGTGGCTTAGTGTTTTCCTCTTCGGAGTCCAAGGTTGTAAGTTCATCAGTGCTCAGAGTAGGAACCTGGAAGAGCTCATCATAGTTTTCAACATTTGCATTACTATCATTTTGCTTGTTGGAATTGTTGTGATTGCTGGATTTTTCTACTGTTGAAGTGAATGCGGAATCTTCATCGGCAGTAAGTAGCGCATACAATGGTAGAGGAGGCACGGAGTCAATTTCTGTGTAATCTGCAGTCTCTGGCTTGCTGAATGTTTTGGGATCTCGAGATGTGCTTCCACTGGCACTAATTGAGAGTGATCGGAGCCTGCGCTCCTGGTTTGGTTCATTGTCGTTAATAGAGACCACTTCCCCTGCAATGCATTTTACTAGGTGAGAAAGGATAGCTTTTGCTCTGCGCACTTTTCCTAGATCCATCAATTCTAATAATTGCAAAGGATGATATTGAGGTAAAATTGGAAATAAAGCATGAGCAGCTTCAAAAAGTCCAGAGTCTTCCATCTCCACAGGGAGATCATATGCGGTTTTCTTTCCCATAAGTTTTTGTGCTAAGCTAGTCATCGACCTGGTCATGGCTTTCTTTGGTGGATATAGACCAGAGGCAACAGATTGGCTTTGCTTAACCAAATTTGTGATAGACGGGGTGCTTCCATTATAAGAATCTGTGCTGGCTGAATCCGGTTTAGAAAAAGGCTGCCACTGGGAATAGACATGCATTTCACAATCCATCCCAACAACAAGTATACCATCCCGAACCCAAGACAAGGACACAGGTAAAGGTAGGGACCCTTCCACAGAAGACACTAAATCCACACATCTCAACAATACAAACCTAGGCTGAGATGTGCTTTTGGCAGTATCCCAGAGCTGCAATGTAAAGTCTTCTTTACAAGAGTGTTCTGGTAGTTTTCTTGCAACCTGTCCATACATAAGTAGTTTGCATCCAATGCCAATGGTTAACATATGTGAACCATCCTCCCTGGACATCCAGTCCAAATGAACCAAATGTTTTGAGCTTGGTTGGAGATGTTTGTTGGAAGATAAAAACACATCGTGTTTATTGTAAGCTACAAGATTATTGTCAATACTAATTCCAGTTTCTAACATTGAACTTAGTTCATCCAAATGAATAGTCTGTTCCAGAATCCAACAAGAGCCGCCGGTGGATTCACATTCAAATATACTCACATGCATCAAAAAGTCATGAGAGGAATTGCTAGTTTTACTTGGCGGTTGCTTGAACGCTACTGCCAGGCAGTTCGTATGTGCACAGCTTACTTCTACTGGCCTGCCTGGTACACTCACAGTGCTATTTTGTAAACCATCCTCATTTAACAAAGGCCATTCTTCCCATGTGTATATAATGCCATTCTCCAGATCAGATGGAGAAAGTGAAAGGTCTGAATCAACTGTGCACCTCCAGAATCTTACTTTACTATCAGAGCAAGAAGTTGCTAATAGATAAGGAGCGTTACACACTGGGTATATTGATGAAGAGCTGAGATGCCCTAAAAAAAATAATAAAGAAAACAGTGAAATTAATATCCTACATATTCATCTATTTGTAAAAAAAGATTAGTCGTTTTTATTGCTCCTGATCAGATTTCTATGGAGCGCTAAGTAGTAAATGTTTCGTCACAGCATTACATTGGGAGGCTGGCACAGGGAAGTAAACAAAATTGAGATATGCCAGAAACGAGCTTTAAAAGCTCATGGATTTCAGAAAACTTAACGTACCATAGAGACATGTCAGAAATTAGGATTGCTTGGGACTGGATGCTGAGACCGCCACTGTTCACTAGAACAAAGGGTCACCAGCGCCCACATGCATTTTTCATCAGTACTTTGTACAGGCTATAGAGAGTACACATTAGCACCTATAATACCTTTTGGGAATTAATATATTTCGCAACACATAATGCAAACGTCAGTAAACCGTATACAGTGAGTACATGGCGCCCAAGAAAGGATGGAAAAGGTCGACAAGATTCAAAGAGGCATAGTGCTTCAAGGGGTTTTCTAGCCAGTAAAAAATCATGGCCTATCCTCAGGATAGGCCATCAATAGCTGATGGGTCGGGGACAAACTGCCGGGACCCCAGCCGATCAGCTGTTTTGAAGGGGGTGCAGCGCTCATATGAGCGCTGCTTCCCCTTCATTTCTACTTGCTCACTGATTCTTTGACACGCATTTAGGGGCAATTCACAGGTATTGCAGCCTTTTCTCCCATTCACTAAATGGGGACAAAAAAAAAAAGTTCAGTTAAAAGGGGATGTCAAGTTTTTATTTGTTTTATTCATAGAATAGGAAACCATACAGTCTTCTAATATACATGTATTTAAACATTCTGCTCACATACCTCCCTTATATCAATGCAGTAGCCTTCATCTAAAAAACAAAAAAAAAAATAAAAAATGGTATAGCCCACAGATCAGTCCATAGTAATGCATCCATCGACTAACTGCATGGACTAAACATGGCACAAAAAAGATAGTTGACAGAATACAGTCAAAAAGACTTACTATGTTAGATGTACCAATAAATACGTATCGCTACGTTTCATACCCTGTTTACTCCTGCCTTGAGACTGCGTCTCCCGTCCAATTTTTAATGATTTCTCCAATAAATATGGGAATTGTCCTTCCCTTTTAAACTACTATCAGCGCTGGATCATCTCTACCTTTTCCTTGTAGCCATCTTTAACTTGATTCTGATAACTTGCTGCAGAGTGATATCACACAACAAAAGCCATTGAAAAAGTCAAGATAAGAGATCTAGCCATTGTTTATTTAATCAATATATAAACTCCAAAAGCAATTTTCTTAGAGGCTAGGTGAGGTTTGAACCAACTTCCCCCCATAATTACCATAGGGGAAACGTCATAAATATATGAACCATACCGATTAAAAAAAAAATAATGGAGCATGTAGATATATATATATATATATATATATATATATATAAAAATAAAGAGAATGTAACAAATGTATTAAACAAATAAGACAAACGCTGTATTAAAAACATAAAAAGACAGGACTAGTACAAAATTGTGGTATAATGGAGCAAGACAAGAAAATTACTGGATAGTATGTATAAATAGAAAGGCTGTAATTAGTTACCACAAAATGTATTTTGGACCCAAATGCGTATCAATGCTAATTAATTCTAATCCCATTTTAAACACTTCTGACTAGTAAAGGGGGAGAAGAAAAGGATCAGTAAAAGTATCAATCAAAAAGCAGCCATACCCATAACAGCAAAGGAGAGAGGCTACATGCTCCATTTTTTTCGGTATGGTTCATTGTTTAATGTGTTAAAAAGTCAAGGTAGAGACGGCTACATCTGTATAAGGTGTGCGATAGGCTGTCTGAACACATCACTTTTTGTTGCCATGGGTAAAAGGGGCGATCAGAGTTGCAAAAAGGGATGATTAATGGCTTTTGGGCCAAGGGTTGCAGTATTTCTCAAACAGCGCAGTTTGT
Organism: Rhinoderma darwinii; assembly: GCF_050947455.1. NCBI lineage: Eukaryota > Metazoa > Chordata > Amphibia > Anura > Rhinodermatidae > Rhinoderma > Rhinoderma darwinii. Next base: position 509,437,702 of record NC_134687.1, read on the forward strand.
GAACTGTTCGCGTGCTGCTGTGGTGAAAAAGTGTATCGCAAGTGGACAAATGGCACCATTGGGTATAACGGACGTGAAAACCGAGGAGCACCACGTGCCATTGATGTGAGAGGTGAACGTCTGCTATGAATGTGCGCGAGGGCTGAACGATACAATATAGTGGAGCAGCTCACCATGAAAATCAACCAGGGGGCTGCCATACGTGTGTCTAAAACAGTTCAGCGAACCGACTGCGTAAGGGGCTCCGAAGCAGACGGATGGTCACTGGTCCTATGTTAACAAAGGTGCATCGGTAAAAAAGGCTCTAACTTGCACAACAATATCGGAATTGGACCACCGATGATTGGCAAAGGTTTGCCTTCTCCGCTGAGTCACGTTTTCTGCTTCATCGAACGGATGGACGTTGGCATGTCAGGAGAGTGCCATCAGAGAACAAACACCCTGCAACCATTGCTGGAAGAACACAAGCTGGTGGCGGCAGCGTTATGGTCTGGGGAATTTTTTCATGGCATTCTCTGGGCCCACTCATCCATGTGAAAGACACTGAACCGATTTGGGTATAAATCCATCGTTGCAGATCACATCCACCCATACATGCGGTTGGTCTTCCCTGGGGCAGATGGAACATTCCAGCAAGACAATGCGACATGTCACACGGCTAGATATGTCCAACAGTGGTTGGAAGAGCAGGACCAAGACTTCCAAGTACTTCCCTGGCCCCATAATTCAGACTTGGAACCAATTGGGCATCTGTGGGACCACCTCGATCGTCTTGTTCGCTCTATGGATCCTCCCCCACGCACCCTCCAGCAAATATGAGATGACCCCATCAGATTCCCCTCCTCTGCACATGTGCCAGGCTGCCTCACCACACAACACAAGTGTTGCTCCCCCATATTGTGAGAAGACGAGGAGAAGACGAGAGGATAAGGCATCCAAGGACACTCACTGGATCCTGCGGGCTCTCAAGGGAAAAGGAGAGACCCAGGGAGGATGAGGATGGAGGAGGAGACACAGCAGCCAGGTAAGTATGAAGGACATGGAGGAGGACCCCGCAACCTGGAGATGGAGATAGAGGCTATCTAATGTATACAGAGAAGAGAGACTGCCTCAGAGTTTCACTCTGCTATATTTACATTAGACAGTCATTCTACTATCTAATATACAGAGAGGAGAGAGACCGTCTCATATACAAAGAATAGATACGTTGTTTTTTTTTTGCCTGCTTAGTAGTCTGAGTAATTAAAGGGGTTTAACTATCAGGGACATTTATGACCTATCCACAAGATAGGTCAGAAATGTCAGATAGATGTGGATCCAACCTCTGGGACCTGCACCCATCTCTAGAACGGGGCCCCCTAAACTCTGTTCTACCGCTCTGTGTTCCCGTTGAAGCCTGTGATTTTCTACCATGTTTTATGAAAACAGCATAGCTAGCTGAGCTACGCTGTTTCCGTAACTCCCATAATAGTGAATCGCAGTTACGGAAACAGGGTGGTTTAGGGGGCCCCGTTCTAGAGATAGGTGCGGTTTTCAGAGAAGGGACCCATTATCTAAAAAACCAAAACACAATTGTTTTAAATAAGGGAATTGCAGGCACAGCTATTCCATAATATACACGGATTATCAGGATTGTTTCTTTTATAAGTGAGTGTGATCACACACAGCACCTAAGGCGCAATCCTGATAATCAGTATATATTGTGGAATAGCTGTGTGTTGGTAATTGCATAAGGTGATGCCATGTTTAGTCCAATTCCGTTAGCCCATGGATGCATTACACTGACTGATCTGTATATTCTACTGTATAGAGATCTGCCTACTGCACTGATATAAGGAAGGTATATGAGCAGACAACACCTTTAACTTTTAAATTTGCAGTTACTCCTATACCAAGAAAGATGGATATTGTCTGAAGTTACATTTTGAGAATTAAAGGGGTTTTTGTATAACGAAAAACTATACAATTTTCCAATATACTTTCAGTACTAATTTCTCACGGTTTTCAAGATCTCTGCTTGTTGCAGTGAATAAAAGTAAACTATGATTGGTCCAACTCAATAACAACAAGCAGATATCTTGAAAACCATCAGGCATGAATGCAGAAAGTATATTGAAAAATTGTATAACTTTTCATTATACAAAAAATAACATTCATTTGCTGAAACTAGAAAACACATTTAAGAAAAAAAAACACGTTTTACTGTTTTTTTTTTAACCTAATAAGTAGCACCGGGGGTAGACATTCATCATAACCATATTACTGAGAATTGAGAGGACCGGTCACTGCCTCTGAGAAGAACAGGGTAAACACAAAGACAACTAAAAACAAGTGGTCAAAAACAGTCCAGCAATCCCTACAGAGAGTACATTTTGCCAACTTGCTACATAGGTGCTTGCTGCTGTCAAATTGTTTTTGTAGGCTTTGGAAATGCCTTCATTTGACAATCCTAAGAAACCACTTTTTATACATTAAAGGGCAAATAAACGTTTGACAAACTTTTGACATGTCATAGGGACAGGTCAGAAGTTTTGATTGGTGGAGTCCGAGCACTGAGACCCCCACCAATCGTTAAAACGAAGCGGCAGAAGTGCTTGTGTGAGTGCTCAGCCACACCTTGTCTGTTCGGCTTTTTCCGGAAAGCCGATGTATCAGAGTACGTGCGCATAGACTTTCTATTGAGCCCGTACGCCGATACATTGATTTCCGGAAAAAGCCGAACAGACACGAAGCTCACACGAGCGCTTCTGCCGCTTTGTTTTAGCGATTGGTGGGGGTATCAGCGCTTGGACTCCACCAATCAAAACTTCTGACGTGTCATAGTGGCACGTCAGAAGTTTGTTGAATGTTTAGTTACCCTTTAACAAAAATGAATGTTCTATAATATGTGACTGGAAAAGATGTAATATCGGTCAGCTTATGATTTCAAGGCTGTACGTACAAATATTTCCATGCCCCATCTTTTTAGTTTTTCAAACAATAACCACGTTAATACCTGCAGATGGCTTGACACTTATTACTTCCACGCCATCAGGAAAACTTAGTTCCTGGCTATATACAAGTTCTGACAAAAGGGACATCTTGCTAGTACTCTGCAAATTGGCTTTACAGGTCTGGTATCTTTGAGTTAGTGGAGACTGAACTTTGTCCCCAGACGCAGAATTGAAGGAGTCCTCTCTTGGTGGATTATTTTCTGATGTGTCCAAGACAGATTTTTCCTCTGTAAAATAGGAGGGATGAATATTTTAGTGAATTATAGTCTCTATAGATTTGCAAAACAAAAAGTAAACATGTGTTCATTTCTGTAATTCAGCATCCTTGGGACTGACAAGTGATGAAATATCAGGAACTCCAAACCATTATATTCTATACACCTGCTCCACACGGAGTTAAAACCGTGGCATGTAAACATAGATGCATTAGAAAGATTTCTGTTTCATCAGGTGTCAGATTATTGGAATTTTTTCCGATAAACTGTATATATCTAAAATTATTACCGTTGTTTCTTGCTTCATTGATTAATGGTAGAACTATACAAACAATGTTTTACAGTTTCACAAACCATTTTTTTTTTTTTGGATGTGTGACAGATTTATTTTAACTGCTCATTCGAATACTGGATTGCCCAGAATGCATTTTACTTTACGACTTATCCCTAAAAAATGTCCAAAAATGGACATGAACGTTAGTTTTGGTTTTAGGAGGCTCACAAAAGGGAAAATGACCCCAGCGGTTGGTAGGAATCAAGGACAGTATATTTACAAAAAACTGCTACCAGCAGAATAATTCCTTTAAATCCCACTGCCAATGAATGGATAATTGTATGAGCAAAAAAAATTATAAATAAATTGTATTATGCCACTAAAGAGCAAAAGACTGACTACACTGATTAATTAAAATAGAGAACATCACCTCCGTTTGAATTAGAACTGACTGTGCACATTAGACCACGTGTGTGTATTGTATCCAGTGTTGCTCGTGGCTGCAGACCAACGAGTCCAAACACTTAGCATATGTGGAGAGCAACGGAGGTACATATTAGATTAAAAGCCCCTGAACCCCTGAGGACGCTGTATAGCACAGCGAAACATGTCGGGGGGGCTCTGATATAACCCTTTTAATCTAATATGTACCTCCGTTGCTCTCCACATATGCTAAGTGTTTGGACTCGTTGGTCTGCAGCCACGAGCAACACTGGATACAATACACACACGTGGTCTAATGTGCACAGTCAGTTCTAATTCAAACGGAGGTGATGTTCTCTATTTTAATTAATCAGTGTAGTCAGTCTTTTGCTCTTTAGTGGCATAATACAATGTATTTATTATTTTTTTGCTCATACAATTATCCATTCATTGGCAGCTGGATTTAAAGGTTTTAGGAGGCTAAAACTTGTCAAACTTTTTTTTCACCTTGAATTAGAAAAGTACTTTATTAGACACAAAAGTAACTTACCCAGAGATACAGGGATAGATTTCAGGTGCAATTTCCACATATGCAACACAGAGGGCTTGTTTTTTGTACATTCAATTACAACCAAGTAGAATTTTTCCGAAAATCCACTTTGGGAGTTTTCTATAAAAGAATAAAAAAATTAAAAAAAAAGAATCAAAAGTGACTACAACTGCATTGACAAATTGGGGATGAAATCTCCAAATATGGTAATCATTCTAGGAACAGAAAGACATTTTTGTGCATACACAGGATTAAAAGAACTGTCCACAAAGACCGTCACATGCTCCGGCTTCCCACAAGCACGTGAAGTCACATTTCCTGCACTGCCGTTTATCAGTTTTCACACATTATCTTGTACAATAAAAGCTTTGTTTGGATTCTTTGTGCTCTGAACATATCTTTCATGTTGATAGGTGACCTTTTTATGTGTTCTGTGTTTCTTTTACAAGGGGTAATCAATTTACTGGTTAAGGCCTCATGCACACAGCCGTGTCCATAATCACGGGCTGCGATCGTAGGCACGGCCGGCCGCCCGGATTTTCGGCCCGTGCTCCCATACAAAGTATGGGAGCACGGCCCGTAAAAATCAAAATATAGAACATGTCCTATCTTTGCGGTGCAGTTCTACGGCACAGACACCTATCCGTAGCGATAGGGAAAGGTGTCTGCGGCCAATAGAACTGAATGGGTCCATAATTGTGGACCTTATTACGGCCCGCAATTACGGAGAATTTTTACGGTCGTGTGCATGGGGCCTTACTCAGCATAATCCTTTGGTAGCATTTCCCAGAAGCAAAATTTCAGTTTTTAAATGCAAAGAAATGCTTTTTTGGACAGCTTCGGACTCAAACTGGAATTAAAGACGAACTCCCCAAAATGGCACAAAAGACTATACAATATGTTTAAAAAACACATATAATCATTGAAGAGAAATGTGAGAGGTCACATCTTGAAGTTAAATTTCAGCCGTCCGACACGCTGGATCTAATTCTAATGACCGTGCTGCCAGTGTCCAAAAGTACACTATGTGGTTCAAAATCAGGATCCATACATAATAGCGGCCATTATGGTGATGTTGGATCACTATGCTACAGACCTTGATGTGTGCTGTGATTTTGACAATTTTCCTTGTGACAACAGTGACCGGCGGGAGGAAAGCATGGGAAGTGCCATAGAGACATGGGCTTCTTCCAACCAGCCTGATGTAACTAACTTTTTGCTTGGTCCACTAACAAAGCAGCACAAAAAACACAATTACTCCTAAATCTTTCTGGCAGCTGTATTATGGGCCTCCCGCCAATAAGTCTTATGGCCGTGTTCACATCTGCGTCGGAGGCTCTGTTATGGGCTTTCGTTGCAGGTTGTCAATTATGCCAGATAAAATAGCCCAGCATGCTGTGCTATTTAGTTTGGCAAACTGACGGAAACCGGGTGAAACCCATTAAAGTCATTGGGTTCCATCAGGTGCCGTTCACAGACTTAGTATCAATCTGAATTCACGCTAGAAAAGGTTTTCTGAAAACAAGAAATTCTGTACATTACTAAAAAAACATTGGATATTCCTCATAAAAGCTAATGGCATCCCTGAGAAACACAGATAAACAGCTACACTTAGTCAATCTAAATAATAAAAAACAAAATCAACGAAAAGCAAAATTTTCAAGCATACTACCAGAATCCGATGGAAGATCGCTTATTCCAGATGACCCTGTTTTCTTTAGATTTCCCACTATAAAGTCTTCTTGAAAGACATGTAACAGCTGTGTTTTTCTTCCATGCTAAGCATAAGACATAGGATTAAAGTTAGCAGAAATGAAATCAGGCATCTAAAAAAAGTATAAACTAATATACATCTGTCAAACGCTTACCAGGCTGGTAATGGCATCTAGTTCGATAATGCATCCTGGTCTAGCAGTAGATTGCTGACTAATGATGTTGAAAACCTCCCCAACATATTTCTGAGAATGAATATTATAAATCATGTTAACAACAAGGGCACTTTCAAGGATATATTGCGGCAAACATCAGATTTGCATGTCTTCTACATCAGCAGAAGACAATTACCAAGCACAGCTCAGTACTTACGGAGATATCTGGGTTGGACAGCTCACAAAGCAGCTTTTTGGCATCAATTACAGCTTGATATAATCTTAAATTCTGGCCATCACTTGCAACAAAACATGCACTTGGGGAATTGCAGTATGTTCCTGAAAGGCAGACATTTATTTCATTTACTCATTTTACAGATCGACAAGTATAAATCTCAGTACGCAAATGTGTCATTTATCATAATAAAATATTACAAAAGGTCAAATCAGTAAGGGTAACTAGTACGAATTCTTAAAATGGGATAAATACAAAAAAAACGTACTCACCTAAGCAATGACTTGGTATAAGAGTTGGCAACCAAGCAACATTTGAGAAAGCAGAAACATGAAGAGAATTAATACGAGCCAGTTCAGAAACTCCACCAGAAAAAGACAGCGGGCCAACAGGGTCCACCCTCCAAAGGATAAGTTCACTATACACTGCATTTGGGTCTTGCCAGGTTTTGTCTGCTTCCCTTCCATTTTTATTACTATTAATATCTCCATGGGAAGAGTCATATGACTCACTGCCGCTATGGTCTTCTACTGGGTGCAGAGAGTTGTGATGAGAAGTTGTCAGCAGTAGTGGCAGCACAGAATGACAGGCTAGGTCATTAAGATGAAAGCGATGACCACAGTATCTAGATTTGTGAGAAATGCTGAGCACAGTTGAAAAGGCAGATTCCTCAGCAAAGCTTACTTGCCACTGGTTTAGCGATCCATCTGCGTGCTTGGAGATCATCAAGACATTAGGAGTGAATATGCTCAGTTTTAGACTACTGGATGATTTGTTTTGACCAGCAGATATTAGCATTGAAGATGAACGTGCTACACCCGGAGGCTTTTGTTTACCCTGTTGAATAGCCAAGTCTATATTTTTTGTGCTGGCATACATTACAATACTCCTGCAAAGAGAATTGGCATCTCCAGTTGGGAATGCTACTGGAATTCTACATGAAAAAGACACCTAATAAAATAAAAAGAACCGTGAAAACATGACAACTACTAACAATAAGCATTCTGATAAAACACGGTCATAGTAAGAACATACCTGCACCTGCCGAAACATGCCAGGCTGGTATTCATCCAGCCAATCAACATGCCATACAAGTAAGGAGCCATCCACAGGATGAATACTAAACAACATGTCAGGGTTCTTGTTCCATTCTGACAGCAGGACTTCAATTTCATGATCAATAACAGATGATGGGAAGGAAACAAAGGAGGAATTTGTGACAGCCTTGTCACCATTTACGTCTTTGTTTTCAGTGGCCACTTTTGCATCAGTATCTTCAATATAATCATTTTCTAAAACAAAAACACAAAAAATGATTAAAAAAACAAAACACCTTAAAGGGGTTGTCAAAGATCAGGAAAACATGGCTGCTTCCTTCCAGAAATAGCACTACACCTGTTCACGGCTTGTGCCTGGTATTGCAGCTCAGCTTCATAAAAGTCATACACAACCTGTGGACAGGTGTGGCGCAGTTTTTAAAAGAAAGGAGCCATGTTTTTTCTAATCCTGGACAACCTCTTTAATGAACCCATGCTAATATTTTATTAGTCTTAAATACAATTCTGCTTTCTCCTTTTTAGGTCTCTAAGCAACTGGGTGCCAGCCTACAGACTCCCAAGCTCAGCTTCCAAACGTTAAAAAATAAATAAAATAAAAAGGACTCCAAATTATTTTCATAAAATAGGTATATATGTCTTACACATAGGATATCTGAAATATGTTTTCTAACCCAGATCAAAAGGAGTTCTCATATCTATACGTAAGAGCATATGGACGTCATAAACCGGAGTGCCATGCTCGGGACCAACCCCAAAGTGTAGAGCTCTGGTGAACCCGGTCCGTCCATGTATCACTTTTATTTGAAATATAATACTACATTTCCCAAGCAGCAGCTGCCCGGCTGGCAGCAACCTCCCCCAGCAAAAATAGATGGAAATCCCTTTAATAACAATTTGCTCTGCCCTTTAAAGGGAGTACAGATTGAAAGCGACCCAAACTTAGCTGCAAACTGGTACATTAGAAGCTGGATTTCATGACAGAAGGTGTGCTACAAATGTCAACTTATGAACAGGCTAGTTACACCTTTTCTCAAAACATTTTTTTACCGGAGGTATATAAAAAAATGTAAAAAACGTTAGCTTCCTTTTTAACATGGAACTTAATGTAAGATGTATGCAACGTAATTTTTCTTGTTTCAAATCAAACGTACACTGTCAATTGTATGGCTAGCTTAGCCTTCCAGTCTCAGGTAACTAGTACAGATAAAGCATGCTACGTGCTTATTTTTATTTAAGCCACATTTTTTTTTTTCTTATTTTAGGCTGGTATTTTGAGAGTGTTGGAACCAGTAACCAATTTTCCATAATTTTTAAAATATTAACCCCTTACCGCAACCTTGGCGTACATGCATGTCCATGTGAGCAGTAACATCGCGCACCTGGGCGTGCAGTTACGTCCGTGCTTTAACAGTTAACCGCTGCGCGGCGCTAAACCGCAGTGGCGGTTAACTGTGCAGGGCGTCTGCCCTTCTCTCCCAGTTGCCGATCAGCGTCCCGTCGCCACTGAAATCGGCAATTAACCCCTTCGATGCGGCGGTCGATTGCGAGGTTTAGAGCAGATCGGCAGCCCCCCAAATGCATTTGCGAGGGCTGGCGATCCTTGTCATGGCAACCAGAGGAAAGACAATGGCCTCCGGGCTGCCATGTACGGAAGCCTATGAGGACCAGCCGGAGGCTGGTTCTCATAGGCTTCCTGTCAGAGTGACTGTCACGTCACAATGACCGTTCGAACACATTACACTACGTAGGTAGTGTTCTGTATTCCAGCAGCGATCAGAGTTGCAAGTCTAAATGTCCCCTAGTGGGACAAGTAAAAAAAAAGTCCAAAAAAGATAATAAAGAGGTTTTAAAAAAGTGTAAAAATAAAAGTTACATAAACAAACACTACTTTTTTTCCTAAAATAAGTCTTTTATTATAGGAAAAAAATTAACACGTTAAAAAAAGTGCACATATTTGGCATCACCGCGTTCGTAACGACCCAAACTATAAAACTAGAATATTATTTTTACCGCACGGTGAAGGCCGCAAAAAAATAAGTAAAGAACAACGCTAGAATTACTATTTTTTGGTCACCACTCTTCCCAAAATATACAATAAAAAGTGATCAAAAAGCCGCATGTACCCAAAAATGGTACCAATAAAAACTACAACCCATCCCGCAAAAACAAGCCCTTACACAGCTTTTTTGACTGAAAAACAAAAGTTATGGCTCTCAGAATATGGTGACACAGAAAAAATAAATGTTATAAATAAGTGATTTTATTGCGCAAACGCTGCAAAACATAAAAAAAATTATATATATATATATATATATATATATATACATATATATATATATATATATATATATATACACAAAATGGTATCGCCGTAATCTTATAGACCCGCAGAATAAAGTAAAATGGCCATTTATAGCCCAAGGTGAACAGCATAAAAAAAATATATAATTCTGAACCAGAATTGCTGGTTTTTGGTCACCTTGCTTGCCAAAAAATGGAATAAAAAGTGACAAAAAAACAAAAACAAAAAATAAATAAATACGTACCCCAAAATGCTACCAATGAAAAGTACAGATTGTCCCGCAACAAATAAGCCCTCACACCGCTCCTAAAAATTAAAAAAGTTCTGGCTCTCAGAATATGGCGATGCAAAATTTGCAGTGTGTTCCAAAAGCGGATAAGATCGGGCACCCTTATCAGTGCGACACTGGCCACATATCTGCGGATTATTATTTATTTACCCCATTATTATACCCTCTTGTGCCCGCTGTATATTAGAGCTGAAACCCAGGACTAACAGACAGGAACAGCGGTCGCGCTTTTACAGGAGCCTGTAAAAATGACAATATACTGGGGGGGACTAATAAAATGTGTAAAAACAAAAGTAAATCGTTATTAGTGAAAAAAATAAAATAAATATTTAAAGTCCCAAAAAAAAAACCTTTTCACATTATTTCTCTAAAGTAATGTAAAAAAATTACAAAAATACACAAAATTGGTATCGATGCATCCGTAAAAGTCAGAACTATTACAATATACCATTATTTAACTCGCACAGTGAACACCGTGAAAAATAAAGAATGTTTAATGGCAAAATCGCTATTTTTTTGATCACCTTGGCTCCACCAAAAAATGTAATAAGAAGTGCTCAAAAAGTTGAATGTACCAAAAAAATGGTACCAATAAAAATTACAGCTCGTCCCGCAAAAAATAAACCCTCAAACCACTCTATTGACGGAAAATAAAAAGTTATGGCTCTTGGAAAGCGGGGAGGGAAAAACGAAAAAGAAAAAAATGGTTCAATCCGGAAAGGGTTAATTACTTTCTAATGAAAAAACAATTATGACCACATGTGGGGTATTGCCGTACTCTCGAGAAATTGATTACAAATGTTGGGCTTTTTCCTCGTTTATCCTTTGTGAAATTGAAAAAATGCAACATTTTAGTGGAAATAATGTTGATATTCATTTTCACGGCCTAATACTAATAAATTCTGCAAAAGACCTGTGGGGTCTAAATGCTTACTATAACCCTACATAGATTACTTAAGTGGTGTAGTTTCACAAATGGGGTCACTTTTGGGGGGTTTCCACGGTTTTGGCCTCTTAGGGGCTTTGCAAATACGACATGGCACCCGAAAACCATTTCAGCTAAATTTGAGCTGCAAAAGCCAAATAGCGCTCCTTCCCTTCTAAGCCCCGCTGTGGGTCCAAACAGCAGTTTATTACCATATATGGCGTATTTCCACAATCGGGAGAAATTGTTTTACAAATGTTGGGGTGATTTTTCTCTTTTGTAAAAATTAAAAATGGCTACGCTCTTTCAGAAAAAAAAGTAGATTTTTACCTTTACAGACTAATTCCAATGAATTCAGCAAAACAACTGTGGGGTCAAAATGCTAACTTTAACGCTAGAAAAATTCCTTGAGGGGTGTAGTTTCCAAAATGGGGTTACTTTTGGGGAGTTTCCACTATTTTGGTCCCTCCAGTGCATTGCAAACGCGACACGGCACTGAAAACTATTCCAGCAAAATCAGAAATCCGAAGGGTGCTCCTTCCCTTCTGAGCTCTGCTGTGGGTCCAAACAGCAATTTCTTACCACATATGGTGTATTGTTATAAAATCGGGAGAAATTGCTTTACATATGTTGGGGTGTTTTTTTCTCCTTTATTCCTTGTAAAAAGGTTTCAGTTTTTTCAGAAAAAAAAGTAGGTTTTCATCTTCACATACTAATTCAAATAAATATAGCAACAAAAACTGTGGGTTCAGAATGCTAACCATACCCCTAGATAAATTCCTTGAGGGGTGTAGTTTCCAAAATGGGGTAACTTTTTGGGCTCTTTAATGTTTTGGCCCCACACGACCTCTTCAAACCTGACATGGTGCCTAAAATATATTCTAAAAAAAGGAGGCCCCAAAATCCTCTAGGTGCTCCTTTGCTTTTGAGGCCTGTGTTTCAGTCTATTAGCACACTAGGGCCACATGTGGGATATTTCTAAAAACTGCAGAATCTGGGCAATAAATATTGAGTTGAATTTCTCGGGTAAAACATTCTGTGGTAAAGAAATGTTTTTTTATTACAAATGAATTTTGGCCAAAAAAAAAAAAGAGATTTTTAAATTTGACCTCTACATTGCTGTAATTCCCGTGAAATGCCTAAAGGGTTAAAAACACTTTCGAAATGCCGTTTTGAATACTTTGAGGGGTGCAGTTTTCAAAATGGGGTGATTTATGGGGACTTTCTAATATATAAGGCCCTCAAAGTCACTTCAGAACTTAACTGCTCCCTGAAAACATAGCCTTTTGAAATTTTCTTGAAAATATGAGAAATCGCTGCTAAAGTTCTAAGCCTTGTAACGTCCTAGAAAAATAAAATGTTCAAAAAACGATGCAAACAAAGTAGACATATGGGAAATGTAAATTAGTAACTATTTTGTGTGGTATTACTATCTGTTTTACAAGCAGATGCAAAAATTTGCATTTTTCTCAATTTAAATGTACATTTTCTCCAAATCTTGGTGTTTTTTTTACAAATAAATATTGAATTTATCGACCAAATTTTTTCACTAACAAAGTACAATATGTCACGAGAAAACAATCTCAATCACTTTGATATGTAAAAGAACTCTGACGTTATTACCACAAAGTGACACTTCAGATTTGAAAAATCGGCTTCGTCCTGAAGGCTAAAACAGGCTCAGTCCTGAAGGGATTAAATGGTAGTTCCTAAATCAAAGTTTTAACTTGAGAAATATGGACCATAAAATACAAACCTTCATCTGAATTTCCGTCCTCCTGGTTTGTTTCATCAGTACTAGCTTCTGAAGACTGCTGTTCAAAGCTCTTCTTCAGTTGTTGAAGGAAGACTTCCATAGACAAGGAAAAATGCAACTCCTTGTTATTTAGCCAATGTACAACAAAAGGTCCATTTTTTTCTTCAGTCTCTCCAAGACTCATTGATGATATGGAAGGAAGAAGAGGAATGTCTGAAGATAAAATGTTCAAGAAGGAACTTACTAAAAAAACAGAATGTGGTTTTAAACAAGTTGTCTTTGCATCAGTAAACTTTTTTTTATTACTGCCAAACGTTCAATTTCAGATAGAGATCTGTATATACTAACCCATCAAATCAAAATTCACTCAACTGTCCCCTGCAGATCAGACTAGTTATATCGTTCTACCACTGGCTGTAAGTACGTTTAGTTTATTGCGGTCTACTTTTTGTATGTAAATAAGCATAACAATCCAGCAAACATGGGCAATACTAGAAGAATGATCACCTAAGAATGAACACACTTGATTCATCAGTGAAAGTAGAAGACCGTAAAAGAAATAGAATATGAAGTTATAAGGCTGTACATCACTCTAAAGTAATAGTTTAATACGGTCAATAAATAAGCAAAATGTAGTAAAAAGTCAAGTTCAAAATAAAATATACAGGGGCCCATTTATCAAATGAAAAACATCTGAAAATTGGTGAAATGTGTGTTACAAAAACAGTGAAGTGGGCCATATTTATTAAAAACGTGGGCCTCTTGTACAAGATATTTGAAAACTATGTCTAGTATGACATGAGTTACACCAAATATGTTAATAGTGTGCGCCAATCTGAGAGTGAAGTGAAATGCCCTTTTTCCTCTATAAATAGTATAAGAAAAACATTTTACAGTCACTTGCTCCACAGACTCCAGATATTAGACAAATAATGATGGATGGGATGTATAAATACGTTCCTGTGAAATATTACTACAAGATCTGTGGTGCGAGACTAGCACAAGAACGTAAAAAAAACAGTCAACGGTAACAAATACAAATTCAGCACACCGATCCATAACAGCTTGCAGCGATTCTACACACAACACTTCATGAATCTCACCTGTGGCTGGGTTGATGCTGGCAGCAATGTGAAAGTGACAAAGTGCATTGCCATGGAAGGGTGTATTCCGATGAACCTCATGAGCGCCTTGCTGGTGAGGCGGGTATCCTGTATGCGCTACCAGTGCTAATGACCTTCTTCTACCTCTACGAAAATGCCTCAAATTCAACTGTGCATAGAAGAGCGCAAACACCGTTATCCATATGTCCTTATAGCGTGCCTATCATTAGAACTTACTTTTGCATAAATCAGCAGAACAAGTGAAAGCATGAACCTTTGTAATATATATTCTTAGAGGACTTCGTAGACTGTAAATGTTCAAAAACCTTCACACTTTAGCAAACTCTAAAACAAATTACTGGGTGGCTGCAATTGGGGGATTCTGTTTTCAATAGTTTTTTATTAAACAGTTTTGTAAAATAATAATATAGTAATAACAGACTCGCAGAGTCTCAACTTTTGCATTTCAGTAATACAATTAAACAAAGTATTAGACCAACATGGCCTCCAATAAATCTCACATTATATATCTGTCATGATGTCAATACTCCTGCCAAATATATAGTATATAAATGTATTCATTGCTAACATAGGTAACTATCCTTGACATCACATTACTTTATAGAGTACCTTAACGTGGCCTCTATGGGAGAAAGATGAGAGAGAAAAAGAAAAAAAAAGAAAAAACACACAATAATCAAAAGAAGGATAAGGAGGGGGGGGAAGGAAAGGTGTAGGGTAGAAGGGTTTCATAACCATCTCTATGTATTCACGAAGATGTGTGATTCCTCCATGGGTCCCAAATGGCATCAAATTTGTCTAATGTACCAGCCAGCAGATGTGTTAGGCGGTCATTAACCATTATCCATGAGATCTTAGCGATCAACATATCCATAGACAACGTGGGTGTTCACCAAGCCCTAGCAATAGTTATTTTAGCTGCCAGGAACACATATCGGAGAAATTTACGTGCGGGGGCCCGAACCTCCGGAATAGGACCGCATAGCAGTGCCGTAATCACATCCTTGGGGGGTTTGACTTGGATCACTGTGTTAATAAGCTGGTATACCTGGTTCCAAAAGGTGGCAACCATTGGGCACTCCCATAGAATATGCATTAGCGTGCCCTCCGCGCCACATTGTCTAAAGCAGTGCATATCCACCGATGGGTTAAATCGAGCTATACGAGTAGGGACCATATACCATCTCATTAATACCTTATAACCCGCTTCCACCAAGGATGTATTGATAGATAGTTTCGAGGTCGTACATGCCATCTCCCGCCACTGCTCCAATTCCACCCCCGTACCTAAATCGTGTTCCCATCGAGTCATGTAAGGGAGTTTACCTTCCGGAGTAACCAGATCGGAATATATCGTGGATATTTTACGTCGTAGGCCAGAAAGCCAGCACAGCCGTTCAAAAGTGGTCAATGTACTGATGTCCCCCCGCCTGGATTTCCAGTCCAACAAGAAATGGTGTATCTGGATGTATCTAAAATGCTCCGATGGGGGCATCGAGTGTGAGTCCTTAAAGTAATCCAAAGTTCTAATGTCCCCCCTATAAAGAAGTCCTTAATCCTGTAAAACCCCTTATTGAGCCACCACCGGAATTCCATTCTACGCAGACCCGGAGGAAAGGCAGAATTACCCGTGATAGTCATGAGCGGATTATGGGGTGATTTAATATGAAATCTCTTTCTAAGCGAGTCCCACAGCTGTAACATCTGAGAAAGCACAGGGGAGAGAACTGGAGGCCTGTCCGAGGACTCCATCCACAGTAACGTTTCCAGCGGGAAACTGGTACATGCGGCCGTTTCAATTTGCGTCCACTGGGGGCAGTATGGTCTCGCATACATATCTGTAAACTGCGCCAGACGTGCTGCATGGTAGTAATGTTGGATATTGGGAACCCCCAGACCCCCCGCAGTTTTAGGGGTAAATAATGTTTGTCTCTGTATTCTCGGTCTTTTAGAACCCCAAATAAACGACATAATGAGCCCTTGGATTTGTCTAAGCGCCTTCTGAGGGACCACAATAGGGAGCGTGCGAAAATAATATAGCAATCTGGGCAAGATCGTCATTTTGATGGAGGCAATACGACCAAACCATGAGAGATTAAGAGGGGACCATCTAGTGAGATCTGTAGCTATTTGTTGAAAAAGTGGAGGGAAGTTGTCCTTGTAGAGGGACTCTATGGTGGGCGTCAATTTGATACCTAAATACGTCAATCTACGTGCATCCCAATGAAAATCAAAGTTAAGTTTTAGGAGCTTCACTACCCCGATTGGCAATGTAAGATTCATTGCCACCGACTTGGAGTGGTTGACCTTAAGCCCAGGCAGCTTGCCAAACTGATCAAGAATATGAAAGAGATTCAGCAAGGATGTAAGAGGTGTCGATATGAAAAGCAGAATGTCATCCGCAAACAAGGCACATTTATGTTCTACTCCTCCCACCTTCACCCCCCTAATGTCGGGAGAATTTCGTATGAGATTGGCCAACGGCTCAATAGCCAGCGCAAACAGGGAAGGCGATAGCGGGCACCCCTGTCGCGTTCCTCTGCATATTGGAAAGGCTCCCGACATAAATCCCCTAGAATTTATTTTTGCTGTAGGAAGACAATATAAGATCTTAAGAATAGACAAAAAGCCTGAACCGAAGCCCATTCTTTCAAGGACATAAAACAAATAGTCCCAGGATAGCGAGTCAAAGGCTTTCTGAAGGTCAAGGCTTAATAACATACTTTGACGTCCGAAAGTACCATCCCATCCCGAACGAACAGCTGAGATAATGTCCACAGCCTGTCTCGTCTGGTCCTCCGCCTGGCGGAGGGGTATAAATCCCGCCTGGTCCTTATGTATATATGTGGCGAGGAAGGAATTCAATCTAACCGCCAGAATTTTTGTCATAATCTTAAGATCCACATCGAGAAGGGATATCGGGCGATAGTTGGCCTGGTCTGTATGATCCTTATGAGGTTTGGGAATTAAATGTATGTAAGCTAAATTCGAAAAAGGAGGCAAATTATTACCCTCCCGATAAGCATTGAACAGTTAAACCATGTGCGGGGCCAAGACCTCCCTAAAGTGTTTGTAATAACCTGAGGAAAACCCATCTGGCCCCGGGGCTTTGTGAGCCTTCAGATTTTTAATAACATCCAATACCTCTTCCAAACTAAATTCAGCATTCAGTGTTTCTCTATCCCCTTGGGAAAGTTTAGTAGGGAATGTTGTTTCCAGCAAGACCTTAGCCTTATTTTTATCAAACTGAGGTGGTGCGGAGTACAAAGCTGAATAAAAATCCTGAAAGGCCTTTAAAACTTATGTGGGGTTCTGTGATAAAGATCCATCCGCCAATCGCAATTTCGGTGGTGTTGAGGTGTTAAATCGGGGCGTGAGGCGTCTAGAGAGTAATGTTCCAGGTTTATCCCCTTGTGAAAAAAAACTTATGTTGTGACCATCGCAGACTTTTTTCCGCCCAGCTTGTCAGACATAAATTTAATTCTGTTCTAGCTTCCGCTAATTTTGCTTTAATATCTGCTGAGGGGTCTATTTTAAATTGCTTGGACAGATCCGCAAACTTTCTCTCCTTTAACGCCAGTACCTCTTTCAACCGTTTCTTATTACGCGAGGCTATCTGGATGAATTTCCCCCTAATCACTGCTTTGTGAGCCGCCCAATTGGACATAATTGAGGTGTCTGGTGCCTTATTAAGTAGAAAATATGTGTCCAAATCCCTTTGGATTTCTTTAACTATCTCCTGATCCGATAGTAGTGACTCATTCAATCTCCAAGAGGAGATAGGCGGTCTCCCACATAAATCTGACAGCCGAACCACAATCGGGTCATGATCAGACCAGGGTGTAGCCAAAATCCTAGCATCCGTGACCTTAGGGAGTAAGCTAGTTGACATCATAACATGATCAATACGGGTGTGAATATTATGGGCTGAGGAGAAATAAGTATAATCCCTTGCTGTGGGATTAAAATCCCGCCAGACATCTATGACATCCACCGAATGAAAGAAACGTGCGACTTGTATGCTGGTTGACGTAGGAGGAATAAGTCGCACCTTGGATGCGTGGTATTTATCCATGGACGCGTCCAAGGCGATATTAGAATCCCCACCCATAATTATCGGGCCCTCTATCGATGAGTGGAGCTTGCGCCACATGCCTTGGAAGAACGCCGGTTGATTGGAGTTCGGGGCATAGTAGTTAATAAAGGTTATTGGAGATTCGTGTAACAGACCCGAGACCAGGATGTACCTGCCATCCGGGTCAGAGATAGTTTTGTGAGGTGTAAACGGGACCGACCGAGACAACCATATGCCCACTCCCCTGTGCTTAGTAGAGGCACTAGCCAAAAATTTTTGTGAGTAATGTCTATGAAAGTACGATGGAGCAGAGGAGGTAGAGAAATGCGTTTCCTGTAGAAATAGTATATCAACATGAGAGGATTTATAGTACAAGAAAGCTTTTCGACGCTTGATCGGGGAATTAAGGCCCTGCACATTATGTGTGAGTAAACTATAGGTCTTAGCAGATTCCAGGACCGCCATCATAGAGCAGGAGGTAGAACCATGTGCTGATTGGGATCCAGTCATAGAGACAAAGGTCAGAAGTAGGAAAGAAGGGAAAGGGAAGGGAGTAAAAGACAGAACAAAAATAGGACACAAAGTATCAATAGTACCGAACATAGTCTACCGACTAGGCAGTCAAGAAAAGACTGCGAAAAGGGGGGCAGCAGACTGTCGTGAAGGCACAGCATTTCCGAAAATATATACCCAGACATTCAACCCCTTAACCTATATCATCCCTGAGCATAATAGGCATTCACATGTTAAATATAAGGTAAAGCAAACTTCACATTTTTAAACGAACATATCTGTAGCCGGGATACCAACTCACTGCGACCTTGACACATCAAGAACCTTCCTCGCCTTTTTCGGGCCAGCTTATAAACAAACTTTCATTACTATAAGTGGGAATCCAAAGAAACAAAAGAAAATCCCCTCATCCACCCCAACGTATGGATCCCCGGCTCCCAGTCCGCTGAGAACTGCAACTGGCGGTATCCGGCTGAAACTCAGCATCAGTGTTGTTTGAAGACATCTCCGGCCGATATGAAGAATAAAGAAAAAAGAAAAAGAAACTAACTGCTTCTATATTCGACCTCCTATCCGTCATGGCGGATTCAATTGTTGCCGACGAGAGTCCACCCTCTGTTCCCGAGGTACCTCTGGACGGCCTTCTTGGGTGCGCCATATTGGTGACAACGGGGGATCCTGTATAGGGAGTCGGGGGGAGCTAGACTTATCCTGGGATGGTAGAATATGTAAGTCCCTCAGCAGATCCTCTCCTTCCTGTAGCGTAGAGAAGCCATATTGCCTATTATTGCGCATGAAAAGGAGACAAAATGGGAATGCCCACCGGTATGGGATAGCATGGTGTTTGAGGGTCTGCAGGATAGGACGAAGCATCCGCCTTTTTTGAATGGTTTGGGGAGCCAGATCAGCAAATATCTGCACCACTGTATTACAAATGGTGATCACCGGAAGCTTCCTAGCTCTTTCCATCACTTTCTCCTTAATCGAATAATAGTGGAGTTTCACTATAATATCTCTGGGAAGTCCATCCCTCCTCATGGCCGTCAATGCTCTATGGGCCCGGTCAATTTCCATATGTGATTCCGATATATCAGGTATCAAGGTAGTGAGTAGCATATGAACCACCGCCGGTACCTCCGTCTGAGATTCCGGGACCCCTCTGATCCTGAAATTATAGCGTCGGGATCTGTTTTCCAGGTCCTCAATTCTGGTGTTCGCCTCCTCCAATTGCTCCTGCAGGTCCTCCATAAATCTGGTATTCTGGTTAACTCTTGCAGTTATGGAGGTCATTTTGGTTTCAATAGCCTGCATATGAGCCCCCACTTTGTGTAAATCTTGGTGTACAGCGGCTATCTTGGAGCTTATTTCCCCCATCTGAGCTTGCATAGCTCTCGATATGCAGGAAAAGATGGCGTCCTCTGTCAATCCGGAAGTAATGGCCGGCGGCATGGGCGAGTGCTGTGGCACGTGAACGGGCGCTGGCTGCGGCAGTCCCAGGTCTGGGATCGGGCCCTCTACTTGTAAATCCTCCTGTGCCTGCGATAGTGATGCACTGCCATGCTCCCGCAGGAGCACAGGATAATCCTGTGATAACACCGATGTGCTGGGCTCTGTGTCACCTCCTGCTGCTGCAGCAGGCCTTGCTCCGCCATGTTCGGCGCCGCCATCAGCATGTCTGCCACGGACCTCTGAGCCTGGGTTTGCTTACCCCGTCTTCCGCTCCCTCTGGCCATAGGTGGATGCCCGGGCCTCTAAGGTACTTCTCCTTTCTTTTATGGGTCTCGATGTCTGCTGTTAGCGATATATATGCTGGGATGCCTTCACGAGGTGCGGAGCCTGGTTAGAATGCGTCCACCATGTTCAGCTGCGCGCATGCGCCCCCCAATTGGGGGATTCTGAACAACAAATGTTGTTTGATTAAAGAGGATTTCAAGGGGCAAGATGAAAATGTAGAAAATTCCAGGGTCTGGTAGACTACCGTTTTTTATTGCACAGAAGAGAAATCCCAAGTCTGAAACCAACTTCTAGATTCTGCTGGGACTAAATACTGCACGTCAGTTCAGTCTAGTGTAGGATGACGGCCGCTGAGGTTCCCTCACCATGAGCCAGCGCTGTGTATACTCAATGTGAACGGTCACCATGTAATTCTATATTTTCCAAGTAGCTGTCAGCTTATAACTGGCAGGTCTCTGTCCCTCCAGGACAACTTCTTTAATAAATACAACCTCCCTAAACCCTTCACAAATTGAATTCATGACCAGGTAAAATTTAGATTTTTGGATTTTGCATTTTTTAAAACATGAACTTTGGGATTACTTTTTATTTAATATTTCCTTTGTTCAAGAGACAAGTTAATGCCATCTTGACAGCAGTAGCTACATTATCTTTTTAGGTTCAAAACCTTATCTAGGAAATGAGTCTAAACAGGAAATATACAGTTTTAAAATAGTTGGTTTACACAAATTAAATTTATCCCACAATTGAATCCTCGAATTCTGATGTCTAAATTTGTGTACTTATCAAATATCAGAGGTTGCTGCCCAAAATTGTAACACCCAGTTTAGTTTTAAACAGTCTCCCCTCCCCACAGCTGGCTGGTCAATGCACGGAGGCATTCTTATTTTTGATAACTAGCGTCACCCTTAACTATTCTCACATGTTGAAGTGTTGTAAGCTACTGCTGTATTTAAAGGGGTTTAAAAACCCTTTAAAAGGGTTTAAAAACCCTTTAAAATTATATATACATTGCTTATTAATTGGTGCCCCACTCGGCAAAGTCCATGGCCAAATGTATAAAACATAGTGGCGTCATGTCCTTCGGTAATGTGACAGTCATGTGATGACAGGGTCTAATGGCTCTATTTCTGTATAGAATGTGAAACATTTATTTTTTAATGTAGTTTTTTTGGTACTATTTTATGTACAATATTTCTGGGACAGCCATCTTGCCTAAGCTGCAGTTAAGTTGGCCATATACAATAGATGTATGGTCGGCCAAACACGCAGATTTTGGCAGGATCAGCCAACTATCTAAGGAGTATGAAGGTGTTAGATGTCCTAACAACTTAGATGTCGCGGTCGCTATTGACCGCAACATTTTACGGTGTCAAACGGCCAGGATTGGAGGTTTCTCAAATCTTAGACGTTGCAGCAGAAGCCTAGCGGTCAGTCACAGCCGGTCTCCCGCGGCGATCGTGCGGGCACAGCTTCTGTGCCCGCATGATCTCCTTTACGTACATGCACGGCAGAATGCACTAATGGCCCATTACCAAAAATTCTTAAAAAATATGTTTAACAAACATTTCATTTAAAAACATACGTCGTTTTCTGATGACGGATTCACTTTAAGCTCAGGACTCTCTTCTGACATGCCTCTGTGACTTGTAATGAGACCACTTGTGGTCCTTTTAGGCTCCAATCAGGCGTTCCGTCTGAGCTTTCCGTCAGAACGGAGCCCTGACTGAAACTAACAGAAACCTTAGATTTCTGTTCGAATCACCATTGATTTCAATGGTGACGGATCCGGTGCAAATGGCTTCCGTTCGTCTCAGTTGTGCAAGGGTTCCGTCATATTGATGGAATGAATACCGTAGTCTACTACAGTTTTGCTTCGTCAAAAAAACTGAACCCTTTCACAACGGTGAAACGGAAACCATTAGCAAAGTTTGTCACCATGGAGATCAATGGTGATGAAAACGGAAACGAAGGTTTCCGTTTGACTTTCCGTTGAGGGGTTCCCCAGATGGAAAGCTCCGACGGAACCCCTCAACAGAAAGAAACACTGATGTGAAGAGGCGCTAACGCTTTTGTGATAAAGAAAATAAAAACATGCCATAGGCCTGACAAATAACTACAGTTCTCACCTCCAGTGCACTTTGCACACGCTCTTTACTTGATGGATTTCTTTTGAAGTTATTATTTAAGCCGTCTGCCTCAATTTTTGGGCTGAATCCATCGCCACATAAAAGGCTGTCGTTGGGCAGCAATGTCTCTGCCCAGAGTCGGCAGACATTGTCCTTGCAGCATGTGAGAAGAACATTACATACAGAGCCCCTGTGAGAGTATAAAACGTTAAGGAGTCATTTTTTTCATCCTTCTGCACACAAAGCCAACACTGCTTAAATGGGTTCTGTAGCTTTAATGCTGTAAAGGAGTAGAAAACAAGATAAATACAAAGTCACATTGTGATGCAGAAGGCGGTCAGCAGCCCAGCTAGATGAAAAGTGTCAGTGTCTACGCCCTGTAAACCGCTTTTTGCAGAAGAAAATGTCAGAAAATGCAGCTCTGCCTGCACACTACAAAACCTCATGCACAAAGACAAAGATCAGATTTCAAATCCAAAGAATTGTTGCAGAAGATTTCTACCACTGCTCCATGCACCTGAATGAAATTTGCAAAAATCCATGTGTATGCTGCAGTAACAATTACATTTAGAAGATTCTGCAACAAATATATTTTGCATATTTACAATACGTATCCGGTGTGTTCGGCCTCGTTCACATCAGCGTCTGATTCCATCTGACCTTTCCATATATATATGTATATATATATATATATATATATATATATATATATATATATATATATATATATATTTATATATACACATATATATATAAAAAAGTGTGTGTGTATATGTGCGTGTACACACACACACACACTATTCATCCATAAAACAAACCATATATAGTAAATGTAAACTAGTGTGATTATCATTCAAAATATAATAACCTGCAAACTTAGTCAGTACCCTGTGTAGACAGTAAATCATGATATGGGGATGTTTCTCATATCAGGGTGTTGGGTCTATTTATCGCATACAAGTGATCATGAATCAGTTTGAATATATAAAAATACTTATGCCCATGTTGCCCTATGCTGAAGAAGAGCTGCCCTTGAAATGGGTGTTTCAACATGACAATGACCCAAAACACACCAGTAAGCGAACAACATCTGGTTTCAGACAAACAGGATTGAGGTGATGGAGTGGCCAGCACAATCCCCTGACCTCAATCCCATAGAGAACTTGTTTATGAGGCAAAACCCAAAAACGCAGAAGAACTGTGGAATGTCGTGCAATCTTCCTGGACTGGAATACCTGTTCAGAGGGGCCAGAAGTTGGTCAACTCCACTTACACACGAATGTAAAATACGTCCGTGATACGCACGTGATTTTCACGCGCGTCGCACGGCTCTATGTTACTGAATGGGGCCATTCAGACTGTCAGTGAATTTCAGGCAGCGTATGTGCGCTGTGTGAAACTCACTACATGTCCTATATTTGGCCGTGTTTCGCGCAGCACGCACCCATTGAAGTCAATGGGTGCGTGCAAATGGCACTCGGCACACGGAAGCAGTTCCGGGTGCCACGCGTGATTCGCGCAACAGCAGTAAAAACAATGAATGAAAACAGAAAAGCACCACCTGCTTTTCTGTTTGTAAACATAAAACCCAGAGTGTCATTATGATGCCGGCTGCGCGAAAGGCACACGCTCGTGTGAATCCGGCCTTACACCGATGTCAAGTAGTTCTCAAAAACAATGGTTATGCCACTAAATATTAGTTCAGTAAAGTGAAATCTGAATTTTTTTTTCAGTTTATACATTACATTTTTCAGTTTTTCAATAAAAATGCTGCCACTGCTATTTTTTTTGAACAGCCTAATATTTTTTCTTTACTTTCCATAAAGGATTACCCCTTAATGACCAGCCTATTTTTTACGTTTTTCCATCGTCGCATTGCAAGAGCTATAACCTTTTTATTTTTGCGTCGACATAGCTGTATAAGGTCTTGTTTTTTCGGGACAAGTTGTATTTTTAATAGCACCATTTTGAGGTACATATTATTTATTGATTAACTTATTAACTTTTTTTTGGGGGGGGGATTGAAAAAAACTGAAATTTCGCCACTCTTTTTCGCGTCCTAAATCTACGCCTTTTACCATGTGGTATAAATAACACAATAACTTTATTCAGCGGGATGTTATGATTACGATACCAAATTTGTATAGTTTTTGTATGTTTTACTACTTTTACACAGTAAAAACGCTTTTTTTTTTTCAAAATTATTTGTTTTTGTGTCTCCATATTTGAAGAGCCGTAACGTTTTTATTGCTCTGCCAATGCAGTTGTATGAGGGCTTTTTTTTTTTGCAGGACGACTTGTAGTTTTTATTGGTACCAGTTTGGAGTAGATGCGACTTTTTGATCACTTTTTAATCACATTTTTTTTTAAAGTCAGGATTCACAGAAAACAGCAATTTTGTATTTCATTTTTCACGGCGTTCACCGTGCGGGTTAAATAATGTTAATGTTAAATAAACATTTATAGTCGGGGTCGTTACAGACGCGCGATACCAAATATGCGTAACTTTTTTACTTTATTTTGGGTTTTTAATAGTAAAGCATTTTGTAAGGGGAAAAAGTGGGTTTTTAATTTTTTATTCACATTTTTTTTTTATTAACTTTATTAAACTTTTTTTTTACTAGTCCCACTAGGGGACTTTAATATGCGATCATCCAATCGCTATTATAATACACTGCAATAATTTAGTATTGCAGTGTATTACTGCCTGCCCGTTTAAAACGGACAGGCATCTGCTAGCAGGCGTTCACTACAGGCAGACCTGGGGGCCTTTATTAGACACAGAAACTCGGCGATCTTATCACCAGGTGTCGGTGGGAGAGGGAGCTCCCTCCCTCTCTCCAAAACCACTCAGATGCGGCACACGCTATTGAGCACGGCATCTGAAGGGTTAAACGGGTGAGATCGATACTTATATCGATCCCACACATTCGAGCAGGGACACCCCCAGCCCTCAGCTGCCTCTGGCAGCTGAGAGCAGGGAGATTTGACGCTCCCTGCTCTGCTTATTTATCCTGATGCAGCGCCGTGAAAAGGCTTATGCATCAGAATAAAGCCTGTTAGTTACAGACGTGGTTAACGGAAGAAACTGGATCAATGTTGTTATTGTTTTGATTTAGAATTGAATGTGTAGTATTTCCAGTGCTTTTGTATTTAGGTAAATATAAAGTTATTATAATGATTTTGCACTTTATTTGCTTTTTATAAACTCACTGCTATTTTTTTGAACACTACTTTACGTCAAAGTTAAAATCTAATAAACATCTATAAAAAATTAAAACACAAATGAGAAACTTAATTGTGGGAATATGGGCTAAGGCTCTGTTCACACCAATATCTGTTATTGAATTTAAACAGAAATTAAACGGATGTCTACCCTTTTGACTGGTTGTCACTGAACTACTCTGCCCACTAAGGGCCATTCAGACGAGCATATATGTAGTCCGTGTGGCGGCCGTTAAAAGAACGGCCGTCACACGGACTCATGTACTTCAATGTGGCTGTTCACACAACCGTTGTTTCATCGGAGCGTGGGAAAGGTCAGTGAAAAAAAATACGTCCTATTTTTTTTGCGCTTCACGCATTGTACCATACACTTTAGTCTATAGGGGATGCGTGATTATGTGCCCCGCACAGGTGCACCTTGGACATGAAAAACTGTCGTTTTTCCACGTCTGAGGTTGGCTACGCTCGTCTGAATGTAGCCTAAGGGTATGTTTACACGCAGCTGTTTTCAAGGGAAAACAGCTCCTGATTTTCAGACATTTTTTTAAGCCACTCGCGATTTTCGCGGTGTTTTGTTCCGCAGCGTTTTTTTACGGATGTTTTTTGAGCTTTTTCGCTAGTTAATGAAAAACTGCTCCAAAAACGTCCCAAGAAGTGACCTGCACTTCTTTTTCACGCCCGTTTTTTTACGCGTAAAAAACGCTGCGAAAAACGCACCGTCGGAACAGAACTGCTTTTGATTTTCTGGTCTATTCTACCCATAAAAAAAAAAAAAAAAGAAGAAACAAAACAAAAAAAAACATAGAAACATGATAGAACCTGTAAAAACACAAACCATGACTTTAGTGTGAACAGAGCCTTAGGCCATGTTCTACTATTGCGGAAATGGTCTTAATCCAATGCTTCTTTCATTGCAGATTTCGCTGAAAACGTCAACTTTCGTATTTAAATAGGTTAACGTTTATGGACACCTATTCAACGTAATTTTTTTCGTTAAGTTTGCTTCCTTAATGCAAAACTAAGCAACTTTCTAAATAAAAATCGACAGTAAAAAAAATCCTACGATTTTCCTATCAGCATGCCGATTATGTAAGGAATTTGCCAAGGATTTGTACCGCGAATTTCACCTACTGCAATGCAAAGCAAATTTGAGGCAAAATCTGCAGCACATTTACAACTTATTGTTTACTCATTGTAGAAAACCAATAGATCGAAATACATTAGCATTAGCATTAACATCTGGAGACAAAATGCTTTCATAAATTTCAAAACAAATGTGAGGAACTACCAAGCGTGTTAGCCGATTACAATGGTGCAATGTAATGTTAGCATATCACAGCTATCCCTTTGTGTGCAGTTTGTCTAATAGGGTTTGTACACATCTGTTTCAGGTGTATTCCGTTTTTTTGCGGTCATAAGAGCAGAACAAAAAAACGGAGAAGGGCCGGATCCATTAAATAACGAACACGAACGGCGTCTGATGGAACCCATTTACTTTAATGGGTTCCGTCGGGTTTCTGACAGAGTGTCCGTCATTTTGCAGAACACAAAAGCACTGATGGTGCGCTATTTTGTGTAGCAGAAACAGCGGTATCTGCAACAGAGGCTCCTAGCGATGCCGCCGACCCAGATGTGAACAGAGCTTGACCTATAATTAGGAGTCTGATGTAGTCATAAAGCAGCCTCCTCCCGCCCCTCTGTTTGGTAACTGACAGGCTGCTGTTTATGCACGTATACACAGCAGCTTGGCAATCACTGGTCTGAAGGGCAGGGGTAGGTCTTCCCTTATGAATAAAGAAGAGAGAGAGCAAAAGACACACGGCGCCACCTTGTGCAGGTCAATAAGTTAAGTGGGTGAAGCTAGGGGGCAGATACCATGCTCACCTAGGTAGAATGTTTGAAGCGTAAGGATAAAACCACAGTGCTGCTGCCAGATCCGGATCGGTGCCCCGAAGGGACCGCTTGGTTGACGGAGAGAGAGGGAGAAAAAAATTGGATCTTATGAGGGCGCTGCTGCGTGGCGGGATTTGTGGAAATGAAGTCCAGAGTATAATAAATAAGAATCGTTTATTTCAATGGGTGGCTACATGTTTCAACGCTGAACAAAATGGCCTGAGGAAGACGCTTGTTCGGCGTTGAAACGCGTAGCCACCCATTGAAATAAACGATTCTTATTTATTATACTCTGGACTTCATTTCCACAAATCCCGCCACGCAGCAGCGCCCTCATAAGATCCAATTTTTTTCTCCCTCTCTCTCCTTATGAATAAAGTGGACTCATAACTATAAAGTATTTTGTGCCATTCTAGCTACTAGAAGAACAGACCTGTAGCTGTAATATTCTTACATAGGGCAGCATACTCTTCAGGCACTTTAAAAAAAAATTAAAGTCAAGCAATTGCTGTATGATGTATAACATGCACTGACCGTGGCATGAATTTACTTGTCTTTCTCCAAGAAAACCCAGTTACTGCTCGAGGATGAGCAAGGTAGATAAAAGAAAAATCCACTTCTCCTTGACCTTCTTTCTCTGGGGTGGTAACTGGAGATGAAACAGCGGTGTGCCAGCTTTCAGTATTGTACCAGATCTTGACCAGGCAATCATCCTGTCAAAAAAACAAACAAACAAAAAAAAAACAGATACAGAATGTGCAGGTGAAAAAATAAAAACAAAGTCCCAAGACAATTGAACAATGTCCAACATACTGAAATACATTAATCTTTAGCAATGCCACCAAGCTCTGAGTGTCTGAAGCAAATGCTCTACAAGTGCTCTTATATGCATCAGTGATCAGCTTAACAATACATGGAGAATTTAACACACACAATCAGGTTCTGGGAATTTGGACACTAAGGTGAGAACGTTTCCTACTGCTTTAGGGCTAATGTAGAATAGTACCAACACATCCTGGAAGCAAACCAATACACGGCTTGTGAATACACCACAATCTAGAAAAATGTTAAAACCACAAAGCAGACAACTAAAAGGTTGGGTTCTTGTAGAGCTGTATGTAGAACACCAAATAGGCTTGAAATTGTTCTGCACATAGAAAACCTGCTTCCAATAGGAATTGGGGTGGGAACAAGCTGAAAGACGCATAAAGTGCTGCGTGTAAACCCAGCCTAACGTACATAATATTTAACCAGAGAAGAGCAAGCCAGAAAGTTGACATCTTCTGTTAAAGATTGGCAACCGCAGGAAGATTAATTATTTTCAGGAAAGAATTTAATTAACCGCTTCCCGACCGCCCACTGTATATTCACGTCGGCACTTGCTGGGCTCTGTGCAGTGCCGACGTGAATTTACGGTGGGTGTTAAAAGCGCGATCTGGGTGTCTCAGAGTAGCGCTGACACCCGGATCGCGCTGTTATCACCTGCCTCTGGTCCCGGAGATATGATCGGGACCTGATTAGTTCAGGTCCCGGTCATGTGATCGCAGGGAAAGTGTGTTGTAGCAACGAACTGGAAAGTTTGTTGCTATAACAAACTGGAAAGTTTGTTGCTACAACAAACTTTCCCGGGGACCGATTGCAGGTGCTACAGTCGGTTATAAGGCAGAACCGGGGGCCATATAACAGCCCCCGGGTCTGCCATGCACAGCAGCCTATGAGAACCAGCCGGATCCCGGTTCTCATAAGCTTCCTGTCAGTGTGACTCCCAGCGTCATACTGACAGTTTATAATACATTACACTACCTAGGTACAAAAAACATTGTCCGAATTTATGTTTCTTTGTCACTTTGCTTCCAAAAAAATCGAATAAAAAGTGATAAAAAAAAAATAAAAATCACATGTACCCTAAAATGGTACTAATGAAAAGTACAGATTGTCCCGCAACAAATAAGCCCTCACACAGCTCTGTTGGAGAAAAAATAAGAAAGTTCTGGCTCTCAGAATATGGCGATGCAAAATGTGCAGAGTGTTCCAAAAGCGGATAAGATCGGGCGCCATTTATCAGTGCGACATTGGCCACATATCTGCGAATTATTATTTATGTACCCCATTATTATACGCTCTTATTATGACCTGATGTACCCCGCACACCTTACACATACCCCCACATCATAAACTGAAATACCAGCAAAACCCCAAACAGAACAGTTACCAAGCAAAATCTGCGCTCCAAAAGCCAAATGGTGTTCCCTCCCTTCTGAGCCCTGCAGCGTGCCCAAACACCAGCTTACGTCCACATATATGACATTTTATATCCGGGAGAACCCGCTCAACATTGTATGAGGTATTTGTCTTCAGTGGCACAAACTGGGCACAATATATTGTGCATTAAAATGGCATATCAGTGGAAAATTTTAATTTTCACTTTGCACCATCTGCTGCACATTAACGCCTTGGCGCACCACGACTTAAAGAGGCTCTGTCACCAGATTCTGCAACCCCTATCTGCTATTGCAGCAGATAGGCGCTGCAATGTAGATTACAGTAACGTTTTTATTTTTTAAAAACGAGCATTTTTGGCCAAGTTATGACCATTTTTGTATTTATGCAAATGAGGCTTGCAAAAGTACAACTGGGCGTGTTGAAAAGTAAAAGTACAACTGGGCGTGTATTATGTGCGTACATCGGGGTGTGTTTACTACTTTTACTAGCTGGGCGTTGTGTATAGAAGTGTCATCCACTTCTCTTCACAACGCCCAGCTTCTGGCAGTGCAGCACTGTGACGTCACTCACAGGTCCTGCATCGTGTCGGCACCAGAGGCTACAGATGATTCTGCAGCAGCATCGGCGTTTGCAGGTAAGTCGATGTAGCTACTTACCTGCAAACGCTGATGCTGCTGCAGAATCAAGTGTAGCCTCTGGTGCCGACACGATGCAGGACCTGTGAGTGACGTCACAGTGCTGCACTGCCAGAAGCTGGGCGTTGTGAAGAGAAGTGGATGACACTTCTATACACAACGCCCAGCTAGTAAAAGTAGTAAACACGCCCCGATGTACGCACATAATACACGCCCAGTTGTACTTTTATTTTAAACACGCCCAGTTGTACTTTTGCAAGCCTCATTTGCATAAATACGAAAATGGTCATAACTTGGCCAAAAATGCTCGTTTTTTAAAAATAAAAACGTTACTGTAATCTACATTGCAGCGCCTATCTGCTGCATTAGCAGATAGGGGCTGCAAAATCTGGTGACAGAGCCTCTTTAATAGCATGTCGTGGTGCGAGGGGTTATTTATGGAGCGGGCTCATGCGCTGTGCACGCTCCATATTCTGCAGGTGTCCGCTGTGTATTACAGCTGACACCCGGGACTAAAGGACAGGAACAGCGATCGCGCTGTTACAGGAGCCTGTAAAATGACATTATTCTGCAATACATTAGTATTGCAGTGTATTGTACCAGCGACCTAATGATCGCTCGTTCCAGTCCCCTAAAGGGACTTTTGGGAGGTTTCCACTGTTTTGGTACCTCAGGGGCTTTGCATATGCGACATGACACCCGAAAACCATTCCAGTTAAATTTGAGCTCCAAAAGCCAAATATTGTTCCTTCCCTTCTGAGTCTTGCCGTGGGTCCAAACAGCAGTTTAATTACCACATATGGCGTATTGCTGTAATCAGGACAAATTGCTTTACAAATTTTGGGGTAATTTTTCTCCTTTATTCATTGTAAAAATTAAATCTAATTTCTATGTTTATTCAGAAAAAAGTAGATTTTCATTTTCACGGCCTAATTCCACTAAATTCAGCAAAACAACTGTGGGGTCAAAATGCTAACTATACCCCTAGAACAATTCCTTGAGGGGTGTAGTCTTCAAAATGGGGTCAGTTTTGGGGGGATTCCACTGTTTTGCTTACTCCAGGGCGTTGTAAACGCGACATGGAACTGAAAAACAATCCAGCAAAATCTGCGCTTCAAAATCCAAATGGCGCTCCTTCCCTTCTGAGCTCTGCCGTGGGTCCAAACAGCAGTTTAGTACCACATATGGGGTATTGGCGTAATCGGGAGAAGTAGCTTTACAAGTTCTGGGGTGCTTTTTAATCTTTATTCCTTACAAATATAATTTTTTTTTATATTTTTTCAGAAAAAAAGTAGTTTTTCACTTTCACAGACAAACTACAATAAATATAGCAAAATACCTGTGGGGTCAAGATGCTAACTATACCCCTAGATAAATTACTTGAGGTGTGTAGTTTCCAAAACCGTCTCACTTTTGGGGGATTTCCACTGTTTTGGCACCACAAGTCATCTTCAAACCTGACATGGTGCCTAAAACATATTCTAAAAAAAGGAGGCCCCAAAATCCACTGGGTGCTCCTTTGCTTCTGAGGCCAGTGCTTCAGGTCTTTATCACACTAGAGCCACATGTGGGATATTTCTAAAAACTGCAGAATCTGGGCAATAAATATTGAGTTGCATTTCTCGGGTAAAACCTTCTGTGTTACAGAAATAAATGTATTACAAATGAATTTCAGCAAAAAAAATTAAGTTTGTAAATTTCACCTCTACTTTGCTTTAATTCCTGTGAAGCGCCTAATGTGTTAAGAAACTTTCTGAATGCTGTTTTGAATACTTTGAGGGGTGCAGTTTTTAATATGGGGTGATTTATGGGGTCTATCTAGTACATAAGGCCCTCAAAGCCACTTCAGAACTGAACTGGTCCCTGTAAAAATAGCCTTTTGAAATTTTCTTGAAAATGTGAGAAATTGCTGCTAAAGTTCTAAACGTTGTAATGTCCTAGAAAAATAAAATAATGTTCAAAAAACGATGCAAATATAAAGTAGACATATGGAATATATAAATAGTAACTATTTTGTGTGGTATTACTATCTGTTTTACAAGCAGATACATTTAAAATGAGAAAAATCATAATTTTTGCAAATTTTCTCTAAATTTTGGTGTTTTTCACAAATAAGCAATGAATTTATTGACCAAATTTTTCCACTAACATAAAGTACAATATGTCACGAGAAAACAATCTCAGAATCGCTTGGATAGGCAAAAGCATTCCGGAGTTATTACCACATAAAGAGACACATGTCAGATTTGAGAAAATGGGGCTGGTCATGAAGGTCAAAATGAGCTCGGTCTTGAAAGGGTTAATCGGTATAACCAACTCAGATTTATGGCACATACACTAGTTCATACCGATATTAGGTGTAATTCAATGAGAAATTAAAATGCCCTTGCACAGCGTAAAATGGTATCATGCCCCGTCCATGGTGTTCCCACATGTATATTTTATGTAAACACACAATTTAACGTTTAGTGCATTTTGGAAACGTGGGTGAAACCGCTGTGTAAATGCGACCTTAACCATGAGACTTATTACACAGTTTTACATGTCTGTTTTTTTTTTTTTTACAATCAAAGACAGGAGTGGATAATAAAAAGGTATGATAATCCAAAAATATGAGAAGTATAAAGCTTTCTTGCTTTATACTTTTGATATTTTTAATCTATATGTACCTTTGCCACCGCCCTCCCCCCATTAAAAACAAAGTCACACGCAAAAACTACACGCTGCCTTACAATGACAAATATTTAACAAATCGTGCAGTAATGTATTTGCCAGAATACTATAAAGAAAAATACAAAAAAAGAGGAATACCTTTCCAGCGGTTACAAAAAATTCTCCATCTGGCGAAAACTTCATTAGATGGACCGAAAATGCCGTTCTGCAAAATACATCATTTGATTAGAGGAGAAGTAACGTCACACAGTCAAGCACAGTTGTGAACATTTACATACTTTTTTACCCTTCTGGAGAACCTCTTCGCCTGGCTCAGAATGAGGACAGATAAACCATTTCATATTTTTGGGTCAGTGCACGACTGTAATTCTGCCCTTTTGTAAAAGAATCTTTGAGCAGACTGAAAACCGTTTGTTCTCCGTATCGCAGAGGTGACGGCTCTAGCTTACCCGAGTTGCAGTATAAAACAGACTTGAAAATGTGGTTCAACTTGTACTTAAATGAATTCTAGCACTTTTGCGATTTCCAAAACCAGTAAAAATAGGGATATTGCATAAAGATATCTTACTTGCACTGCCAGATACACGTCCAGTTGGAAAAATCAGTGTCTGGTTTCTCCTGAGAATCACCATTGGATAACTTGTCTAGAGTTACGTTGGACCAGAGCCGCAGGCTACTTGAGCCAGTTAACAGACGTGTACCTACAAAAAAAAAAACAGATCAAAACGAAAGTCTGAATAGAGCCTTACTGCTGTCTATTGTGTAAAGAAACCTTAGCATTTATCATTTAAGGCATGCAAAGGAGGTTAAAAAAAGTAGACAAACTGAAAAGTATGGCATTCCAGAGTCCAAAACTGCTGCTTACCTGTTGGGTCCCAAGTTAAATTATGTGCAACAGAGTCCAAAAATATGTGGCCACTTTTCTGCCACTGAGAGTGAACTCCCTAAGAAAATAGAACATCATTAAATTTAGTTTTCTAATTTACTCAGGTTTCCCAGCATTTTCATCTCCAAAACTAATGTAAATATGACAACTCATATAGTTCCACTTCCTGTTGTCATTTTTACATTAATGGCAAAAAACAATAGAAAGCATTTCTTTTTTTTGCTTTCATTTTTTAAATTGTAAGCGGATCTGTCAGCTTAGTATGCTGCTCCATGTAATAGCAGCATTTTTTTCCACAGGTCCATACCCCAAATAGTAAAATCGGTTGAAAGAACATAGCGGACTCAATCATGTCCGGTGATGGACAGGCTTGCTGTGTATACGTGCATACAAAGCAGCCTGTCACTATAAGTTCGCTTTGTTCTATCAGCAATCCTAACAACCAAATTGGGTTCTAGGAGTATGGACCTATAGCTGTAATATGCTCCCTTTACATAGAGCAGCATATTAACCAGACAGATCCACTTTATATTTAGGCAGAATGGAACCTTCTTTTTTCAGAAACAGTGAATTTTACAGACTTTTAAAGGGAACCGGTCATCCACATGTTACTGCAATCACTGAGGGACGCACAATGTAGTGACAGACACGCGGATTTCAGCAGTCTGTCACTTTTGTGCTAATGTTAAACTTTTTCTGAGAACTTACATTTAGAGTTTGGGCAGCGCCGCCAGAGAGGAGTTCAGTGTATTAATCAGATGCTAATAGCCCCGCCCACTCTCCACTGATTGGCAGATGTCTTCCTACCACTGTGCACGGGGGGGGGACACATACGTTAATCAGCGGAGAGTTGGAAGAGCTTGCGGAATCTTCTGAAGATGCCAGACTCCTCTCTCGTGGCGCTAACCGGGCTCTAAATGTAAGTGCTAAGAAAAGAGTTCTCTTTAAGAAGTGTTTGTCCTAATAGGAAAACTCCGTTACATAAACGTTAAATACAAAATCAGTTTTGTCAACTCAGCATCCACCAAATGTTATGAAACAGTTTACTGTTATCAAAGGCTACTTGTGATTAGCAAGGGCGTACACTTACTTGTAATGGAGCATTCTTTTGTTTCAGATTTCCTGGTTCAAAAATGCAAATGACATTGTCGTATGATGCAGCAATCTACAAACAAAGAAATCAGTCATCAATAAGCTACTTACCAAAAGCTACTGTACCTTTAATTTTCATGTCAGACAAGTTAATACTATAAATCTCACAATATATTATGACTGTTTTTGAATCTTGTTTTTAGACCTAGAATTCTCTTATCTAGAAGCATTTGTATATTGTAAATTTAAAGGCTTTGTAAAACTTTTGAATGGCTTTTTTTTTTTTTTTCAATAAAAACGTAGATCAGTGTGTTTGGTGCAACTTTGTTTTTTATTAAAAATAAATGTTACTTTGAGATACAACTGCTCTGTATTCTCTATACACAGCAGCTGTATCTTTTGCAAAATCCTGCAGTCTGACACGCAGGATTCACCTGTAATCTATCAAATCTTAGTTATGAACTTCGATGTGGTGGATAACAGGCGGATCCTACGAGCCGGACACGCAGGACCTGCTTTCACTGAACCTGTTAGTCCCGCGGACCTGACGAGAACAGGATTTAGCGAATGATACAGCTGCTCAGCATAGCGAATACGGAGCAGCTGTATCTCAAAAAGTAAAAATAAATTTTAAAAAAACCAAAACTATTTATAAAAAGTTGCACCAAAACACATCGATTTTTTATTTAAAAAAAAAAAAAAAAAAAGCCATTCAAAAGGCTTGCATAGCCTTTAATGATTATAAATCCACTAAATACTGACAGATGACCAATTAGGAAACAGACAGCTCTTCTCGTATTCACAGAAACAGTTGAAAACTATGGAATATACACACACACACAACCCCATTAACATGCATTGTACTGTACGGTTGTGGATATTGTGCCAAAAAACTGCATTGACAATCCACACGTGTACAGGTGGCGGAAGGAGGGCCCAAAGATGCCAAGGTAGATTGAGGAGTTAAAAGTAAAAGGTTTAAATGTTGCTAGGGGTGGAAGACACCATAAAATTCTATTAAACAAAATTCAATTTTTTTTTTTTTACTAGAGTAGGCACAATAGGCTGTCAGCAGAGGGCAGGGGATTTAACAACAGGTGTATTGTATTGCAGAAGGCCTACATAAGGCAGTATGGCAACACGATCACACAAATAAGGCTCTTATATACATCTCCACTGACACACACGAATTACAGCATAACCGGAAAAAAGCATGTGCCTCCAATATGGACATGCCCAGAGAAGTTTTAAAAAAAGAAAAACCAAAAACATGGCTACATATAATTAACCCCTTCCCGATATTTGTCGTAAGTATACGTCATGGAAAGCCAGTGCTTCCCACAGAACGTCGAATACTTTTGCCAAACGGATGGCACCGGCTCAGAAGCTGAAGTCGGTGCCATCATCCCCGGATGTCAGCTGTGACACCCCGCTGTAATGACGGGTACCGAAGTGAATTTCAATCGCCGCCATTAACCCCTTAAACTGCATAGTTTATGAAAAAAAAATTACGTTTTATTTCTTGTAAGCTGTAAAAACTAAAAGAGCACTGTCTTTGGCTAGATTCACACGAGCACGAATGCATCTCGGACGTGAAAAACTGTAGTTTTTCACGTCCGAGGTGCATCCATGCTCGGCGCTGCGGGACGCGATGCCACGCATTCCCCATAGTTAAGAGTCTATGGAGGGATGCGTGATGCGTGGAAAGATAGGACATGTCCTATTTTCGCACGGAGCCTTCACACGGTCCGTTGAAACAACGGCTGTGTGAACGGCCACATTGAATAACATAGGTCCGTGGGACGGCCGCTGTTTCAACGGCCCCCCACGGACGTTTAACACGTTTGTGTGAATAAGGCCTTTTTCTGCCCATTTCAACCCGCAAAGATTTTTTTCTTTCAGTTTCCCAGTACATTATATTTTGCTATTACAAACTACAACTTGTCCCACAAAAAAACAAACCCTTATACAGCTAGGTCGATGGAAAAAATAAAAAATCTAGAGCTTTTGGAAGGCAAGAAAAAATAAAGTAAAAAATATATATATTTAAAAAAAATTGCGTCTCCAAGGGGTTAATGCACTGCTTGAAAGATGCAATTAAAAAAAGAAAAGTTTTATTACACAATAAAAATACAAGAGAAACAATGACACAACAGAAACAATGATACTGAAGAACATGGACAGCATGACCTAGAAGTGCCAGCTACTTTGCATCAAACAACTGAAAATGCCCATTTTGTTTGGATGCAACTTTCTAGTTTAGTCGTGGTAAGAAAAAAATATATTTAAAAAAAATAAAAAAAGTGTAACCTATTATAATCTTCATTTTAAAACAACTCATCTAAACAGAAGAATCACAATTCCTCCAACAACATGAACAGCAGATCGAGTAAAATGACATCAGTCTGCAGCAATTTGGGGTTGATAATTAAATAGGACCAGGCTGTGATTTTAACTTTACACCAGTCTATCCTCTGCTGACGGTGGCTGCCATGTTATGTGAATCCCTGGCCTTCCCTCCTGCTCCACCTACATATCACTCCTGCACATACACCGCTATAAAAGTGTTTGTCCACACGTAACGGAATTGTTGGAGAATTCTGGAGAAAGTAGTAGACATTCCGCTGCGAAAAAAACGCACCATTTCCTGCATTTTTTTTACTGTAGAAAATGGTGCGGATTTTGCTGCCTTTTTTCAATGCTGGGAGATGGTGACATCTCCTCTGAAAAACCCAGCAATTCAGTCCACTTTCCGCAGCAGGAATTGACATGCTGCGGTATGAAGAATACGCAGAATATGCAGGTGAATTTCTGCTCGGAAAGTTTATGCAACGTGTGGACGAGATTTGTTAAATCTCACCCACTTTGCTGCTACTGTACTCTGCTGCGTATTTTCCGTCCGCAATTCCAGACTGAAAATACGCAGCAATTATGTTACGTGTGGACAAGCCCCAACGGTAAAGCTGTGTATGTACTGGTGTGCCAGGATCTCTCTCCATGCAACCATTTACATTACTGGTCACGATCTGAACCCAGAAACTAGTGTCTCAGCCAGTGGATCTTCCCTTTAAGCCATCTGAGACGGACAACTAAACTGCTAAATCTAGTGTCCAGCTTCTCTTGATTCCTGCCTCTCTAGATTCCATTATCTTGATTACCTAATTTATTTCACCATTGTGGCTCCTATAGCCTGGACCTTGCAGTAACTCCTTGCCGGACTATTGAGACTCCTGCTTATAGTCTAGTTCCTCTCTGCCTCACGTTACTATCTATATTCATTTATCTGGGTACCGAACTTGAATGGTTTCCTGACCACATCTCTGCCAATATGGAGTCTGCTGTAACAAGTCCTTTGACAACCATGAGACAATAAATTGCTGAACTACAATCATTTGGAGCTACCTATTAAAAAAAATTCTCAGCTGCACGATCTAGTGCAAAATCAACACATTACTGAATTGCAAAGAAAACTTCTGTATTCGCATAGCTCTGCCGCTGAAGACGACGCATGCTACTGCCATCAGTATTCAGTGGTGATAGTCACCATTACTGAGATTTCCTTAACCAATGCCCCATATATTTTCAAAAGCAATCTGCTCCATTTACTTTTGAAAGGAAAAAGTTATTGTTTATAATCAATCTTCTGACATAGGCACCTCCTTATGTAGAACAGAATAGTAATCATCTGAATGATTTCCAGTGGCGGATCCCCATATGGGCGTTTCGGGCGGTCGCCCGGGGCCCAAGGCTTGCAGGGGGCCCATAGCTTCCCACACCGCACACAAGTGGAAAAAAAACTCTCCAGGGCTGCTGCCGGCGGGGGAATGTGCAGGGGGAGTCAATTGCGGCCAGGGAACAGGGGCACAGCACATCAGCTGTAGAGAGCAGACTGTCAGAGATTGTGATGGGCAGGTGCTGGAGTTTCCCTGACAGTCTGCTCCTCTGTGCTGCTGTGCACTGTCCCTCCTGTCTAAACCTCCAGCAGCTGCCTGATCACGGCAAAACTGAAACTAGAGGGTGAAGGACCTGTGGTGACGTCACAGTCACATGATTAAGGTCCTGGAGGCTGCCAGAGACAAGCACCGCAGAGGAAGAGACTGGTAAGTAAGTGTGTGTGTGTGTGTGTGTGTGTGTGTATGTAAGTCTATATAGTGTGTGCTGTGTATATAGTGTCTATAATGTAAGTCTATGTAGTGTGTGTGTGTCATAATGTAAGTCTATATAGTGTGTGCTGTGTATATAGTGTCTATAATGTAAGTCTATGTAGTGTGTGTGTGTCATAATGTAAGTCTATATAGTGTGTGCTGTGTATATAGTGTGTGCTGTGTATATAGTGTGTGCTGTGTTTATAGTGTGTGCTGTGTTTATAGTGTCTATAATGTAAGTCTATATAGTGTGTGAGTGTAGTGTGTGTGGTTTGAATATATAGTGTGTGGTGTTAGTGTGAATTGTATATAGGGTGTTTAATCTCACATTTTTTGTGTGCAAAATAATTTCCCACCCATAGAGCCCTCTGCAGTAAGTCAGATGCTCAGAACCCCCCCCCCCCCCTGCAGTATAATCTCCCCCATGGAGCCCTCAGTAGAGCGTTTGATTGACTGTTCAGGGTTCTATAGGGGAATAACTCCTTCCCCCCCCCCAGAGCCATAAGGGCGGATTTACACGAACGTGTAATACGTCCGTGCAACGCGCGTGCTTTTCACGCGCGTCGCACGGACCTATGCAAGTATATGGGGCAGTGCAGACTGTCAGTGATTTTTGCGCAGCGTGTGTCCGCTGTGTAAAACTGACGA
Organism: Rhinoderma darwinii; assembly: GCF_050947455.1. Classification (NCBI taxonomy): domain Eukaryota; kingdom Metazoa; phylum Chordata; class Amphibia; order Anura; family Rhinodermatidae; genus Rhinoderma; species Rhinoderma darwinii. The sequence goes on from NC_134687.1 coordinate 509,477,585, forward strand.
CATGTCCTATATTTCTGCGTTTTTTGCGCATCACGCACCCATTGACTCCGTGGGACGTGCGTGATTTGCTCAACAGCAGTATAAGGGTATGTGCACACACACTAATTACGTCCGTAATTGACGGACGTATTTCGGCCGCAAGTACCGGACCGAACACAGTGCAGGGAGCCGGGCTCCTAGCATCATACTTATGTACGATGCTAGGAGTCCCTGCCTCGCTGCAGGACAACTGTTCCGTACTGAAAACATGATTACAGTACGTGACAGTTGTAGTAAGTATGATGCTAGGAGCCCGGCTCCCTGCACTGTGTTCGGTCCGGTACTTGCGGCCGAAATACGTCCGTCAATTACGGACGTAATTAGTGTGTGTGCACATACCCTAACTATGATTGCAAACAGAAAAGCACCAGGTGCTTTTCTGTTTACAAACAGTGTCATAATGATGGCGGGTGCGCGAAAGGCACGCAGCCGCGCATCATATGGTGATGAAACACAGAGCTGTTAAGTGCCTTTTGGGCGCGCAAAACGCCGCATTTTTTGCGTGCGCAAAACGCACACGCTCGTGTAAATCCGCCCTAAGTGTCAGACACTTAGACCCTCCCATAGGGCACTCAGCCAGATGCACTGGGGAGGGGTGTCTGACTGCTTAAAGGGTAACTAACAAAACTTTTAAAAAAAAATTACATGTCATAGTGACATGTCAAATGTTCTAATTGGTGGGGGTCCGGGCACTGAGACCCCACCAATCGCTGAAACAAAGTGGCAGAAGCGCTCAGGTGAGTGCTTTGCCACTTTGTTTCTGATCGTCTTTCCTCTGATAGCCGAGCATGCGGTGTATGGGCACAACAGAAAGTCTATGAGTCCGTACACCGCGCCGAGAAAAGACAGTCAGAAATGAAGTGGAACAGCGCTCACCCGAGCACTCCTGCTGCTTTGTTTTAGTGATCGGTGGTGGTCTCAATGCTGGGACCCCCATCGATCAAAACTTCTGACATATCACTCTCACTATGACGCGCCAAATGTTTTTTAAAAGTTTAGTTACCTCTTGGGGACTGAATTTATTGGTTTGAGTTAATGTATGGGCCTAGGTCTTAATTTGCTTAGGGGTCTGGGGTATAAGACAATTTATGGTGTTTATTTCTGAATTTTTATGTTGCTATAGACGCTGAAAATGGCTACAGAATCAAGGGGAAAAGATTTCTCATCAGGAAACTCTGCAGTCATCAGGAGAAGTCGCCATAACGGTCTGTGTCAGATGGAGAAGAAAAGAGAACGACCCATCAGTGAAGACATCTCCTGTGAGTCATTGCATTTATCTGTCACCTCTCCTGACATGTCAGTTATCGGAAATCCTTGTATTCCACATAAAGTCTTTGTGTACCCAGGACTAATAGACAAATGCGTGTTACCATTCCCCTTGTCAGGAGGATGTGTCCCTACACAGTGTGATACAGTCATCAATGGTTGGAGACTGTCAGTATGTAGGGACACAGCCCTTTGACATGGGGAATCGTAGCACTCATTTGTCAATGCTCACACAAAAAGGTGGTGTTTAATATAGACACGGCGTGGCAGGGAGGTGGTGGTGGAGAAGGGGGCCCAAGCTTGTGGAACAGCCCAGGGCCCATGGTTTACTTAATCCGCCACTGATGATTTCAATGACCATCACTGCTTTCAATTTTGTTTTTCATGATCCTAATAGTTGTGCCACTGCTGATACTAAACTTAATCTGCTAAAGACATAGCAGAATTTGGCCACTTGTTAGTGGATACCACGTAGAATCTAGTGGCCAAATTTCTGCGAGGACTTTCAGAGCAAGTGAGATATTATCTTTCCAGAGTGAAAACTCCAGTGGAGTTGGAGGACTTCATTCATTTGTGCATTCACATTGATCATAGACTGAAAGATAAAATGAAAGACTCTGGCCATTTGGAAATAACCCTGTCGTCTTCTTCCGTCAATCAACAGTAAATACAAAGAAAAACACTGAATCTATAGCCTAACTTCTTTAATTTATGTTATTCGAAAACCCCTAACAGCAAGAGAGAAATGACGTACAAATTTATACGGTTTATAAATAATGCGGTACATTGCTGATGTAAAAGAACAGATTAAACTGGAGACGTCTGATTGGTTGGCCGCACGCACGCTCAGTCTTCAGCTTTGAAGAACAGTCTTTTGCCGAACTGGCAAGGGGGCGTGTCACTGCTACGGAGAGTGTAAGGGTATGTTCACATGAGGGCATTACGTCCGTAATTGACGGACGTATTTCGGCTGCAAGTACCTGACCGAACACAGTGCAGGGAGCCGGGCTCCTAGCATCATAGTTATGTACGACGCTAGGAGTCCCTGCCGGACAACTGTCCCGTACTGAAAACATGATTACAGTACAGGACAGTTGTCCGGCAGCGAGGCAGGGACTCCTAGCGTCGTACATAAGTATGATGCTAGGAGCCCGGCTCCCTGCACTGTGTTCGGTCCGGGACTTGCAGCCGAAATACGTCCGTCAATTACGGACATAATGCCCTCGTGTGAACATACCCTAAGAGTTGTAGAGCGCTTGCACGGTCCCTAGCAGAGATATGCCCCTTGCCAGTTTGACAGAAGACTGATCTTCAAAGCTGAAGAGTGAGAGAGCGTGTGTGTGCGTGCGCGCCCGCACACACGCTCTCCTCGATTTTGCTGTAATATTGTCCATATCTGATTGGACAGTGTCACAGCCATAGTAACACGCCCCCTTGACAGTACACGCCCGTTGACTGTTCAGGGGGTTATTTAAATATCGGGCGTCAAATAGAACGGCACCGATATCTAAATAACGAAGGGAGGTAGAAAAAAAGTGTAAAGTGCCCAGGGTTTGTGCAGCCCTCCCCATTACATGCTGCACATCTATGGGGAGGTGAAATGTTCTCTTTAAAGCAAAGTAGTAAGCAGTCATTCTTTTTAGCAAAAATTCATTGGTAATAAAAAAAAATCTTTAACACAGAAAATTTTACCAGAGAAATGCAACTCAATATTTATTGCCCAGATTCTTCAGTTTTTAGAAATATCCCACATGTGGCCCTAGTGTGCTACTGAACTGAAGCACAGGCCTCAGAAGCAAACTAGCACCTAGTGGATTTATGGGCCTCGTCATGTTTGAAGAGGGCTTGTGGTGCCAAAAGAGTGGAAACCCCTCCCAAAAGTGAACCCCTCAAGAAATGTATCTAGTGGTATAGTTAGTATTGTGACCCCACAGTTTTTATGTTAAACGTATTGGAATTAGTCTGTAAAAATGAAAATCTATTTTTTTTCTGAAAAACTGTATAATTTTTACAAGGAATAAATGAGAAAAAAGCATCTTCTCCCGATTACAGCAATGCCCCCCATATGTGGTAATAAACTGCTGTTTGGACCCATATGGCTGTGGTGATACCACATATGTGTACTTTTTTTTTTTATGTTTTCCGTTTTTCCTATAATAAAAGGCTTATGGGAAAAAAGGCAGCTATTGTTTTTTTTAACGTGAAACTTATGGTGTTACTTTAAATTTTTATTAAACTTTTTTTTTTGTCCCACTAGGGTACTTGAAGGCATGAAGCCCTGTTCGCTATTAGGCCCCTGTTCCCGGCGGGGCCGAATAATCTTCTGTACTAGGAGGCCATTGTTAGGCCTCCGGTTGCCATAGCAACCATAGTCACCATGGTCACCATGGTCACCATGGTCACCCCCGCGGGTGCCAATGGTTGCAATTAGCAACCTTCGGGTGCGCTCTAACCACCTTGATGCAGCAAACTTTCCATCATTGCATTTAAGGGGTTAATTCGGCCGGATTGAAGCTTAGCTCCGGTCCTGGCCGTTAGAGCAGGATGTGAGCTGTAACAAACAGCGGACACCCGCGGCCATGGCAACCATCAGGCGTGCCGACAGGCTAGATACCACTTAGATGCATCTAAGGGATTAATTGGCCGGATCAGAGGCTAGCTCCGGTCCTGGCCGATACAGCCGGGTGTCGAAAGCAGACACCTGGCAGTGATGGCGTTGGCTCTGCTTCTGAGCCAGCTCCATCACATACACGTTCTCAAGGAGCTGTGATTTGTCAATCTGCTGTGACTGACCAATTGCAGCGATAGCCGGCAGGGGAACGCTCTGATTGGTCCCCTGCCATCTTACTGTGGTCGATCAACTGTCAAACAGTTTATGGCACAGTTCTGTCCCCCTGTACTCTGACAGGGTGACAGATGCATCCTGGCTAACATCCCAGTGCCTTAAATTAATGCAATACAGGACATAACGGTGCATCAATGGTTAAAGCTTTCAAGGGAAAGAAAAGAAAAAAAGGGGAAGAAAAGAAAAAAGGGGAAGAAAAGAAAAAAGGGGAAGAAAAGGAAGAAAAGGAAGAAAAGGAAGAAAAGGAAAAAAAATCTACTCAATACTAAGAATTTCAGGATGTTTGTGATAAAAAAAAAAAGCAAAAAAAAAAAAAGCATGATGATAAACTACCTCCACATTGTTCGTATGATTGCCAAATAAGAGCTTACCCGGAGCTAAAACAGCCCTCGGTTGCGTCCCTTTCTGAACCAGAACTGAAAGCCTTGCAGGAATATTTGGATGAGACTTTTAAATACATCTCCTGCTGGAGCACCTTTGTTATTTGTGGAGTAGAAAGATTTCACCTTCTGTCCCTGCATTGACTATATGCACCTTAATAAAGTCACAGTTAAACTATATCCTCTCCCTTAAATTCCAGAATAACTAAAATATTTACAAAGCTTGATCAAGAAGGAGCATATAGCCTTGTTGAAATTCATCCTGGAGATGAATGGAAGGCTGCCTTCAGGGCACGGTATGGATACTTTGGAAAGTGTCTGGTGCATAACAAAGTCCACAAGATAAACCTAGAAGTTGTCAAAGGCCCTGTTCACACAGAGGTTTTTTGCAGGCCGTTTTCCGCGGCAATTTACGCTCGCGCCCATTGAGCAGCACGGCAAAAAATGCTGCAAAATACACTCTCTGCCTTCCATTGATGTCAATGGGAGGTCAGAGATGTAAACGCCCGAAGATAGGGCATGTCGCTTCTTTTTCCCGCGAGCATTTTTTTCCACTCGCAGGAAAAAACCACCTCCGCCTCCCATTGAAATCAATGGGAGACATTTTCGGACGTCTTTTGGCACGCAGTTTGCGCATCTAAAAAAACTGCGTGTGAACAGGGCCTTAATTTCCGCCAGTTCGCACATTTTTGGCGCACAGTGTCTGTATAGGCTACGCTCATTTCCTGCTAAATCACGCCCCGTGTCGACCATAAAAATATATGTGTCACTTTAAAGAGGCTCTGTCACCACATTATAAGTGCCCTATCTCCTACATAAGGAGATCAGCGCTATAATGTAGGTGACAGTAATGCTTTTTATTTAAAAAAACAAAAAAATCGGTTTTCACCACTTTATTAGCGATTTTAGATTTATGCTAATGAGTTGCTTAATGGACAAGTGGGCGCATTTTTACTTTAGACCAAGTGGGCGTTGTACAGGGGAGTGAGTGTATGACACTGACCAATCAGCATCATGCACTCCTCTCCATTTACTCAGCGCATAGGGATCCTGCTAGATCCTTATGTGCTGTCTTATACTAACACATTAACAATACTGAAGTGTTTAGACAGTGAATAGACATTCCACGGAATGTCTATTCACAATCTCTGCACTTCATTACTGTTTCTATGGTAGTTACAGCAGAGGAAGCGTGATCTCGTTGTAACCTGTCATTTACTGCGTAATCTCACGAGATTACGCATCCTCTGCTGTAACTACCCCAGACAGAGTAACGAAGTGCAGAGATTGTGAATAGACATCCCGTGGAATGTCTATTCACTGTCTAAACACTTCAGTATCGTTAATGTGTTAGTATAAGACAGCACATAGTGATCTAAAAGGATCCCTATGCGCTGAGTAAATGAATGGAGGAGTGCATGACGCTGATTAGACCAAGTGGGCGTTGTACAGAGGAGTGACCAAATTAAAAACACGCCCACTTGGGCATTAAGCAACTCATTAGCATAAATCTAAAATCGCTAATAAAGTGGTGAAAATAGATCGTTTCTTAAAATAAAAAGCACTGTTGTCACCTACATTACAGCGCCAATCTCCTTATATAGGAGATAGGGCGCTTACAATGTGGTGACAGAGCCTCTTTAAGCAGAAATATCACTCATGCTATGTGTAAATTAGGGTAACTAAGCACGTTAAACAGTCGAAGTCATAAGTTTACATTCACCTTAGCCACATTCATTAAAACTTAGTTTTTCACAATTCCTGACATTTACCTGAAATGTCCCTGGTTTGATTAAATAAAAATGGAATTGTTCAGTCATAATGACCATAGTTGTGTAAAGAGGAAAAATGGGGAGGCTTGCAAGCCAAAGAACACCATCCCAACCGTGAAGCACAGGGGAGGTGGCATCATGTGGTGGGGGTGCTTCGTTGGCACACTTCACAAAATAGATGGCATTATGAGGAAGGAAAACTATGTATAGATATTGAAGCAACATCTTAATACATTCGCCAGAAAGTTAAAGCTTGGGCGCAAATGTGTCTTCCAAATGGACGACCCCAAGCATACTTTTGAAGTTGTGGCAAAATTGCTTGAGGACAAAGTGAAGGTAATGGAGTGGCCATCACAAAGCCGTGACCTTAATCCCATTAAACATTTATGGTCAGAACTGGAAAAGCGTGTGCAAGCAAGGAGGCCTACAAACCTGACTCAATTACACCCCGGTTCAGTCAGGAGAAATGGGCCAAAACTCTAGCAACTTATTGTGAGAAGCTTGTGGAAGGCGACCCAAAACACTTGACCCACGGCAGACCATTTAACCCCTTAATGACCGCCGATAAGCCTTTTCACGGCGGTCATTAGTGGGCTTTATTCTGATGTAAAAGCCTCGTCACGGCGCTGCATCAGGATAAATAAACAGAGCAGGGAGCCGTTAAATCTCCCTGCTCTCAGCTACCAGAGGTAGCGGAGGGTTAGGGGATCCATGCTCAAACGAGAGATTGATATTAGTATCGCTCACCCGTTTAACCCCTCAGATGCGGCGCTCAATAGCGAGAGCCGCATCGGAGTGGTTTTGGAGAGCGCTCCCTCTCATCCCACCGGCACCCGGCGATAAAATCACTGAGTATCTGTGTCTCTGATAGCAGCCGGAGGCCTAGCAGATGCCTGTCCATTTTAAACGGACAGGCATTAATACACTGCAGTACTGGAAGATCGCATATTAAAGTCCCGTAGTCGGACAAGTTAAAAAAAAAATAATAATAATTAATAAAAAAAAAAAGTGAAAAAAAAACCCTGAAAACCCACTTTTTCCCCTTACAAAATGCTTTACTATCAAAAAACAAACAAAATAAAAGCAAAAAAGTTACACATATTTGGTATTGCCGCGTCCGTAACGACCCTGACTATAAAAAGGTATTACATTATTTAACCTGCACGGTGAACGCCGTAAAAAATAGAAAACAATGGAAAAATTGCTGTTTTCTGTGAATCCTGACTTTAAAAAATGTGATAAAAAGTGATAAGAGTCGCATCTACTCCAAAATGGTGCTATTAAAAAATACAACTTGTCCCGCAAAAAACAAGACCTTATACAGCTATGTCGACGCAAAAATAAAATAAACATTTATAGCTCTTCGAATGTGACGATGGAAAAACCTATAAAAATTACTTGGTCATTAGGGCCCAGAGTGCAAGCAGCGGGAATTTTTTGGATCGGCCCATTTCAAAAGCCATACCAATTTAATTTTTCAGTGGACAGCCGAATTAGGGCCTTTTTGAGGGACAAGTTGTATTTTTTAATGTCCCCATTTTGGGGTACATATAATTTAATGATTAACTTTTATTCTCATATACATTTTTGCATCTTAAATTTACGCCATTTACCGTGTGGTATAAATAACAACTTTATTTTGCGTTACCACTAAATACGAACCATGTGTATATACACTTTTAAGTCACTGGGAATGTGATGAAGGAAAGAACAGCTGAAATAAATCATTGACTAGTATTATTCTGACATTCCTTGAGATTTAGTAGTGATTCTAACTGACCTAAGAGGGAATGCCTACTAGGATTAAATGTCAGGAATTGTAAAAGAGAAAAAAGGAAAAAGAGAAAATGTGAGAAAAGAAGAAGAGTTAGGCAGAGTTCACACGGGGTGGATATACTGAATAATAGCACACAGTGTATCCACCCTGAGCGCCGCAGGGAATTCAGTGCGAAAAAGCGCACCGAACTGTGAATGTCCACCCGGAATGTCCGCTGCGAAAAACTGCAGCAATTAGCTGGCCTGCTAGCAGGTCAGCCTCCTGGGATGAGTTCTCATCCCGTGATTGGCTGCAGCGCGGTCACATGGGATGAAGTGTCATCCATGTGACCATCGCTACAGCCTGTGATTGACTGCCGTGGTGGTTACACGGGATGAAGCGTCATCCCAGGATAACTAAACGGACTCCAAGGTAAGTAGAATATATTTTTTATTTTCTGAGTTGCGTTTTCTGCGGCGGGATCACTGCGAATCTGCCGCAAAAAAACAGAACAACTGCTATTTGATGCGGTTTACATCCCCATTGAATTCAATGGGGAAATCCTACAACAAATAAGCAGCGTTTATATAAATACAATGGACATGCTGCGCAGGTCAAATTCCGAGCGTTTTTTTCTGCCCAGTATTTACGCAACGTGTGGATGAGATTTGTTTTACCTCATCCACTTTGCCGCTATTGTATTTGCTGTGGATATTTTGCAACTAATTCCGCTGCGGAAAATCTGCAGTATTTACTGCGTGTGAACTGGCCCTAAGAGAAAAGCAAAAAGAACATTTCAGCCCCCCCCCCACCTTCACAGAAATGATGGCCCATTGCAGAGGGAATAGAATTTCATGTACTCACCCTGCCCTGTTGCATGGAACAGTCCACACATCCCACCAGCACATTTCCATGTTGGACTCCAGGAATCACTTGTAGTCTCTCAAAATCACTTCCCAAGATCACAACATCACACCCAGATGCATAAGCCTGTGGATTAAAGGACAGAATTATTTTTTACACTGGAAGTGTGAAAAGTTGCGCTATTGCTGAAATATAACCGATATGCACTTTGGTCCAGAAGTATTTGGACAGTGACAAATTTATCACTTAGCCGCTGTACACCAACACAATCGATTGGAAAGAAAGCAATAAAGCCCCGTGCACACGACTGTGCCCGTAATCTCGTTCCGTGATTATGGGCACGGTCAGGCGCTTACAGCCACCCGCATTTGTGACCCGTGCTCACATATAAAAGTATGAGAGCACGGTCCGTAAAAAGCAAAATATAGGACATGACCTATTTTTTTTACAGAGCCTTTCTACGGCCTGGACACCTCCCGTAAATATATGGGAAGCTGTCCATCGGCCATAGAAATGAGTGGGTTCGTAACTACAGTCGAAATCTACGGTCGTGTGCATGGGGCCTAAAGATGTGTTTGGAGTGTAGACTAGGGGTTTCCGGTGTTCATGGAGGGGGGGACGACGACGACGTTTGTGCCTGATGATAAACATGTTCTTCCCATTTCAGCATTAAAATAATGTTTCTGCCGCTGTCTGCATCCCCATCACATGCTGTTTGTTTACATTACAAGGCTGCAGTTGTGGGGTGTGCCAGTCGTTTTAGCTTCATTCCAATACTACATATTTTTCTTGGCATGCATTGCTATGTATCACGCTCTGCATGCCTCCCGTATCGCCACCATATTATGCAAGTAATCCCTTCTCCATTGGCTGCTCAGAAGAAATAAATATTCATTCAGCTAATTCTGTGGACACCTATGTGAACGCTTGCGCTGTTCTGTCTCTATTAGAGCTGCAGAGTATAGCGGGGACCGCTCATGCGTGTTTCCTGCTGCTAAACTAATCGGCCCCTGTATGGCACATCACTAGTGACGTCCCTAGCAGATCCTTCACCATAGGATAGGCATATGGGACGTCAGAAAAGCAGGAACTAAAGATTATGTTGGTAGTCAAGTGACGCGTGGCAGCATCTGGAAGCGGCAGTAATTTTCTAAAAGTAAGTTACAAAGTTTATTAGAAGTTTAAAAATTCCAGCCATTTTCAATTTTCATATAGTCCCTCCAATTTCACAGGCTCAAAAGTAATTGCACAATTGACTGATCAGCAGTTTCATGGCCGGGTGTGGCTTATTCCCTCAGAAGACATACAAGGGTTGTAACTTATGCTCTTTCATGTTTTTAAGAGGTCATAAAACGTTATATCAGAGTAGTCCTGTGTGGCCTGTTGTGGCAGCCTGCGGTTACATGGACACAAACCCGGAAATTACAAATCTGATACGGAAGAGTGATTCCTAATTTTCCACCTTTCCACCATGTTCCAGCGTAAGGCTGGGTTCACACGACCATGTTACGTCCGTAATGTACGGAACGTATTTCGGCCGGAAGATCCGGACCGAACACACTGCAGGGAGCCGGGCTCCTAGCATCATAGTGATGTACGACGCTAGGAGTCCCTGCCTCTGCGTGAAACTACTGTCCCGTACTGTAATCATGTTTTCAGTATGGGACAGTTGTCCTGCAGCGAGGCAGGGATTCCTAGCATCGTACATCACTATGATGCTAGGAGCCCCGCTCCCTGCAGTGTGTTCGGTCCGGGTCTTCCGGCCGAAATACGTTCCGTACATTACGGACGTAACATGCTCGTGTGAACCCAGCCTGACACTCAGCATATCTAATGAAGTAAAATAAAGTCAGCTCAGTTGAAGTACACTTCACTGGACTTTGAATGACAAGGCTTTACTTAGGCCTCATGCACACAAACATATTTTTGTCCTCCCGTAAATACTGGTGTAAATACGGGTCCTTGGTCACACATATTCGACCCGTATTGCACCAGTATTTACGGACCCGTGCCCGTAAATACAGGTCCGGTGTCACCCGTATTCCACCCGTATTTACGGGCACGTTTTTGCTGCAAAATTACACTGCAGTAATCGGCAGCCCTTCCCTCTATCAGTGCAGGATAGAGAGAAGGGACAGTACCTTTCCGCAGTAAGGCCTTATTCAGACGAACGGGAAATACGTCCGTCGCACGGATCTATATTAGTCTATGGGGCCGTGCAGACATGTGCGTGATTTTTACGCACCGTGAGTCCGCTGAAAAAAAGTCACGACATGTCCGTTCTTTGGGCATTTTTCGCGCATCACGCACCCATTGAAGTCAATGGGTGTGTGAAAATCACGCGCACCACACAGAAGCACTTCCAGGTGCCGTGAGTGATTCGCGCAACAGTAGTCAAAACTATGAATGAAAACAAAAAAGCACCACGTGCTTTTCTGTTTACAAACATCCAAATGGAGTGTCATAATGATGGCGGCTGCGCGAAAAGCACGCAGCCGCGCATCATATGGTGATGACACACGGAGCTGTTAAGTGCCCTTTGCGCAGGCAAAACGCCGCGTTTTTTGCCTGCACAAAAACGGCACGCTCGTATGAATCCAGCCTAAAAGTAAAAGAAATTCATACTTACCCGGCCGTTGTCTTGGTGACGCGTCCCTCTCTTGACATCCAGTCCGACCTCCCTGGATGACACGGAAGTCCATGTGACCGCTGCAGCCAGTGATTGGCCTATGACTGGCTGCAGCGGTCACATGGTCTGTAACATCATCCCAGGAGGCCGGACTGGAGGAAGAAGCAGGGAGTTCTGGGTAAGTACGAACGTCTTTTTTTTTTTTTTTACAGGTTGATCTATATTGTGATCGGTAGCCACTGTCCAGGGTGCTGAAACAGTTACATTTAACTCTTTAAGCACCCTGGACAGTGACTATCCCCTGACGTCGCCTAGCAACGCTCCCGTAATTACGTGTGCACACACGTAGTCACCCGTAATTACGGGAGCCACATAGACTTCTATGGGCTGCCCGTGCCGTATTTACGGCCTGAAATAGGACATGTTCTATATTTTTCAACGGCACGGGCACCTTCCCGTAAGCATACGGGGAGGTACCCGTGGCCAACAGCAGTCCATAGGCCCGTAAAAACGTGCCGTACTTACAGGCGTTTTTACGTTCGTGTGCATGGATTTAAAGAGGCTCTGTCACCATATTCTCAAATCCTTATCTCCTATTGCATGTGATCGGCGCTGCAATGTAGATAACAGTAACGTGTTTTTTTGGCCAAGTTATGAGATATTTTATATATATATGCAAATGAGCTTTGAAATGGACAACTGGGCGTTTTTTTTTTCGTTATGTCCAACTGTGTATTGTGTTTTTAACTGGGCGTGTTTACGTGTATGACGCTGACCAATCAGTGACCAGTCAGCGTCATACACTCCTCTACATTCATTTACAAGCAGCGATGTGCAGCCACATAAACAGAGATTAAAGTTAATCAAGTGTCCTGATAATGAATACACATGATCCTCCAGCCTGGACGTCATGTGTACTCAGAATCCTGACACTTCTGAATCTTTTCTGTGAGATTGCAGCAACGGATACGAAATCTCGCGAGATTACGAGGTAAACGAGATTTCGTTTCTCTTGCTGGAAATCTCAGAGAAAAGAGTCAGAAGTGTCAGGATTCTCAATACACATGATGTCCAGGCTGGATGGTCATGTGTATTCATTATCAGGACACTTGATTAACGTTAATCTAGTGTCCTGATAATGAATACACATGACCATCCAGCCTGGACGTCATGTGTATTGAGAATCCTGACACTTCTGACTCGCAATAGAAACGAAATCTCGTTTACCTCGTAATCTCACGAGAGGCTTGCTGCAATCTCAAAGAAAAGAGTCAGAAGTGTCAGGATTCTGAGTACACATGACATCCAGGCTGGAGGATCATGTATATTCATCAGGACACTTGATTAACGTTAATCTCTGTGTATTTGGCTGCACATCGCTGCTGTGTAAATCAATGTAGAGGAGTGTATGATGCTGACTGGTCACGGATTGGTCAGCGTCATACACATAAACACGCCCAGTTAAAAAACAATACACGCCCAGTTGTCCATTTCAAAGCTCATTTGCATATATATATATATATATATATATATATATATATATATATATATATATATAAAATAGCTCATAACTTGGCCAAAAAAGAAAGTTTAAAAAAATAAAAAAAAAAATAAAACTTTACTGTTATCTACATTGCAGCGCCGATCACATGCAATAGGAGATAGGGATTTGAGAATCTGGTGACAGAGCCTCTTTAACGTTTGGAATTTTGAGGTAGATTTTCCTCTGCCTGCACGCCGATTTTCGCTGCGTTTTTCGCCCACGGCCATTGAGCGCTGCAGGCATAAAACGCTACGAAATACGCTTTCTCTGCCTCCCATTGATGTCAATGGGAGGTCAGAGGCGTAAACGGCCGAAGATGGGGCATGTCCCTTTTTCCCGCGAGCTGGCTTTTCCGCTCGCGGGAAAAAAAACGCCTCCGTCTCCCATTGAAATCAATGGGAGGCATTTTCGGCCTTTTTTTGGCGCTGTTTCTGCATCAAAAAAACTCGCCAAAAAACGCTGTGTGAACTGGCCCTTAGTTGTCCCCGAGAGTCCAGGTTCTCAACCTGTTGTATGTGTACCTTACAGGAAACACGCCTGGTCTCTATACTCACACTGTCCTTGTAACCTTAACATATTTTACTTGGGTAGAGGTACTTGGCTGAGGAATGTTGAGAAGCAGTGCCCTAGAAAACCACTATCTGGAAGAATAAGGCGTAAACTATGAATTTCAGTTTCCCTTCAAGGTAATTCAGAACCATTTTTATTCTTGATATTAGACATATAAGCATTATATGGGGATGGTACTGCCCCTACTACGTGGTACAGCTGAATGGCATTATGACAGCACTGGACAAATGATGCTTTTGTGGGCAACTTAGGAATAGGTATGCAGGATACAACATAAAATAGAAAAGTTGCACTATTGTTTATGTATCCAAACAATATTTATTACTATTGTTTTAGACGGACCGCAGCTTTTCTAAAAAAAATTTGTCCAAAAGGAAGGAAAATTACACACAGTGTTGACTACCTAGGGCTAGCTATTGTATTCAGTTTCAATTTGTAACAACCCCTGTGACTGCAATCTCCACCTTGAATACGACTGAAACACAGTATATTGAGAGTCACTGCAGTAAGGCCTCATGCCCACTTCAGTTTTTTCCTACAGGGTGCTATCTGTTTTTGTCACTGATAGCACCCTGACCCATTCATTTCAATGGGCCCATGCACACTTCCGTTATTTTTATGGATCCGTTGTTCCGTTCCGTCAAAAGTAGAGCATGTCCTACTTTTGTCAGTGATTCAGTAATCGTGGGGCCAATAGAAGTCAATGGGTTCATCAAAAAACGGACGGCACACGGAAGGCTTCCGTGTGCCGTCCGTTTTTGACGGATCCGTTGCCCTAGCAAAGGCAGGGCGTGCCAAAGTTCACAGACTACAGTACACATTCATTCCTGAAGATGGATGTGGAGAGACTCATAAGCATGGTGCATGATCACCATGGGTGTTTCCTGGGACATGTGACAAGTTAAAATGAAGTTCAATACCTTAAGTTTTTTTTAATAGAGCCGTGAAAAATGGAAGCACAACATCGGTTTAAAACGGAAACACAGAACGGACAGCGAGTACACACGGATACCAGAACGGACACACGGATCTGTGAAAAACGTCCGTGAAAAATGGTGATGGAAGTGTGCATGAGGCCTAAGTGTATTGCTGGCAGCAAGAGAATTTACTAGAAGTGTCACTACGCATGCACTACTATCTATTCTCAGTTGTCTAAATTTCATTAGCCTATGTCTTGGGGTGGCACATACTATTCTGTTTTGACTGCATGTCTCACAATATTTCCTAATCATGAAGGAAGCATGCCCCTTGTCTTAGGCCCCATGCACACAAACGTGCTTATGCGGCCGCAATTCCCCCGAAAATCCACGGGAGAATTGCGGCCCCATTCATTTCTATTGGTCCATGCACACGACCGTGGCTTCCATGGTCTGTGCATGGCCCAGGACCCTGGACCGCAGAAAGAACGGACAGGTCTTATTACGACCGTGTTCTGCGGTCCAGGCTCATAGAAAATGATGGACGCGGCCATGTAAACGGCCTGCGACTTGCGGGTGGCTCGCGGACACCACTCTGCGGCCGGCCGGGCGACCCGAAAATAATGGCCGTGCACATGGCTACGGTCGTGTGCATGAGGCCTTACGTGGCAATTATTCAATATGATGAGGTTTTAAACAGTTACCTGGTAAAGTGTGAAGAAAAGTCAAAATGATGCTTGCTACTAGATGGTTTTGTATGGCAATACCTTAAAGGGAGTCTGTCACCAGAACTTCGGTTGAACTAGCAGCATGCTAATATAGCTCATGCTAACCTGATTTTAAACTGGTTTTCCTTGTTCCCCAGGGTGCCTGCTTTGCATTAGAAACAATCTTAGGCTAGGTTCAGATGGGCATTGCGCATCTCAGTCGTGAAAAACAGCGTTTTTCACATCCAAGGTGCATCCGTGCTCTGCGGGACGCGATATCACACATCTCCCATAGACTAGAGTCTATAGAGGGATGTTTGAAGCGTGAAAAAATAGGACATGTCCTACTTTCTCACGGACCCTTCACACGGTCCGTTGAAACAACGGCCATGTGAACGGCCACATTGAATTATATACCGTAGGTCCGTGTGACGGCCGTTGTTTCAGCGGCTGTCACACGGACGTTTAACACGTTTGTGTGAATAAGGCCTTAAGTTTATGAAAATTAGCATTTAGGTGCAACGAGGGCGTGTCCGTTGCACCAAAATGCTAGTGCGTCACTGCCCTCTTCAACCCCATTGTGCAGTAGTGCCGATTACAATGGCGGACGTGGTTTATACTCCGCATGCGTCGACTAAGATAAAGGAACGCACGCGCGTTCACTACACTACGGGGCCAGGCATGAACTCGCCGAGTACGCTGCCTGGCCCATGTCACTCACAACAAGCAGGGAGGGAGGGGAGTTGAACAGGGAAATGACACGCTAGCATTTTGGTGCAACGGACACGCCCTCGTTGAACCGAAATGCTAATTTGCTTAAACTTGAGAGTATTTTAATGCAATGCAGGCACCATGGCGAACAAGGAAAACACATTTAAAATCAGGTTAGTATGATGAACTATATTAGCATACTGCTAGTTCAAAACGAAGTTCTGGTGACAGACTCCCTTTAAATTTTAATTGTAAAATCCTTGAGCGATCAAATTTTCAAAAATTACATTTGACCGTTAGTATAAATAAAAATTGAATAGTTGTCTATATACTAAGCTTCTGTAATTATTTCTAGGACTGTAAACTAAACAACCGTAAAATAAAGAAAATCAGGATTTTTCAGACATCTTTTATAATAAGAAATGAAACATGGATTGCTCGGTCGCCCCTTATTTTCAAATTAATAATAAAACCGGTGTTTGAAAAAATAAAAATTATTATAACAAGATCAAAAGTTATTGATATTGCCTATAATGATGTGGCTCCACTGCGACTTTTTGTAGAGTAATATTTCACTTTCCAACTATCGAGCTACAGCTTCAGTCAATTAAATTCATTGCAGTCCTGTTTTTTTATTGGAAAGTCACGCTACAAAAAAGTCACAGTGGAGCCCCAGCATAAAACCAACCTATAAGCAGGCGACATTTTACGATCAATAAAAAATTCCAGATTGAGAACTAGAAAAAAAGGGGGTTTTACATAGGTCGATTGTCGGGCTCTTGCCAATAATTGCCCTGTGTAAACAGGGGAATGATCAGCAGATGACTGAGCAAACGCTCGATCATCTGCTGGTCGTATCGTTTTACAAAAAGTAAAATATCGTTGTCGGCAGCACATCTCCCTGTGTAAACAGGGAGACGTGCTGCCGACATGATAATAATGTACGGGGATGAGCGATCTGAGTAACGACCGCTCGTTTCTGTACATACCTCCTTGTGACAGTAGTAAATGAGCACCGACCAACGTCTCGTTGATCGGCGGCCGGTGTAAAAGGGACTTAAAAGGCATCCATATAGGTGGAAGTATCTCTATTATCAAGTGTAAAGAAGATATACAAAGATTTGATGAAGCAAATTTATCCTGGATAGTCAAAATTATTGCAATCAAAATGGTAACTGTTCCCATGATCATTTATAAGCTCAGATGCATTCCCATGTCTTTTAATAGATACCAACTGAAGCATCTCCCGGACTCTGCCTACCTATGATTGATGGAGGTATAGGCGTGCCACAGTATTACTTTATAGCATCATTAATTCCAGGGCGCTGTACATTTAATAAAGAGCTTGAGTATGTAAGGCGGTATTCACACGACCGGGTCGTTCCCGAGCCCGAGTGTCGGCCGGTTTGCATTAAGTTTTGCATACGTGCCGGGCCGGGCAGATCTGGACAGTGACATCAGCGGCAACTCCTTAAGGGGAATCCCCATGTGTTCGGGGATTCCGCTTCAGGAGTTTCCCCTGATGTCACTGCCCAGATATGGACAGAGACATCAAGCGCTCTGTCCAGGAGCGGAAACCCCCGAAAACACGGGGATTCCGCTCCTTCAAGGAGCTAAAGTGCGGCTAGCACATAGCAGAGCGGGGAGATACCTCCCCGCTCTGCTATAGTGGCGTCGCTACAGTAGTAGCAGCCGCAGCAGCTGCTAGCGGAGTCATCGAAGGTGTCACCGGGCCAGGGCGCTTTTAAAACAAGCAGGGGAAGGGAGCCAGCGCAGCGCTCCCTTCCACCTGCTGTACACCCCGGCCCTGCCACATAGTGTACAGCGATGCCATTCGTCCGAATGGCATCAACTCCTCCTCCTCACATGCACTCTGCGCTGTGAGGACGAGATAGAGCGCAAGCGCCGGAAAACCCGGCCATCACTCGGGACACATCCCGGTGACGGCCGTGTATTACCCGGCCCCATAGACTTCTATGGGAGCCGTGCGGCCGGGCACCCGGCCGAAGATAGAGCATGTCCTATTTTTTGACAGCCGGTTTTCCCGGCAGTCAAAAAAATCGGTCGTGTGAATAGCCCCATTAGGGGTCTATTATTACTAATGCAGCCGGGTGCCGGCCGATTTATGAACGGCCGGGAAAACCTGCCGTGTGAATGAGGCCTAAAAACAAAAAAGTACAGTAAACATGAGCTTAATGGACAAAGTAGTACAGAAGGAGAAAGGACCCGACACACAAGGGCTTACACTCTACAAGGGAAGGAGACAGTAGGTGAGGGTAGAAGCTGCTCATATGTTGGTGTAGTGGCAGCAGGGTGAGGGTATGTGCACACGGTAGCAGGCTTTTACGTCTGAAAAGACAGACTGTTTTCAGGAGAAAACAGCTGCCTCATTTCAGACGTAAATGCTCCTCCTCGCATTTTGCGAGGCTTCTCTGACAGCCGTAAATTTTGAGCTGCTCTTCATTGAGTTCAATGAAGAACGGCTCAAATTACGTCTGAAAGAAGTGTCCTGCACTTCTTTTGAAGAGGCTGTATTTTTACGCGTCGTCGTTTGACAGCTGCCAAACGACGACGCGTAAATGACAGGTCGTCTGCACAGTACGTCGGCAAACCCATTCAAATGAATGAGCAGATGTTTGCCGACGTATTGTAGCCCTATTTTCAGACGTAAAACGAGGCATAATACGCCTCGTTTACGTCTGAAAATGGGTCGTGTGAACACAGCATTATTGTAGATTGTAAGCTTTTCTAAAGAGGTGGGTTTTCAGGTTGATTTTGACATTTTGTATGGTGGGAGATTTGCTGGGGTTGGAAGTTCCAGAGTATAAGGGTGCACGTGGAAAGTCTTAGAGACGATTCTGTGATCACAACAGGTGAGCAAAGAAGGAGCTTTTCACCGGCCGCGGGAAAATAATAAAAAAAAGAAGCTGCATACTTCTTCTTGGAGCGGTTTCTGTCTCTCACCTTCCATTAAAATCAATGGGAGGCAGAAAAAAACCGCGCTATAAAAGGTTTGTCGCGTTTTTTGCATTTGCTTCATTAAAAATGAAAATGCAGCAAATAGAAAGCATAAAAAAATACTCATAGTTGTAAATCTGGCTTACAGTTCCCAGAAGGTATATTGAAGCAGATTTTTTTCTGCCTGACCAAAAAAAAAAAAACACTGTGTTAGAGGCTCTGTCACCAGATTATCAAATCCCTATCTCCTCTTGCATGTGATCGGCGCTGCAATGTAGATAACAGTAACGCTTTTTTTTTTTGTTTTTTTTTTTTTTTTTTAAAACGATCATTTTTGGCCAAGTTATGAGCAATTTTATATTTATGCAAATGAGCCTTTCTAATGGACAACTGGGCGTGTTTTCTCTTATTTCCAACTGGGTGTGTATTGTGTTTGTAACATCTGGGCGTGTTTACTTGTTTTACTAGCTGGGCGTTGTGCATAGAAGTGTATGATGATGACATATGATGCTGACAAACACTTCTATTCACAACGCCCAGCTAGTAAAACAAGTAAACACGCCCAGATGTTACAAACACAATACACACCCAGTTGGAAATAAGAGAAAACACGCCCAGTTGTCCATTAGAAAGGCTCATTTGCATAAATATAAAATTGCTCATAACTTGGCCAAAAATGATCGTTTTAAAAAAAAACAAAAAACGTTACTGTTATCTACATTGCAGTGCCGATCACATGCAATAGGAGATAGGGGTTTGATAATCTGGTGCCAGAGCCTCTTTAACCCCTTCCCGCCGGATCACGTATATTAACGTCAATAAAAACGGTGTCTTACCGCATTTTGACGTTACTGTATGTCATAGAGATGAAGCTGGCTCAGGAGCTGAGCCAGCGACATCACCGCCGGGTGACCGCTGTATGTTACAGCTGTCACCCTGAGGTATCGGCCAGGACCGGAACTAGCATCCGATCCGGCCGATTAACCCCTCACATGCTGCGTTCAATAGAGATCGCAGCATGTGAGGAGTTTATAGCCACCGGCACCCCAGCAACGTGATCGCTGGGTTGCCGGTGGCTGCAAAAGTGTAAAAAAAGTAAAAATAAAAGTTGTAAAACATACAATAAAAGTTTCAAATAATAACACAAAACACAATCGCCCTTTTTCACTTATCAAGTCATTTATTATAGAAAAAAATAATAAAGCCATACATATTTGGTATCGCTGCGACCGTAACGACCTGAACTATAAAAATATTATGTTATTTATCCAGCGCAGTGAACACCGTAAAAAAAAAACCCTCAAAAACACTGCCATAATTACTGTTTTTTTGGTCACGGTCTTCCAAAAATTGAAATAAGTGATCAAAAAGTCGCATGTATCCAAAAATGGTACCGATAAAATCTATACCTCGTCTCGCAAAAAAACAAGCCGTCACACAGCTCCAGCGACGAAAAAATTTAAAAGTTATGGCTCTCACAACTTGGCGACAGAAAAAATACATTCTCTTTCCAAAAGTAATTTTATTGTGCAAAAAGTTATAAAAAAGTTCTATAAATTTGGTATCGCCGGAATCGTACTGACCCGCAGAATGAAGGTAACGTGTAGTTTATAACGCATGTTGAACGCTGTATAAAAAAAATAAAAAATAAAAAAAACAATGGCAGAATTTCTGTTTTTTTGTCACCTTGCCTCCCAAAAAAAGGATAACAAGTGATCAAAAAGTTGAGCGTACCCCAATATGTACCAATAAAAGCTACAGCTCGTCCCGTAAAAAAAAAAGAGCCCTCATACCACTACGTCTATGAAAAAATAAAATAAGTTAAGGCTCCAATAATTCAGGAAAGAAAATTATCCAGTTGTGAAGGCCCGAGGGGAACGTTTCTTCTGTTTCAAAAGGCGATGTATCAAGGCACTAAAATTAGGGAACCAGGAAGGGGAGGGCCCAACCATATCCGCTGGAAGCGACGGTGCCCGTATTATACCAGGACAACGCTTTCCCGGCAAAATTCCCCAAACTGCAAAGCTGCGGAGTGTGGACCAAAAGGGGGATAAGGAAGGACGCCAGTTATCAGTGCGACACCGGCCTGTGCAGACAGGATCGATCACAGCGTAACACACATCTATGGATCATTTTATTATTTTTTTTACCTTATTATTATACCACCTGACTATGCCCCTGATGTACTCTGCCCAGTTCAGATATGCCCCACATTATAAACGGAAACAGTGATACTCCAAACAAAACTATTACCAAGCAAATTCCACGCTCCAAAACCCAAATGGCGCTCCCACCCATCTGAGCCCTACAGTGTGCCCAAACAGCAGTTTACTTCCACATATATGGCATCACCATACCCGAGAGAACCCTTTTAACAATTTTTGGGTGTGTGTCCCCAGTGGCACAAGCTGGGCACGACATATTTGACACTGAATTGGCATATCTAGGGCAAAATTTTAATTTGTACCTTCCGCAGTGCAATCATTTATGGAAAAGACACGTGGGGTGAAAATGCTCACTACACCTCTTAATAAATGCCTTGAGGGGTGCAGTTTCCAAAATGGGGTCACTTCTCAGGGGTTTCTTTTATTATTTCACATCAAAGCCTCTGCAATTGTGAACCAATACTTTATATGTCGCCAAATTAGGCCTCAATTTTACATGGTACTCTTTCACTCCTGAGCCCTGTCGAATGTCCAGGCAAAAGATTAGGGCCACATGTAGGGTGATTCTAAAACAGGGAAACACCGCATAATAATTGAGAGCTGTCTTGTTATGGTGGCACAAGCTGGGCACCACATATTGGCGTATCTAAGGAAAAATTCCCATTTTCATTCTCCCACATCGTGTGCACACGAATTTCTGCAAAACACCTGTGGGGTTAACATGCTCACTACACCCCTAGGTGAATACCTTGAGGGTGTTGTTTCCAAAATGGGGTCACTTCTGGGGGGGATCCACTGTTTTGGTCCCACAGGGACTTTGCAAATGCTCCCAGAAACCAAATGCAGCAAAATCTGTACAACAAAAGCAAATGGCGCTCCGTCCCTTCCGAGCCCTGCCGTGTGCCCAAACAGCATTTTATGACCACGTGTGGGGTATTGCCGTACTCCAGAGAAGTTGCTTTACAAACGTTGGGGTTCTTTTTTTCCTTTATTTGTTGAGAAAATTAAAAATTTGGCGCTAAAGCTACGTCTTATTGAAGAAAAAGGATTTTTTTTATTTTCACTGCCCAATTCTAATAAAATCTATGAAACACCTGTGGGGGCAAAATGCTCACTACACCCCTAGATGGATTCCTCAAGGGGTGTAGTTTTCTCAATGGAGTCACTTTTTGGGCGTTTTCACTGTTTTGTCCCCTCAGGGGCTTTGCAAATGCGACATGGCCTGCGCAAACCATTCCTGCTAAATTTGAGCTCCAAAAGCCAAATAGCGCTCTTTCCCTTCTAAGCTCCGCTGTGTGTCCAAACATCCGTTTATAACCACATGTGGGGTATTGTTTTACTCGGGAGAAATTTCTTTACAAATGTTGTGGTGCTTTTTCTCCTTTAGTCCTCGTGGAAATTAGAAAAAATTAGCTAAACCTACATTATCTTTGAAAGAATGCCGATTTTTATTTTCACGGCCTACTTCCAATAATTTCTGCAAAAAACCTGCGGGGTCAAAATGCTCACTATACCCCTAGATAATTTCCTCAAGGGGTGTAGTTTCCCAAATGGGGTCACTTTTGGGGGATTTTCACTGTTTTGGCACCGAAAGAGCCCTTGAAACCTGACATGGTGCCTAAAATATTTTCTAATAAAAAGGAGGCCCAAAATCCTCTAGGTGCTCCTTTGCTTCTGAGGCCGGTGCTTCAGTCCATTACCGCATTAGGGCCACATGTGGGATATTTCTAAAAACTGCAGAATCTGGGCAATAAATATTGAGTTGCGTTTCTCTGGTAAAACCTTCTGTGTTACAAAAAAAAATAGATAAAAAATGAATTTCTGCAAAAAAAAAATGAAATTTGAAAATTTCCCCTCTACGTTGCTTTAATTCCTGTGAAACGTTTAAAGGGTTAAGAAACTTTCTAAATGCTGTTTTGAATACTTTGAGGGGTGAAGATTTTAAAATGGGGTGACTTTTTGGTAGTTTCTAATATATAAAGCCCTAAAAGCCGCTTCACAACTGAACTGGCCCCTGTAAAAATAGCCTTTTGAAATTTTCTTGAAAATGTGAGAAATTGCTGCTAAAGTTCTAAGCCTTGTGACATCATAGAAAAATAAAAGGACGTTCAAAAAACGATGCCAATCTAAAGTAGACATATGGGGATGTTAATTAGCAACAATTTTGTGTGGTATAACGGCCTGTCTTACAAGCAGATACATTTACATTTAGAAAAATGCTAATTTTTGCAATTTTTCACAAAATTGTGGTGTTTTTCACTGGTAAATATTGAATTTATCGAGCTAATTTTTCCACTATCATAAAGTCCAATGTGTCACGAGAAAATCTCAGAATCGCTTTGATAGGTAAAAGCGTTCCGGAGTTATTACCACATAAAGTGAAATATGTCAGATTTGAAAAAATAGGTCTGGTCCTGAAGGCCAAAATGAGCTTGGTCTTGAAGGGGTTAACTGACCCTTAAAAGGGTAACTAAATATTCGACAGACTTCTGACATTTCATAGTGACATGTCAGAGGTTTTGATCGGTGGGGGTCCGAGCAAGGAGACCCCCACCAATTGCTGAAACAAAGCGGCAGAAACGTTCGTGTGAGCGCTCAGCTGCTTAGTTTCTGTTTGGCCTTTTCAGGAAATCAATGTATCGGAGTACGGGCTCAATAGAAAGTCTATGAAAAAGACGGATGCGAAGCGCCGGAGCGTTCACACGACCACTTCGGCAGCTTCGTTTTAGCGATTGGTGGGTGTCTCAGTGCTCGGACCCCCACCGATCAAAACTTCTGGCATGTCACTATGTTTGTAAAAGCTTCTGACATGTCATTTAGTTACCCTTTAAGATTCACTTAATATGGCATACAGCAATAAGGAAGCATCCTCATGTTTCACAAGTTCATTGAATTACTAGGTATGAATCACTAGGTTTACCTGCACCATGGCCATAAATGCCCCAGCCTCCCACTGATAGACAAAGGAATACTAATACGGATATCCTCCTCTTATCTTATTACCAGTTTATATGTTGCGACCAGAAACATTTTACAAATATTCACAGGCATAAGTGGCTATGAGACTAGAAATCTGTAAGCAGAGGTAACATGCACTGGCCATAGAAGGATCATAAAGAAATTCTAGAATATAGGTTAATACAGACAGAAAGGGTCAGTGGAGTCTAAGCTCCTAGTTTCTGCCACATGTGCAAATAAAGCCAACAATTTCTACAGCTCCTCTCAAGAAGTGTTGACTAAACAAAACCTGTGTATACGTGCACCCACAGCAGAGGAGCTAGAACCAGTCGCAAGCGCTCCTGCACGGATAGAACAGGAGATTTTGCAGCCCAATGCCGGAGTAATAGAAGTGACATTTGAAAATGGGAATATTATCTTACCATGAAAAGAGCCCTGTTATCCCCCAGACACAGTGTCATTGACACATACAACACACACCCAGTCTCTTTGTTTGTTTCTTTAGCTGTAATTGTGGTGCAGTTGCTGCCAGGCCAGACAGAGGTAAATTATATAGCACAGTATAACACACACTACTATTATAATGCCCGTGTCTAAATGACAATGTTATGAAAGCCACCTGTGCTCCTGGTTTCAATTAAAGGCAGCAACAATCCAGCCATTGTGGCCAAAATCTGACAACAAAAAAAATAAAAAAAAAGGAGTGTTGTATGAAAGGAAATGTTTTGGAAAATAAATGGCACAAGGACGTTAACAAAATTTACTTTCTGATTTGTGACTTTATGGCAGATCATTTTTCTAGAAGAAAAAAAAAAAGGTGTGTTTATATGACGTCATAGAAAAATGAACACAGGTTGATTTCTTATGACCACACAGCTTAGCAAGATATCGGACTATTACTGAAGAATACATCTGATTTTACATGTGAACATTTACACATTTTTCTTTTAAGTCAACCTATATTTACCCTTTAAGGAACGAAGACAATGTACAAACTAGAACTAACTCCAGATCAATAGCTGCGACAAACATATGTACAGACTACAACCTTGTAAGTTGGGGGGGAAAAAACAAAAAAACAAACTTGTGCTGGAAAGTTTAGGGCTTGTAAATAAACCTGAAGCAAGGAGGTGGCACAAGTCTTATATTTGTACAACAAGGCTGTGACATATACAGATGGTCACAACTATTTTCTGACAATAGGTTTCTGTCAGCATCTACTGTATACAGTACACAAAGCTAAGTTCTCAAGCAGGACCTGGACTTCCTGTTCTAGTACAGCGAGGCCTTAATGAGTCAGGGTAGAAGCTGCAGCACGCCTGCATGGAAGAAACGGCTCTAGTTCAGTTCTTCATTCAGTTATTTTCAGCGAGGCTATCTATTATAGGCTTGCTATGGGTTTAAACAAATCAAATCACACATGTTTACATCTGTCATAATGTGGTAAAACGCTAGGGATTCTCACTTTATATTTCTGTAAAGAGGATTTCCACGTACATAAATACCTACTGACAGATATTTATACACCATGAGATATGCCCAATGATAAAATTGGCAGAGAGGTGAGGTACAAGACAATCGGTCTTCAGAATACAATGTCCTATTTAGCCCTTTCATGACGAAGGTTCATTGATGCCCCGGTGTCCAGGTCAATTTTTCCATTTCGGATATGCACTTCTTTAAACGATAATATCTTTGCAACCGCTTTGAATATCACAACTATTTTTACAAGACTTGTGAGGCTTTAGTTTTCTAGATTAGCTTAATTAATTCCAGGCTTTCAATTTATTTTTATTAGCAGACAAATCACTAAAAATGTGCTAAAAATAAATAAATATCCATATCCATCCAGCAGCATGTGGGTGCAAGCCCTGGGGAACAGACCAACATCCTGCATACGTAAAGCAAAAAATTAGGCAGAACTCCGCAGATAGAAGTGAAAAAAGGAGGGGTACTTCATTACCCTAAGGCCGGATTCACACGAGCGTTTTCAGTCCGTGATATACGGACTGTATGTCGGCAGTATTTCACGGACCGAACACAGTGCAGGGAGCCGGGCTCCTAGCGTCATACATAACTAGGACGATAAGAGTCGCTGCCTCGCTGCCGGAAAACCGTCCCGTACTGAAAACATGATTACAATACAGGAAAGTTTTCCGGCAGCGAGGCAGCGACTCCTAGCGTCATACATAACTAGGACAATAAGAGCCCGGCTCCCCAGTGTGTTCGGTCCGAGAAATACTGCCGACATACAGTCCGTATATCACGGACTGAACACGCTCGTGTGAATCCGGCCGAAGGGTAGATTCACACGAGCGTTTAGATTTTTGCTTTGCAGTTGCGTGTGCCATCAGTGTTTGTTCCGTGTGGCATCAGTTGTTGAAGTACCGTGTTGGTGCACATTTCTTTATTTATTCTCTGCGTTTCAAGGAACTGGTGCGTGAATCACGGATGTGTGACCGTGTGCTGTCCGTGATTTCCACACACCCATTAACTTCAATGGGTGCATGCTCCGCAAAAAACGCACAAGAATAGGACATGCAACAGAAACACGCTGAGTGAAAACCAATGCATGTCTTAATGGCCCAATTGAATTGCATAGGTCCGTGTGACGGCGGTTGTTCTAACGGCCGTCACACGGTCATAGTCAACGTTCGTGTGAATAAGGCCTTAGTGCAACGTTTCAGCTCAGTCCACTGGAGCCTTTCTCAAGCAAATGACATGATTACAAATTAAATATCAAGGTGTAAAACCGTGTCAAACAATTAGCAATACCCATTTGAGATTGGAAAGTGAAAGTAAAACAGTACAATATCATATCGTTACCACAAGTATATGGGTTAACAGATAGAGTGATGCAGTATACATAGGTCTAGGAACCCTTTGCTCTTGCCCTCTAAGTCTCCGATTGAACCCAATTGTCAGTACTATGGCATGGTATGTCTATAACCTTATCCATCAATATTAAACATGTTACTGGCAGAATTTTAACTGTATAATAACCCTATCCTTTTCTTGAATAGAGAGGACTTCCAGTTCCACTCTCCAGGAATGACTCTCCTACTAAAGATCACCTCGGGGCTTCCATGAATCTGTTTTTTCACCATTGCATCTTGTTTTTTGGCATCTATAAATTATAGTACACATTGTACAAAACCCAAGTAATTTGGCCGGTTGGTATGGACTGCGGATTGGTGTTCTTTCATTTAGATGCATGTTCACTGCACCACTGCTCTGCTTAACCTTCTAGTCACTGGCCTCCTGTGGGTTTTTACGCTCCAAAAGAGATACAAGCCAGGTTTTATGTTGACATTCATGGAAAAGGATGTGTTAGGGTATGTTCACACGGCAACGTCAATTACGTCTGAAATTACGGAGCTGTTCTCAGGCGAAAACAGCTCCTGAATTTCAGACGTTTTGACAAGTGCACGCGTTTTTCGCATCGTCTTTAACGGACGTAATCGGAGCTGGTTTTCATTGGAGTTAATGAAAAACGGCTCCAATTACATCCCAAGAAGTGAAAAGCACTTCTTTGAGGCGGGCGTCTTTTTACACGCCGTCTTTTGACAGCGGTGCGTAAAAAAAAAAAGTGTCGGCACAGCGTAAGACCTATAGAATTCAATGGGCAGATTTTTGCAGCCGTTTTTTTCAGCCGTAATTCGAGGCGTAAAACGCCTGAATTACGTCCGTAAATAGGGCGTGTGAACATACCCTTACACATCTACGTTGCCCGTCTTCATGATCGGACACACGACTATCTGACAGTGAGTTGTCAAACGGTCTCCTCCTTTCTCTCCTACGCTTATGTCACTATCCAGTGACTAATGTTTGGATTCCCCACTGTACAAGTTAATATTCTACACGATCTCCCCGTGACATAAAATTACGGAGGTGTATGTATGTCCATTTTTTTTTGATTCCCCATTCCCACAAAGCAGATTTAGTTCTAATACTCTGCTTTTGTTTATCCCCACGTAGTTACCTAGTAAGACTAACACGGCCAGGTTGTATCTAGTGCGCATTCGATGACATGCGCACTGTACTCCTCTTTACATTCCCCTGCCTATCTTTAGTATGGCCACCACTATTCCCTTATGACCTACGGAGCATTCCGCTGACATGCGCCCTATGGCCCCGATACCCAGCGTCACTACCTGCCTTTGCGCATGAGCCATCGAGCGGTGAGGATGCCACATTTGGTCTTACTCCTATGTTAATACCTGGAGGTGATCTTGATTTAAAAAAATAGAAAGAATTGTATTCGGCACACTCTTGGAAAGATAACGTAAAATTAATTTTGATTTTTTTTTTGTAATGCCAGTGGCTATGTGTGCAACGTTTCGGTCACGAGACCTTCGTCGGGCACTGAGACGTACTGGGGACTGGTTTAGCGTTATAGCTGGCTCTGAACCTATAATGGCGGCTTGCCGCTCTAAGTTGCACTCTGAGTACCTGAGAAAACTAGCGCTATCTGAACAACTCCACCCTGATTTTAAAAAATTAGCATATACACCTGCACCTTATGTAATTGCCACATATACCACTTCCACACTAATGATTTATTATGATATTCCAGCTATTACTGTATAATATTGATACTGTCGAAAGATTCATCCATCACTTTTGTATACTGCATCACTCTTAACCCATATACTTATGGTACCAATAGATGATCTTGTACTGTTTTACATTCACTTTCCAATCTCAATTGGATATTGCTAATAGTTTGACAGTGTGTTTTATACCTTGATGCTACACTATGTCATTTGCTTGAGAAAGGCTCCAGTGGACGAGATAGCTATATCCTTGGCTCTGTTCAAATCTGCGTTGGGGTCGTCAGAACGGGACCATGAACAGACACAAACGGAAACCAGAGGTTTCTGTTTCCACCACCATTGATTTCACTGGTGACGGATGCGGCGCCCATGGTTTCCATTTGTTGTACACGGACCCGTCGTATTGCCAAAAGCAATAGCTATACAATGCGGGTGTTGGCTGTATGTTACAGCCGACATTTCACAGTAAAGCGCAGGATCGCTCTCGAACGTGATCCCGCTTGTTTAACCCGTTAAATGCCACAGTCAATAGCGACCACAGCATTTTTATAAAGTTAGAAATAGAGGGCGACCCCCTCTAGCAGCTTATCGCCCCCACCCCCCCCCCGCAATGCAATCGCAGGGTGGCGATGGTTGCTATGGCAGCCTAGGGGCCTAATGAAGGCAAGGCCCCCAGGTCTGCTATCTTTGTGCTCCTATTAAGCCCTAAAAAATAAAAATATTCAAAGTTAAAAAAAGAAAAAAAAAAAAAACTTTTTCCCATTTTCCCCCTAGAGCATTTTCATTGTAAAAAATAAATAAAATAAACATAAATGGTATCGCCGATTCTGAACCATTACAATATAATCATTATTTAACCTGCACGGTGAACGCCATAAAAAAATAAATAATTAATTTAAAAAACACCAGAATTGCTATTTTTTGGTCACCTCATCTCCCACAAAAAAAAATTGAATAAAAAGTGATCAAGACCTCGCATGTACCCCAAAATGGCATCATTAAAAACTACAGCTTATCCTGCAAAAACTAAGCCCTCATACCACTTAATCAACGGAAAAAAGGTTATGGCTCTCAGAATTTGGCGACACAAAATAATATTACATTTTTTACACTTGTTCTTTTGCTTGTAAAAGTAGTAAAATCTAGAAACGACAATATATATTTGGTATCACCGTAATCGTATTGACCCGCAGAATAAAGTGAACATATTGTTTTAATTGCACAGTGAATTCTGTAAAAACGAAGCACAAAAAAACATGGAGGAATCGCTGTTTTTTTCATTTTCTACCCCCCACAAATAATTTTTTTTCCCCGTTTCCTAGTACATTATGGCACAATAAATGGCGCTACAAAAACTACAACTCGTCCCACAAAAGTCAAGGCCTCATAGGACTAGATTGACGGAAAAATTAAAACGTTATAACTTTTGGAAGGTGGGGAGGAAAAAACGAAAA
Source organism: Rhinoderma darwinii (assembly GCF_050947455.1). Classification (NCBI taxonomy): domain Eukaryota; kingdom Metazoa; phylum Chordata; class Amphibia; order Anura; family Rhinodermatidae; genus Rhinoderma; species Rhinoderma darwinii. The sequence continues at coordinate 509,507,675 of NC_134687.1, forward strand.
TGAAAATCTGAAAGCAGTTAACGACAGGAAGGGGTTACAAAGATACATAGTACGGTTGAAAAAAAAAAACACATGTCCATCAAGGTCATCCATTTCTACACATAGGAGCTGATATTTTTTTCATTCTGGGAAATCATATAAGCCTTTTTTAAAACCATCTGCTGTAGCTACTGTGACCAGCTCCTAGGGTAAACCATTCCATAGATTCACAGTAAAGAAGGCTTGTCGCCTCTGCAGGTTGAACCTTTTTTTCTCCAGAAGGACGGAGTGCCCCCTTGTTTTTTGAGGGGGTTTTACATGGAACAGGATTTCATCATATTTTTTGTATGTGCCATTTATATAAAAGTTAATCATGTCCCACCTCGTCTCTTTTCAAGGCTAAATAGCTTTAATTCTTTTAATCTTTCCTCATAACTTAGATTCTCCATGCCCCTTAGGCTATGTTCACACGGGGTATTTTGCCGAGTTTTTTGACGCGGAAACCGCGTCGCAAAACTCGGCAGAAACGGCCCGAGAACGCCTCCCATTGATTTCAATGGGAGGCGTCGGCGTCTTTTTCCCGCGAGCAGTAAAACTGCCTCGCGGGAAAAAGAAGCGACATGCCCTATCTTCGGGCGCTTCCGCCTCGGACCTCCCATTGACTTCAATGGGAGGCAGGAGAAAGCGTGTTTTCTGCCCGCGGCGCTCAATGGCCGCGGGCGAAAAACGGCGCGATAATTGCCGCGAAAATCGGCGTGCAGGGAGAGGAATATCTGCCTCAAAGTTCCAAACGGAATTTGAGGCTGATATTCCTCCCCCAAAATACTCCGTGTGAACATAGCCTTATTAGCTTCGCTGCTCTTCTTTGTGTTTTTTCCATCCTTTCTATGAACTGGAGCCCAGAACTGGACTGCATATTCTAGAGGAGGCCTCAGTAATGCTTTGTAAAGTGGTAATATTATATCCCTGTCCCAGGAGTCCATGCCTCTTTTAATACACCACAATATCCTGCTGGCCTTTGAAGCAGCTGATTGACATTGCATGCTGTTATTTCGTTTATGATTTACAAGTACACCCAGATCCTTCTCAACAAGTGACTCCCCCAGCGTAGCTCACCCTAGGACATATGATGCATGCAGGTTGTTGGTACCCAGATGCATAACTTTACATTTATCTACATTAAACTTCATTTGCCAAGTGGATGCCCAAACACTCAGTGTGTCCAAGTCCACTTGCAATTCACGAACATCTTCCATAGACTGAACATTACTACATAGCTTAGTGTCATCTGCAAAAATATAAATAGTGCTATTAATCCCATCCTCTATATCATTAATAAATAAGTTGAATAATAGTGGTCCCAGCACTGAACCCTGGTGTACATCACTTATAACCGGGGACCATTCAGAGTAGGAATCATTGACCACAACTCTCTGGATACGGTCCTTGAGCCAATTCTCAATCCAATTACAAACGATACTTTCTAAACCTATAGTCCTTAATTTACCCATTAGGCGTCTATGGGGGACAGTGTCAAATGCCTTTGCAAAGTCCAAAAACACTAAATCCACAGCGGCCCCTCTGTCTAGGCTTCTGCTTACCTCTTCATAAAAACATATCAGGTTGGTTTGACAACTTCTGTCCTTCGTAAAACCGTGCTGGCTGTCACTTATAATACTATTTATTGTCACATAATCCTGTATATAGTCCCTCAAACATTTTCCCCACAATGGATGTTAAGCTTACTGGTATAGAATTACCCGGGGTTAAATGAATTGAATAGTTGTTTGGGATTACGGGATTGAGATGACATGAGAGAGGAGAAGTAGGATTGTTTGGCATTTGACAGGGCATTACGGAGATCAAGTAGTTGCTGCTTGTATAATGAGAAAATCATCTCTGGTTTTGCTTCTGGTGTGCCAGTGTTGTCTGACAGAACAACGAGTGGAAATACTGTATCAGGCGATCCCTCTCCACCCACAAAGTCGCTGTAAGCAGTAGAAGTTTAACAATGTATTCCAATGTTACACAGTATGAACACAGTTTTGCTCTGGGGTATGGAACATGCTTTTTCTGCCCCATTAATTTTAAGTGCCAGTATATTAACACTTTGTTGAATGTTTACCTATGGGAGACATGTTATAAAAGGCATCAATATTCTACTTACATTCTCCATATCCGTACACAATACATAAAAAGCAGTTTACAGATATCCATATGAAGAACTGTGCGGATTTGGATCTGTGTTACTATTGTGATACTTTAACCTCTTCACGCGCTGCTCCACAATAGTACGTCCTGCAGAGGGGTTAGTTCCCGCATCCAGACGTACTATTGCGGAGTAGTTCCCGGCGCACACTGTCCTAACGGACAGTGTCCGGGAACCGGGAGGTCAGCTGTCCCCGACAGCTGACACTCCAGCCTTGCCGGTCAGCGGACCATCGCAGCTGATTTCGGCAATTAACCCCATAAATACGGCGACGGATTGCCGTCGCCGCATTTAAGTGGTTTGAAGCACATCGGCAGCCCCCACGAAGTGATCGTGGGGGCTACCGATGCTCGTCACGGCAATCGGAGGTCAGACAATGACCTCCGGGTTGCCACGTACGGAAGCCTCGGAGGAACAGCCTCCGGCCGGTCCTCCGAGGCTTCCGGTCAGTGTGACTGTTACGTCACAATGACAGAGTACATTACACTACGTGTATAGTATCATGTATTCAAGCAGCGATCAAAGCTGCAAGTCTAAGTGTCCCCTAGTGGGACAAGTGAAAAAAGTAATAAAATGTTTTTTCAAAAAAGTGTACAAATAAAAGTTAGAAGCGATATAAAACAAACACTGCATTTTTTTCCTAGAAGACTTTCATTATAGGAAAAAAATTAACACGTTAAAAAAAGTACACATATCTGGTATCACCGCGTTCGTAACGACCCCAACTATAAAACTATAATGTTATTTTTCCCGCACGATGAACACCCCAAATAAAATTAAAAAAAGAAAAACGACACCAGAATCGCTATTTTTTGGTCACCACCCCTCCCAAAATAGTGAATAAAAAGTGATCAAAAAGTCGCATGTACCCGAAAATAATACCGATAAAAACTACAACCCGTCCTGCAAAAAACAACCTCTTACAAAGCTTTTTTGACTGAAAAATAAAAGTTACGGCTCTGAGAATATGGTGACACAGAAAATAAATAATTTTATAAAAAAGTGATTTTATTGCGCAAACGCTGCAATACATAAAATAAACCCTATATACATATGGTATCGCCGTAATCGTACCGACCCGCAGAATAAAATATAATGGTCATTTATAGTGCACGGTGAACGCCGCAAAAAAATAAACGAAAAAAACATTGTCAGAATTGCTTGTTTTTGGTCACCCGGCTTGCAAAAAAATGTCATATATAAAAAAAACACAAAAAAAAAAACGCATGTACCCCAAAATGGTACCAATGAAAAGTACAGATTGTCCCGCAACAAATAAGCCCTCACACAGCTCCGGTGGTGAAAAAATAAAGACGTTCTGGCTCCCAGGAATATGGCGATGCAAAATGTGCAGTGTTTTCTAAAAGCGGCCACATATCTATGAATTATTATTTATTTACCGCATTATTATACCCTCTTATTATGCCCTGATGTTCTCCGCACAGATTACATATGCCCCCACATCATAAACAGAAAAACGACCAAGCAAAATCTGCGCTCCAAAAGCAAAATGGCGTCCCTCCCTTCTGAGCCCTGCAGCGGGCCCAAACAGCAGTTTGTGCCCACATATATGGCATCGCCATACCCGAACCCGCTTAACGCTTTATGAGGTATTTGTCTTCAGGGGCACAAACTGGGCATGACATATTATGCACTAAAATGGCATATCAGTGGAAAATTGCAATATTCACACCATCCGCTGTGCATTAACCCCTTTGCGCCCTATGACTTAATAGCACGTCATGGTGCGGGGGTGATGTATGGAGCAAGCTCACGTGCTGAGCCCGCTCCATACGCTGCGGGCGTCGGTTGTGTATTACAGCTGACACCCGGGACTAACGGACAGGAACAGCGATCGCGCTGTTACAGGAGTCTGTAAAAATAACAATACACTGCAATACATTAGTATTGCAGCATATTGTACCCGCGGATCCAATGATCGCTGGTACAAGTCCCCTAAGGGGACTAATAAAATGTGTAGAAGAATTAAAGTTATTAGTAGTGAGAAAGAAAAAAGTTTAAAGTTAAAAAAAAAAACCTTTTCCCATTTTTCTTCAAAAGTAATGTAAAAAACGAAACAATTGATATCGCTACGTCCGTAAAAGGCCGAACTATTACAATATACCATTATTTAACTCGCACGGTGAACACCGTAAAAAACGTAAATAATTTAAACCGCCAAAATCGCTGTCGTTTTCACCGCACGGTGAAAGCTGTAAAAACGAAAACCCCAAAAAATGGAATCAGATTTTCTTCCTATATTTTTTTCAGTTTCCCAGTACTTTTTATGGCACTTTAAATGGTATCAATAGAAACTACAATTCCTCCCGCAAGAAATAAGCCCTCACATCACTCTACTGACGAAAAAAGAAAAAAAAGTTATGGCTCTTGGAAGGCGGGGAGTGAAAAACGAAAATAAGAAAGCAAAAAATTGATCAGTCCTGAAAGGGTTAATTCATTTCTAATGAAAAAAATGTATGACCACATGTGGGGTATTTCCATACCCGGGAGAAATAGCTTTACAAAAATTGGTTGTTTTTTTCTCCTTTATCCCTTGTGAAAATGGGAAAATGCAACATTTTAGTGGAAAAAAATTGTGATATTAATTTTCTCCGCCTAATTCTAATAAATTCTGCAAAAGGCCCGTGGAGTCTAAATGCTCACTATACCCCTAGAAAAATTCCTTGAGGGGCGTTTCCAAAATGGGGTAACTTGGGGGGCTTCCACTGTTTTGGTCCCTCCAGGGCGTTGCAAAGGCGGCATGGCACCGAAAAACAATCCAGCAAAATCCGTGCTCCAAAATCCAAAATGGCGCTACTTCCCTTCTGAGCGCTGCCATGGGTCCAATCAGCAGTTTATTACCACATTTGGGGTATTGCCGTAATAAGGAGAAAATGCTTTACAAATATTGTGGTTCTTTTTTCCTTTATTCCTTGTAAAAATTTAAAATTTCTATGCTTTTTCAGAAAAAAAGTTGATTTTCATTTTCACTGCCTAATTCCACTAAATTCTGCAAAAAAATCTGTGTGGTTAAAATGTTAACTATATCCCTAGATAAATTCCTTGATAGGTGTAGTTTCCAAAATGGGGTCACTTTTGGAGCGTTTCCCCTGTTTTGGTCCCTCCAGGGTGTTGCAAACGCGACATGGAACCGAAAACCAATCCAGCAAAATCCATGCTCCAAAATCCAAATGGCGCTCCTTCCCTTCTGAGCCTTGCTGTGGGTCCAATCAGCAGCTTATTACCACATATGGGTTATTGCTGTAATCGGGAGACATTACTTTACATATGTTGGGGTGCATTTTCTTTATTAACTCTTGTAAATATTAAAAATTTCTATGTTTTTTCAGAAAAAAGTAGATTTTCATTTTTACAGACTAATTCTGATAAATTTAGCGAAAAACCTGTGCGGTCAAAATGCTAACTATACACCTAGATAAATTCCTTGAGGGGTGTAGTTTCCAAAATGGGGTAACTTTTGGGGTGTTTCCACTGTTTTGGCACCACAAGACCTCTTCAAACCTGACAAGGTGCCTAAAATCTATTCTAAAAAAAAAGGGAGGCCCAAAATCCACTGGGTGCTCCTTTGCTTCTGAGGCCAGTGCTTCAGGCCTTTATCACACTAGGGCCACATGTGGGATATTTCTAAAAACTGCTGAATTTGGGAAATAAATATTGAGTTGCATTTCTCTGGTAAAAGCTTCTGTGTTACAAAAAAAAAAAAAAATGTATTAGAAATGAATTTCGTCAAAAAAAATAAAATGTGTAAATTTCACCTCTACTTTGCTTTAATTCCTGTGAAACGCCTAAAGGGTTAAAACTCTTTGTGAATGCTGATTCGAATACCTTGAGGGGTGCAGTTTTCAAAATGGGGTGACTTCTGTGGATTTTCTAATATATAAGGCCCTCAAAGCCACCTCAGAACTGAACTGGTCCCTGAAAAAATAGCCTTTTGAAATTTTCTTTAAAATATGAGAAATCGCTGCTAAAGTTCTAAGCCTTGTAACGTCCTAGAAAAATAAAAGGACGTTCAAAAAACGATGCAAACATATGGAAAATGTTAACTAGTAACTATTTTGTGCGTTATTACTATCTGTTTTACAAGCAGATACGTTTAAATTTAGAAAAATGCTAATTTTTGCAAATTTTTTCTAAATTGTGGTGTTTTTCAGAAAAAAATACCAAAATTATCGACAACATTTTTTCACTAACAAAGTACAACATGTCACGAGAAAACAATCTCAGAATCGCTTGGATAGGTAAAAGCATTCCAACGTTATTACCACATAAATTAACACATATCAGATTTAAAAAAATTGGCTGGGTCCTGAAGGTTAACCGATTCAGGATCGGGCTTTTTTGCACCTTCAGGACAAGACACCGTTTAGCACGCGTTAGTTAAACGGCTATAACATTTTTTAAGATTTGATTTTTGTGATTTTTTTTTTCGTAGAAAATGCAGGTTTCTTTTTTTTTAATCATTTTTATACACATCCTTTTTGCCATTTTAGAATTTCTAGGCCTATAGTTTGATAATAAGAGTAAACAATGCTTTTTTACTTTTCAGCTAATTTTTTCTGGCAATATAGTTTTGCCCTAAAAAATACCTTTTATTTGTGATAGTCATTGTCTACCATACATTTGACATATTACATGTCTATTTTAGAGTAATTGAGTCAGGGATGGCGTTCGACCCTCTTAAACCGGGTTCATACGGGACAGATACGCTTCGTAAAAGCACGGAGCGTATCGGTCCTGTGTGCCGCAGGGAATTCTGGGTGAAAAACCGCACCAAACTGTGGAGCAGGTTTTTGCCCGGATTGACTGCTGCCATTTCATCCTAGGAGACCGCTGCAGCATGTGATTAGATACAGCGGCGGTCACCTGGGATGAAGAGTCATCCCAGGAGGATGGCCTTCTGACATCACCCAGGCCAGCCTCCTGGGATGACGTTTCATTCAATGTAACAGCCTGTGATTGGCTGCAGCGGTCACATGGGATGAAACACCATCCCAGGAGGCTGCACTGGAGGAAGGAACACAGACTTCTGGGTAAGTATCAGGCTTTTTTTTTTCTGAGCTGCGTTTTTTTGCAGTGGCATTGCTGTGAACCCACTGCAAAAAAAATAAATCACAACAACTACTATTTGTTGTGGGATTTAGCTCCAACATTGAATTCAATGGGGAATTCCCACAACAAATAAGCACTATTTATGCAAATACAATGGACACCGCAGGTCAATTTAGGAGTGTTTCTTCCGCTCTGTATTTACGCAGTGTGGATGAAATTTGTTCAATGTTAATGTATTCTGCTGCGTTTTTTACGTCCGCAATTCCAGACGGAAAAAACGCAGCAAAGCCGCAACATGTGTACAAGCCCTTATAGGGACTATTGTCACAAATAGGGCTGTGCTGGGTCTAGTTAGAACCAGCAGCAGCAGCCTCCCACGAACGGCATCTCGGGGAGCATGTGACCAGTCACATGATCACCGGGACCAATAGAGGCTGCGGCGCGCGATGTGTACAAGTGATCAGAGAAGATAGAAGCAGCGAAAGCTGCTTCTATCTTCTCTTCAGGGTCCACGGCAGTTACTGGCTGCCGGGAACCAGATTACTCGGGCAGCCAGCTAAATCACGCACCATAAATACACTACGGCTCGGGTTTTATGGATTCAGCTGTTATCGATTACATCTAAGTTATAAACTTAGATGTGATAGACAACAGCTGGATCCTGGATCCAAAGTTCCACAAAACACTAAAATACACTCTGTTTGGGCTTGTCCACACACACAACGGAATTGCTGCAAAAAATTTATGGAGCAATTTAGTTGTAAAACGAAAAAATTCCGCTGTGGCAAAAAATGCACCATTTCCTGCGGTTTTTACAACAGAAAATGGTGCGTATTTTGCGGCATTTTCCCAATGTTAGGAGATGAAGACATCTCCTCTGAAAAACACCAATCCTGTCCACTTTCCACAGCAAGAATGGACATGCTGCGGTCCGAAAAATACGCACCGCAGAACAATGATTTGTTAGATCTCATCTACTATGCTGCTACTGTATTCTGCTGCGTTTTTTTCATCCGAAATTCGTGTGAGCGCTCAGCTGCTTCGTGTCGGTTTGGCTTTTTCCGGAAAGCAGATGTATCGGCGTACGGGCTCATAGACTTTCTATTGAGTCCATACACGGATACATTTATTTCCGGAAAAAGCCGAATAGACACGAAGCAGCTGAGCGCTCACACGAGCACTTCAGCTGCTTCGTTCTAGCGATTGGTGGGCGTCTCAGTGCTCGGACCTCCACCAATCCAAACTTCTGACATGTCACTATGACATGTCAGAAGTTTTCCGTACGTTTAGCTACACTTTAACTGTTTGGCTGATTGGTGGTCTAGTTTAAAAGACCTTTATCCCCCAAATGGAATTAATATTAATGGGGATTCCTTTTGGGATTATAATCTCTTGGCCAGAGTGGTAAGCAGTTAAAAAGAGGATCTCTCGTTCTGGAGAACCTGTCCTGTACTTCCCAGACATCCCATTGATTTTAATGGGAATTGTGTAATGCTTAAAGCAGTTGTCCTACGATTAAATTTCTGTTTGATCAATTGGAATCAATTTTAAAAACTCCTAGTTTCTAGATTTTGCTGATACATATGCGCTATGGTGCTCCCTGGTGTCCTTTTGATTCTCTCTCTGAACGGCCACTTTTTTTAGTGCCAGTAGTCACACATGCCCAGTAGCTGAAACCCCCCGCCTGGTTATGCCTGTACACAGGCAGCAGAGCACTTCCAGCTATTGTGCAAGGCAGCGAATAAAAATCTGCGGACTAGAGCAGGCTTCTTCTCACAAGCACTGGACACATTAGGTGGACATTCTTAGGCTGGGTTCACACGACCTATTTTCAGACGTAAACGAGGCGTATTATGCCTCGTTTTACGTCTGAAAAAAGGGCTACAATACGTCGGCAAACATCTGCCCATTCATTTGAATGGGTTTGCCGACGTACTGTGCAGACAACCTGTCATTTACGCGTCGTCGTTTGACAGCTGTCAAACGACGATGCGTAAAAATACAGCCTCGTCAAAAGAAGTGCAGGACACTTCTTTCAGACGTAATTTGAGCCGTTCTTCATTGAACTCAATGAAGAGCAGCTCAAAATTTACGGCTGTCAGAGAAGCCTCGCAAAATGCGAGGAGGAGGAATTACGTCTGAAACTAGGCAGCTGTTTTCTCCTGAAAACAGTCTGTCTTTTCAGACGTAAATGACAGCTATCGTGTGCACATACCCTTATAGTGAATCAAAAAGGAGTGCCATAACAAGTATGTAACAGCAATATTTAGAATCAAGAGCATTTTTAGTAAACTAATCCTATTGAAAAAAATGCTATGTACTGCATGGTCTAAGAGTATTTTTTTTTATTGAAAGCCCGAGACTGCGCTTTCTCCAATCAACTGCCACAAAAAAAGTGTAGTGTGCAACACAAAAAATAAAGTGCTAACAAGGATGAAAAAAGGCTCCCAACCGTCTGGCCCAGCATGTTCTCCAAGGATCGGAGACCAATGGCCTCCCCTCGCCAAAAGTTAGGGAGAACCAGTCTGTGCTCCGGCATTTGCACAGGCTGATCTCCACACATCTGCCACAGCGACTGAGGGGGGGGGGGGGGGTATGAGGAAGCTGATGTCCATAGTCCACCCCCAGACCTCCAGGAGGAAGACCTATAAAGAGCACCACAGCCTGAAAAAAAATCTGACACATATATAGAAGGTGGACATGAAAATAAATAAATGTGCTGTGCATAACCAGCCCAGCTTAGTGTCTGGCAGTATAAAAATTCCTCATGTAGCTTAGCCAGGAGATCCAGCTAAAACAGAGGTGAGTGCATTTAAAAGGAGTTAAAGAATCGAAGTGCATGTGCAAATGCACCATACTAATAGAGTGGGTTTCCCATCCCCAAGTGATTTTCAGTTGCCCATAAATTGACCGATCTCTGGGGGGGGGGGGGGGGGGGACTTCGCTCCTCTGGCTTTCAAACTACTTGACCTAATGGCATTGATCAGGAGGCCCCAGGTTACCCACCGGTATTTGTGTACGCCAAGGTCCAAGCCTCCTTGAGTATAATGAAACTGTCCATTACCTTTGGCTCCGATCCTAACCACTAATAAAGGACAGATAGTACACGTGATCTTAACCAAAAGACAGAGAAGGGTTCGAACAGAGTAATGTACTATATGATGTGGGGACAACCCCTTCCCGTGTTCAATTTCCCCTGTGGTGGCGCTGCAAGGAAATTGAACACTAAGGCCCCATGCACACGACCGTAAAAACTCCCGTAATTACGGGCCCATAGACTTCTATTGCTTACGGGAAGGTGCCCGTGCCGTTGAAAAATATAGAACATGTCCTATTTCAGGCCATAATTAAGTCTATGGGGCTCCCGTAATTACGGGCGACTACGTGTGTGCACACGTAATTACGGGAGCGTTGCTAGGCGACGTCAGTAAATACTCACTGTCCAGGGTGCTGAAAGAGTTAAACGATCGGCAGTAACTCTTTCAGCACCCTGGACAGTGGCTACCGATCACAATATAGATAAAGCTGTTAAAAAAAATAAATAAAAAAAAAATAAAAAAAAAGATGTTCATACTTACCCAGAACTCCCTGCTTCTTCGTCCAGTCCGGCCTCCTGGGATGACGTTACAGCTCATGTGACCACTGCAGCCAATCACAGGCCAATCACTGGCTGCAGCGGTCACATGGACTGCCGTGTCATCCAGGGAGGTCGGGCTGGATGTCAAGAGAGGGACGCGTCACCA